>NW_020664413.1:25228416-25259953 GCF_002925995.2 Terrapene triunguis | reverse complement strand
CAGCATGCTGCTCTCCTTCCAGAACTGCCTGCAACTGAGCTGAGCTTATAGATTCATAGATTCTAGGACTGGAAGGGACCTCGAGAGGTCATCGAGTCCAGTCCCCTGCCCGCATGGCAGGACCAAATACTGTCTAGACCATCCCTGATAGACATTTATCTAACCTACTCTTAAATATCTCCAGAGATGGGGATTCCACAACCTCCCTAGGCAATTTATTCCAATGTTTAACCACCCTGACAGTTAGGAACTTTTTCCTAATGTCCAACCTAGACCTCCCTTGCTGCAGTTTAAGCCCATTGCTTCTTGTTCTATCCTCAGAGGCTAAGGTGAACAAGTTTTCTCCCTCCTCCTTATGACACCCTTTTAGATACCTGAAAACTGCTATCATGTCCCCTCTCAGTCTTCTCTTTTCCAAACTAAACAAACCCAATTCTTTCAGCCTTCCTTCATAGGTCATGTTCTCCAGACCTTTAATCATTCTTGTTGCTCTTCTCTGGACCCTTTCCAATTTCTCCACATCTTTCTTGAAATGCGGTGCCCAGAACTGGACACAATACTCCAGCTGAGGCCTAACCAGAGCAGAGTAGAGCGGAAGAATGACTTCTCGTGTCTTGCTCACAACACACCTGTTAATACATCCCAGAATCATGTTTGCTTTTTTTGCAACAGCATCACACTGTTGACTCATATTTAGCTTGTGGTCCACTATAACCCCTAGATCCCTTTCTGCCGTACTCCTTCCTAGACAGTCTCTTCCCATTCTGTATGTGTGAAACTGATTTTTTCTTCCTAAGTGGAGCACTTTGCATTTGTCTTTGTTAAACTTCATCCTGTTTAACTCAGACCATTTCTCCAATTTGTCCAGATCATTTTGAATTATGACCCTGTCCTCCAAAGCAGTTGCAATCCCTCCCAGTTTGGTATCATCCGCAAACTTAATAATCGTACTTTCTATACCAATATCTAAGTCGTTAATGAAGATATTGAACAGAGCCGGTCCCAAAACAGACCCCTGCGGAACCCCACTCGTTATGCCTTTCCAGCAGGATTGGGAACCATTAATAACAACTCTCTGAGTACGGTTATCCAGCCAGTTATGCACCCACCTTATAGTAGCCCCATCTAAATTGTATTTGCCTAGTTTGTCGATAAGAATATCATGCGAGACCGTATCAAATGCCTTACTAAAGTCTAGGTATACCACATCCACAGCTTCTCCCTTATCCACAAGACTCGTTATCCTATCGAAGAAAGCTATCAGATTGGTTTGACATGATTTGTTCTTTACAAATCCATGCTGGCTGTTCCCTATCACCTTACCACCTTCCAAGTGTTTGCAGATGATTTCCTTAATTATTTGCTCCATTATCTTCCCTGGCACAGAAGTTAAACTAACTGGTCTGTAGTTTCCTGGGTTGTTTTTATTTCCCTTTTTATAGATGGGCACTATATTTGCACTTTTCCAGTCTTCTGGAATCTCTCCTGTCTCCCATGATTTTCCAAAGATAATAGCTAGAGGCTCAGATACCTCCTCTATTAGCTCCTTGAGTATTCTAGGATGCATTTCATCAGGCCCTGGTGACTTGCAGGCATCTAACTTTTCTAAGTGATTTTTAACTTGTTCTTTTTTTATTTTATCTGCTAAACCTACCCCCTTCCCATTAGCATTCACTAGGTTAGGCATTCCTTCAGACTTCTCGGTGAAGACCGAAACAAAGAAGTCATTAAGCATCTCTGCCATTTCCAAGTTTCCTGTTACTGTTTCTCCCTCTTCACTAAGCAGTGGGCCTACCCTGTCTTTGGTCTTCCTCTTGATTCTAATGTATTGATAAAAAGTCTTCTTGTTCCCCTTTATTCCCTTAGCTAGTTTGAGCTCATTTTGTGCCTTTGCCTTTCTAATCTTGCCCCTGCATTCCTGTGTTGTTTGCCTATATTCATCCTTTGTAATCTGTCCTAGTTTCCATTTTTTATATGACTCCTTTTTATTTTTTAGATCATGCAAGATCTCGTGGTTAAGCCAAGGTGGTCTTTTGCCACATTTTCTATCTTTCCTAACCAGCGGAATAGCTTGCTTTTGGGCCCTTAATAGTGTCCCTTTGAAAAACTGCCAACTCTCCTCAGTTGTTTTTCCCCTCAGTCTTGATTCCCATGGGACCTTACCTATCAGATAAGATAAATCAGTTTAACTTATGTTGACTTATTAAGTCCCTGGATTTTATTTCTGCTAGAACTAATTACAAGTCTGGTTTTGGTATGAGATATATCTTAGCTTTTGAGTCTGTACAAAACTTTTTCTGTGCATCTGGGGCCAAATCATGAAATCCTCTTTCATGTGCAGTCATGACATGTTTTTCTCTCCCCTTACCCAACTTTCACAGGTTTTCTCTTGGGATGTTAATTTATAATCATGCTGTTTCCTTCAAGTTCTTTCTGCGGGTTTGTGGCAGAGTTCTCTGCTCCTCTTCCCTGTGGAAGTAACAGGAGTTCAGACCCCACAGGACTCAGAAGGCCCATCTGCATGGAAGCCCTGTGCCTATGCACTGGCTCTTTCTCTGCAATGAAATTAAAACAAATGCTCTAAAGTGAAAAATAAATCAAGCCCACAGGGTACATTGACAGAGATTGGTTCCTGTAATTAAGGCTTGTCAGTTCTTCCTGTGTTCTTATTAAGGCACAGAGAGTTTGTAAAACATTACACAACACAGCAGTGAGAGCCTAATGTAAGCTTCCGCCAGCTACAGCCTGTTCTGCTCCCCACAGTCCAGATTCTCACCTTCCAAAATGGAGGCTGTACTTTCAGCCACATGCATTTCCTGACACAACATTGACAGCTACTCCACACACTCCCCTCTACCAGAGTGAGCCCCTACTCATACATTCTGATTTATACCCTGGAGAAGGTTCCCATCATGCTCAGCTCTTAAAGAGACACTGCCCCTGAGACAGACTTAACTTCCCTTTCCTCTCTATAGAATCTGGAAAAAAGGGGAAGGAGAAACAGAGTGGTAGAGAAGTGTGTTGTTCATTGTTTAAATAGATCAAGAAAAGGGAGGAGAGTGATTATAAGCTTTTGGGGGGCAGCGACTGTCTTTTTGTTTTGTGTTTGTGTGGTGCCTAGCACAAAAAGGCCCTGGTCCATGACTGGGGCTCCCAAGTGCTACCACAATCAATCAAGTAAAATAAAATAAAAAAGTAGTGTTTATTGAAGCAGCCAATCAGATGCCAAGTCAGATATCCATAACTGTGGCAGGGGCACATACTACAAAAACGTCTACTGACTCCCACTACCTTGACCCCCTTACTTTGTCCCAATGGTCTCCAAAAGCAGAAGCGACTCAAACCCATGGAGCTCCAGCAAGAGAATCTGGCTAGATCCCAATACAGTGGGAAGTGTTTCATGGAGCCAGAGCTCCTTCTTCCACATACTTAGGCTTGGTTCCTTTGAATCAGAAGGGATAATATTGCCTGTCAGTAATTAAATTCCATACTTCACAAGCTTATTGCCTGAAGTGGAGTCAGGAAGGAATTTTTACCCATTCACACAATATATCGCATTGTAAAATTGGTTATGTGCATTAAGGAAGACATGTCAGAAGCATCCAGAGAAGTATCACATATGGGCCTGGCTGGATATTAGAACAGATGGACCTATAGTGTGATCTGCTATGGCAGTTTCTGTGTAATGAAATACCTTAGTCCCTTAATCTGATTATATTGTAGAGTGAAACACTTAAAAAATTTTTTTGAATCCTTCTTGGCTCATTTTAGTCATATTTTGAAAGCAATCAGTATCTGTGTGAGGATCTGTCATTCTGTTTGAGATAATATTTATATATCATTGACTTTGTTTCTCCACTGTTGATTTGGAAAATTTCATAACTATTAGCATTGATGGTTTTCTGTGCTTTATAAATTGCTTCTATGTTAAACCACTTCAGAGTTCTCACAAGTGTCCAAATGAGGAGTTCATCTAGGAATAAGCCTATTAAAAACAACAGCTTAAATGTTTCCTACAGCACATGCACAAAGATGTTAGGACAGCATGCAGATGTAGTAGATATAAACACTGAAGGCATAGACATTGCATGTTTCAGAAATGACCGACATAACTTTGAAATGCTTGATCTCTTATTCACTGGCATTTTACAATTCAAGGTTCTTTATTCCAAAGTACATTTCTTAGGGCATGGTGCACATTTTGCAAACAGACCTGTACCGCCTCCAGTTGCTGAGCTAGAGCATTGATTTAGAATACAAATTTGTAGATACTGGGCTAGATCCTTAGCTAGTTTAAATGGTGTAGCTCCATTACAGTTAATTGAATTCTGCTGATAATGCACCAGCTGAGAATTTTATCCAGTGTGTCTCACTGGTCAGGAATTACAGTGGTAACTAAACCAGAACCCCAGCATGCACGCAAATAGCATGGCAATGGGACTCCTTGCAGTTTTTAATCTCACCCAGCTCCTGTGCCGTAGTTTAAATTATGTGTCCTGCCTATAGGAATTGTTTGAAGTTCAGCAACTTTTGATTTTCATATCTGATGGGCAAACTAGACAAGAAGAGCAGAATTCTCGGTGAGACATGTAAAAAGAGTTTTGATCACTCAGCAGTAATTTAAAAAGCAACTAAATAAACTAAAGCAATGGTCAAAAGCCAAATAGCAAATTGAATTAGTTGTTACATATCATTAGATCCTTATCAGTATTAGCCCGTGGTCCAGATAGCATAAATTGGGTTTCTTTTGTCACAACAGGATGTTTAGACATCAGTGAACATGTTCTCTGGTTTTATCTGTTGCAGTTTAAACTGGCTAAAGCAAATCTCGTATCAGTTAACCATTCAGTGGCAATAGCAGAATCTTGTCTCTGCATGCAGCTCTTTTAAGGTGCAAAATAGCAGTGTCAGCATGTCAGTACTTATGCTAGATATGTATCTCCTAAGGTTGCTGTGGCAAATATGGAACCAGAGCTTCCCTAACGAGTCACAGCTATCTCCATCTGTCAGCCTAAACTGTATCAGGCATTTCCTGTTAGCTCTCTTGTACCTTTCCACTCTGTTGTTGAGTCAGATAGGAAGGCAATTGCTTACATTTCTGGCAGCAGATCTGTATTGTGGGGTGCAGTTGTAGCCAATCATGAAATGTCACTTAAGAATCTGACAGCGGAATTTCTGGGTCAGAAACCTATCTAGCCCAGCAGGACACCAGGGAAATACATTAAACTAGACCACTGTACTTGACAGTTTTATTATGTACCCCCCTCTAAACAGCTACAGAGGGGAGCACATGTTGGTTTACAGCAATATTTTTGGTAACAAGAAAAATATGAAGGTAAGGGCTGAGACAAACCAGAACTGAGATGGGACAAAGAGATACTTCTGATTGATGTTAAGCCTGGGAAATGTAAATTATATTAGTTTACAGGGGAAAAATGATAACTTTTTGCCACAGCACAATCTGAACTTATGTAGGGAATGTCCATTTTTGATGAATGCTGCTGAAACAGCTTAGCAGTCAAACTGGTGAAAATAGCTTGCCTATACACTACCTATCTAAGGTGCTTATACTTGCTTCATTACTGAAGTATCTGAGTGCCTCACAATCTTTAATTTATCGTCACCCAGTTCCTGTGAGATAGGGAAGTGCTATTATCCCCAATTTACAGATGGGGAACTGAGGCACAGAAAGACAACGGGACTTGCCCAAGCTCACACTAGATGTCTTTGGTGGAGCAGGGAACTGAATCCAGATCTCATGAGTTCCCTAACCACTGGCCCACCCTTTTTATCTGTTCCCTGGCTACACAGCTCTCTGATTTATGATTATATACATCACTACACGGTTACTTATGCAGTTTAGAAGGCTTAGACCTTTGGAAAAATATCCCCTTATTTGGCTTGTGACGGGGATAACAATGAAACAATATTTTTAAATTAAGATTCATGTTAAAGTTAATTACTAGTGAGAGTCAAGAGGACAAGCTGTATTTTTCTTAATTCATTTATTCTCCCCTGCCCCCAATTATGTTTACATAATTAAGTCCAGAGGGGTTTTAGGAATGAGACACCATAAGTCTGGCTGCTGGTTTATAGGATTTTGGAATAAAAGTGTAATAAGAACAATTAATAATCCACCTAGAAGCAAAAACCCCAACCCTATTTGTAACCTTTTATTTATTTCATTGGGAAGGTGTGGGAGCCCTGGAGAATGATAACCTCCCTCCAGCTATAGAACAGCTACAGCACGAGCTGGGGCAGTGTAACATTCCCCACTATGCTGTCAACGTGCTTCAACTCTGAACTGGAGGGACACATCTAGGAGCAAGAGGCCAGCTAGGTTCCAGGCCCATTGAGGACTTGCTCCTAGAGTGTCTTCCTGTGAGTTGCTAAGAGCCTTCATCTTCCACTGAGTGGGAGACAAAGCTGCTTGGCACCTCACAGGAGTACTCAGAACCTTGCAGAATTGAGCCCCTCTATCCTTAGCTTCTCTAACGAGACTGTCAGCAATTGTGATATAGACACGTCCTATGGAACCAAACTGAAGACACCATCTTATTTCAATAGGCTAATGAACAGATAGTAACAGCTTCTGGTCACTATTCATTACTGAACTGGATCAAATCTGAACTGGCAACAAAGAGATGAAAGGCTCCATATTCTATCACTAATACTCTGAGACATGCAGGTTTCTATTCTTTAGGTCTTTTCTCCTTAGCATCACAACAGTCATTCCATCAATCAAAACTGTCATTTTGAATTAGCAATAGATAATCCATAAAATAAGAAGATAAATGAAATGACTTGTAACATATAATATAGCAAAAAAAAATTACCAAACCTTCTATAGAAATTGCTGTACTCAAAGCTATTATTGGCTTATTATGTGGCTATTTTCACTGAGATGTAATTTTGTAAGAAATCTCTGCTTGACTTTAAACTATTTTGCTATATATGTTATTGTTTTTGTAACGTTTACTAGTCACTGCTAATTTAATTATTCATTGAACAAGACTGTGTTCAAAGGAAGGATTTTTCTAATCGTACCAAAGAAACTTTTTGATTGTATCAGGAATTCAATCTTTTAAGTTCCTGGTATGCAACTATGATTTTTTCTTGAAATGCTATACAATATGATTTGTGTGTCTGTATGCATTAAAAAGCGCTAACACACCTGTATATCTTAGAGTTTAAGCACAACAAAATATATAATACTTTTTTTGGACTATAGTGCAAAATTATTTGTGTGAGGGAAACACATGAATGTTAATTTTTGGTATTGCGTTGAATGCAAAAAGAAAGCAATTTGAAGAAATAACTTTGAAACAATACAGTGTATGATGCTAGTTCTAGGGTGATTATGTCCAAGTGAATGTAAAACTATGCTACAAAAACAGCACTTTGCCTTTGCCTTTTGATCGTGGGACATGATCTTAATGAGCCTGATTTTTCTCCTATTTACCTCAGTGAAAGCTTTGCTATTGACTTCAGTGGGAACTGTATCAGGCTGAATATGAATCATCAGAGGCCTGATCCAAAGCCCACTATACTGCCATGGAGCTCAATGGGCTTGGAGCAGACCCGCCTAGTTGAACAAAGAAAGCTGTTTTGTTGGTCTGTATTGCAGTTTGAATAGCAAATGCTAACTAATACAACAATTCTACTTGAGCACACTGCCTCTCTCTGTCCTGAATAGACAAATAATACCCTCAGTCTGATACTATAGTCAGACAAAGAGAGTTTCAATGGAAACCCAAGAAAGAGCTAATTTTCTAAAATTGGAGCATTATCTGTCATGTGTTACTGCTCTGTAATTATGACTGTTTTTCAGCTTTCACAGAAAAAGATTTTTATAAGAGCCTTTTAATCTAAATGGCCAATTATATTAAAACACTGACTTCCATACTTAGATACTATTGTGTTCAGTATAAATTTAGCAAATTACATGGCTTTGCTTCTTTAGTGGAAACTTAAAATATGATTACTACCTGCTTAAGTGTAGAGCATGAATAGTCTTGAGAACATTCATGTTGTTTATCATTAGTGATACAATACTTTTGCCATGTATCTGAGATTGTGCGCCAGAGATAATGCCTTTTAGACAGTGGATGTCTGTATGGTTTTGCAAAGAGAACAATAAATAAATAAATGACTCATCTCCTATTATCAGAAAAAGAAAAGTGAGTTTAAGTTGATGGAAAGTTTTTTGTGGGCTGATGGGTTGCTCTTCAGAGGGACATGCAGAAGCAGATGAGATGGCTGGAAAAAATCAAGCACAACTTGTCTTGAAGTATCATATGAAAAGCTTAGTGATCAGCTGAAAATATCCATAAGGTTTTCAGGCCATTGAAATACCAAAAGGTTCCAGAATCCTCTGCAGGAAACTGACCTATTCATACAGCACTTTTATTAAATAAAAATGAAATGGTCACACCACAGCTAAAAGTAATGGAGTCACTGTGGAGATTATGCTGATGTTCCACAGCTCTATTCCAGTGTAAGTGGAATTTTGTTCAGTAAATCTCCAGTTTGTGTATGAAGGGGTGGGAAGATAAATAGGTTTGGAAGATCATCTTGAAATGATACAAGTTTAATAACTTTTAAAATAGAAATTTAGGTCCCAGTTCAGGAAGATACTTAAGCATGTGCCCAACTTTTAAGTATGTGACTAGACCCACTCAACAAAATGGGACTACTCATGTGCTTAAATCTCTGCACATACCTTGCTGAATCAGGGCCATAGCATTGAAATGCTGGGGGACCCACTTATAGGAGCTTTTGCTATTTTTGTTAAATCTTTGGGCCATGATGAGTTCAGAGGTTCCTGAAATTTGCCATATTGTTTAGGGCCCAATTCTGCAATCCTTTCTTACACTGAGAAAGTACCCTTCTCCTTAAGTAGTCCTATGTCATTCATTGGTAGCATTTGCAGAGTAAGTTATTACTCAATATGAGTAAAGATGGAGGAATCTAACCTTTAGTTCTTACCTACAAATTAGACATTATTTGACATTCATTGAAAAGTCAGGAACACCTTTGTTACTGTTAGTAAAATTTTCTTCAGCCTCAAAGGTTCACAACGAGATCAGATTGCTTATTGTTCTTGCTCTAGTGAAATTAAACGTTTGTTTTTATTTTCTTACTTGGTGTCAGGAGAAGGTTTGCCCTGTACAGACATTTACTCTGAATTTTTCTGTTCTGGATGAAAATATTTTGTCCTCCTAAATTAATTTAGACAAATGAAGACATGGAGCTGGAAAAGAATTCCAAAAACTGCAAGTAGACGATCCTTTCTAATTAAATGAAGTTATTCATTTCTAGATTTAAGACAAATAGAATTTAATTGACTGTGAGTCCTAAAAATGGAATAAATATTTAAATAAAAAAATAAAATCTTTGAATGTCAATTCTCTTTAAGAACTCCACATTGGATTGACACAGATGATTCTTTTTGTTAATTTCCATATCCTGTTATTCTATTGCAGAAGATTTTAATTATTGTGGACTCTATTTAACAGAAATTTGAAAGTGTCTTCCTTTCATATAGGACTAAAGGACATTGTTCCTTACTTTGTCTAACTAGTAATCCAAAATTTGGCCATCTATTGGGTGCTAGCAATTTTCAAGTCAATCCCAGGTGTGGGAAATGTCTTCTAGCTGAATGCCAGGAACTGTGTAGAATCAATGATTGCCAGTCTTTATTTATCACTATTGAACAGAAAAACCTATCTTCCATGCACAGGGACGCAGATTTTTATTTTATAGGAGCCAGATCCTCAGCTGATTTTTAAAATCATGATAACACTTTAGAAATTGGAATTACTACTAAATGTTGAGTTTCTCAATATGGTTAATGCAATTGAAGGGCTACATCTTCAGCTGATATAAATCAGCATAACTCCATTGTCTTAATTTTCTTCAAGGGAGCTATGCAGAATTACACCAGCTGAAGATGTAGCCCTTTAATGGCACTAACCACATTGAGGAACTCAACATTTTAGAAATAAGCCATGGACTACTACTAAATGTTACCATGATTTTAAAAATTGTCAGTAAATACAGTTCTTTGTTAATTTAAACATATCCCTGTAGTATGGGAAACCCAGAGACAATATCACTGTTTGAATGCATGAGAATCAGGAAATGAAACTGAGCAATCTTTTTGTTGACCAAACTAAATTAATTGCAAAAAATAAACAAATATCATAAACAGTGAAAAGTGAATTTAGTTTGTAAAATATTTTAATTTTAATAACCTGAGGTGGTATTAATAACACATGTAAGGAAATAATTAAGAAAATATTATCTTGACAGCATTCTTTTAAATTAATAATAATATCTATCTGCCATCAGAACTCATGAATCCAACTGAATTCAATGTGATGAATTGATTAGTGTGTTTTTACCATGGCCCAGTATTGAAAGGGCTCCAAATTGCTCAGATGCATTATTTAGGCCATACTAGAACTAAGGGAGTTCTGCTTTACCTCTAGTGGGGAAAGGGCCTGTACTTTTGGAGGTGGAGGATGTCAATTCTATTCCTGCCATTGCCACAATATGACAGCAGTGAAGATGCTACATGGTCAGAGGTTAGTTACGTTGTAAGTCTGGTACTTCAGTGATCCTTTTATGTCATTATTTACTGTTGTTATTAATTTATATTTGGGTATAGTTTGTAATTCCATATTCTTATGATCCTTGAAAGCAGTGAGAAGCCCTCAACACACTGCAAAGAAGAGTAGCAGATTATGCTGTTGCTGAGCATAGACAACAGCTTGGGGGTGATGTTCACTCTCTATAAAGAACAAAGTGTTAACCAAAACAGCAGCACTATAATAAATTAGAACACCACTGTGGGAAAAACACCAATCCAATCCAATTACTGCAGTATGTTTTGTATATCAATGTATTGAGGCATGCAAACCAAAGTAATTATAAAACCAATAATTGGTCTATGGTGAAATCTTATGTAGGTAACACATGCTGAAAAAGTCATGAATGGCCTGAATCATACTTTTCACTCTTCTTTTACTATTTGTAAGAAGAAATATTTTCTTTATAATAAAATAACTTTGCTTTCCATTAAGCATGTTCTACAATTGAAACAAACAGCCAGAAATAAGGGCTCACATGGATGTGCAGTGGAGAAAGCTGTAACATTTTATGAACTTCAAGTGTATGTGTCTGTATTTGATTCAGCTACAAAAGTATTTTTGTGTGTGATTAAATTATTGGGGAATGCTTGTGGTTATGGGATGCACTTTCAATTTCTTAACTGCAGAGTGGGGTAGTCAGATTTACAGAAAATTAAAAAAGAAATCACACAGCCATGGTCATTTTGGCACTGTTTTATAATCAATTATTTTTAAAAAAATCATAATCTGACATTCTCTTAATGTTGTTAAAACAATAACTGTTGTAATAAGGCCAGCGATATCATATAATGATAAAAATTGACTTAGTTTGCCTTGTTTAACATTCTGTCCTATAAACTTTAATTGACTGACTGATTAATGTACTGTGAACAAGAGAAGCCTGTTCATGTAGCTGTTGGCAACATCCTTACTGGATTGGCTAAATGTCAGTGGGAGAGTTAAATAGTCAGGCTGACATTATTGTGAGAAAATTGCATTGTCAGGGATGGGTCTGAAAAAGCACATTCACTCTGGTGAATTGTTGCTATTGCAGAGCAGGCCAATGCATCTTTTCGATAGTTTTATCAATCTCTTTCTTTATATCACCCATACAGTTTATACTAAAGGGACACTGTCTGGTCAATTTCAGCTCCAAAATCAGGGTTACTGAAAAAGCCAAGACCAAAAAAAATTATTCTATGAATATTTTTTGAAAAATCCAATAAAACCAATATCTTGGTTGGATTTAAATGTTCCTCGGCAATGTTTGTAAGCCTCGTATTGTACTAGCTTTTCACCAGCAGGTGAAACTAACTAGTTTTTTTTTCTAAGATGAGGGAAATGCAAAAAGGAAACTATCAACATTAATGATGAAATGTAAATTTGATTTTAATGATTAGTTAAGAAAGGATCATCTACTTGCAGTTTTTGGAATTCTTTTCCAACTCATGTCTTCATTTGTCTAAATTAATTTAGGAGGACAAAATATTTTCATCCAGAACAGAAAAACTCAGAGTAAATATCTGTGCATGGCAAAACTTTTTAAACATTTTGGGTATTATTTGGTGGAAAAAATTGGGTGGATTTAAGTATATGTATAAATTGAGATTGGATGTCTTTTTAAGAGATGTGCTTTAGCTCATCCATAAATTATGGGCTTGATATGGCATAGGAATCACTTGGTGAAATTCTCTGGCCTGTGGCATGCAGGTCTGATTTAATGATCATAATTGTCCTGCCTAGCCTTAAAATCAGTTACTCTGTATGTATGGGTGTTTTACTTGATCACATCCCTTTAAAAGGGAGCTGTCTCTTAAGATCCCACACTACCTGAATATGCTACTAGGGAGTGGGACATTTTTGCAGCAACTCCTCCACAATCCTGCAGCTAAACTCTGGGGTGCTAACCTGTTTATCTGAATAAACAAGTGGGCCCTATTGACGCCCTCTGCTTCCGTAAATGGAGGGATCCCAGATTGAGTGTGTATATATTGGGTTGCTTAAAGGCAGGGAGTGAGCGTCTCCACATGCTTCCCCATTCCGATGGAAGGCCCTTCTTGCAGCCGTACCACAGGAATTAGGCTCTGAGGTCAGAGGGGAATATCACGTCCCCTTAATCTGTGGGAATTTCCAAGATTTTTATGATAATCCCTCCGGCCCCGGAATAAAACCCAGTCTGGCTTGGCTGGGCTTCATGGGTACGTCTACACTTACTTCCTGGTTCGGCGGCAGGCAATCGATCTTCTGGGATCGATTTATCGCGTCTTGTCTAGACACGATAAATCGATCCCGGAAGTGCTCGCCGTCGACGCCGGTACTCCAGCTCGGCGAGAGGAGTACGCGGCATCGACGGGGAGCCTGCCTGCTGCGTCTGGACCCGCGGTAAGTTCGGACTAAGGTACTTCGAATTCAGCTACGTTATTAACGTAGCTGAATTTGCGTACCTTAGTCTGAAGTGGGGGGTTAGTGTGGACCAGGCATGGAGTTGGAAGGTGGGGTGGAGACAGAATATCTGTGCATGTTTGAGGGCCAAATTTCCCAACCATTACTCGCCCGCAGCTTTCTTATGCTTTTGTCTTCTTTTTTTCCTTTTTGTCTGCTTCTTCCCACATTTCCTGCCGTTCTCGTTCCCTTCCTCGCTCTCACCTTCACCCACCCCCCGCTATGCATTTATTCTGTGACCTCTGTTCACAGGATCCCAAAACAAGAGAGAAAGGAACTGAAGTCTCCGTGAGAAGGAACACAATGTGCATCTTCTCTCTAGCAAGCTGCTTCTGAATTGAACCCCAAACCAGATGCTCGACCACACCAGCTCTCGTTTTTTTCCATTTCAAAGCACTTGTTATTCTGAAGGAATTTTATCTTTTTCTTTAAATGACCACACTTTCCAGGGAGGCAGAGTGTGTGGAGGCACAAAGGATTCACATTTTATCTATGATCCAAGGGGAGATCCGAACAAGGCTCTAACATTCACTAAACATGTTTTTTCATCTCAGCTTCTCATCACTGGCATATGTCCTCTAGCAAAATCACTGGATCTTGTCACAAGCAGGCTCACCTTGAACTGATATATCGCTAAAGAGAATCAATGTGGAATGACTGAAAATGTTTACACTGTGACTTAAGCCTTTTATCACTTGTGTGTGCTTGGAGGATTGTCTTTAAAAAAAAGAAAGACTGGCACTGAATCTTCACTTACTCAAATTCAGAATAATATTAAAAATACAGATGAATATGTTCAAAAATAGAAGCCTAAAATTAGGAGCCTAAGGCTGGGATTTTCATAAGACCCCAAGGAGTTAGATGGCCATATCCCACTAATATGGATTTTGATAAATTCAAGGCAGAAAATTGTAGCCTGACACCTACATGACTTTTAAAGTCATCGTCCTATTTTTGAAAATCTTGGGCACAAGTATAATCAGCACAGAGAATATTGGGCATATGATTTCATCTTTGCAGGTCGGAGTTATAATGCAGAGAGGGAAGATGAGGCAAAAGCAACAAGAGCACTTACAGAAGCTATAATTTCTGTGGAAACATCCACTCTTCTGACCTCATAGTGCGAGCCTACTTCTATCACTGTTTTTAGTGTAGATGTTTTTCTCTTAGAAAAAAAAGACTGCCTTGATGGTGCATGCAGTTGGCTTTCATAGGCTGAATAACACAGTGTCTGCCTCTTGACATGCTCCACTACCTCCTTCTAAGGTTTGCTGCAATGGAGAATTTTGTTATGGCTTGTTCTGTGAGGGTACCCTAGAAACTCAAGTAAGCCTCAGACTTCAAAGCTGTCAGTCTTCATTAGATCATGTAATTTCCCCTGGGGGGTTATTGTGAGTATTTGTGTTAATGTTAGGAGCTGCTAGATTCAGTGTGAACTTCTCCACACTGGACTGTGCTGTTAATAACCTTTCTCTTTGCCTTCAGGGTGAAGGGTTCTCCATGCTTTTCTCTCTTTCCAGGGACAGAAAATTTTGCCTGCTTATTTGCATAGTCTTAGACTTTCCCTAAATTAATTGCTGGATTGCTGAATGGTGTTAGATTCAAGGTACCCACTTTATTCAGTGGGTTACTGATGGCAGATGAACTGAGATTTCCAGACTATTATAATGGTGAGGTTCTCCAATATAAGTGATATGTTCCTTGCATGGGAACAGACCGGCCTGGACTGATTCACAATCTTTGTCTCTTGCTCCTTGGTCAGACAAGGGGTGGGCATGCTGGAAATCTAGGACCAGGAGTTGGTTATCTGACTTGTGGTGCATTGGTGAGCTGCTACTTTTCTGGTGTGGCTGTCATCTTGTGCCCTTGGATCTAAACTTTCCTTTAAACCAATTAAGTCTCTAATTGCTATGGTTGTGAAGATATCCTTCAAGATAGAATGAAATGTAACCTGATGCACTGATGTATCCATTAATCTGCAGAATGCCTGAAACAATAGCTCTGAACTACTCCCATTCATCTCAGTTGTTAATTCTGAGGCCTAATAATGGCAACTGACAAAGGGCACATTGTTAACTATTTCTCTGCTGATCGGTGAGCAAACAAAAGAAATGTATCAGTGGGATATGCATTATAAAAACTGCACAATCTACTGCGAGTGCCATCTTACCTTAGGAAAAGAGAAAGGCAAAGCTTCGGTTGTGGGAGAAGTTTGAAAGAGGACCATATCTTTTTTTCCCACTGGCGTGAGTATCAGGGGTGGAGCCAGCTAATGATAGTGGATTAAGGTAAGGAGTGTGGCCAACTTGTACACCCAGGTTAGGGGCAGTGTGAGGTTTTGGGCTCAGACTGGTTTTAGGGCAAAAAGTTAAGACCACATCTATACAAGGAGTGCTTTGACGGTATAGCTGCACTGGTATACTATACTAGCAAAGCACTCCTAGTGTGGCCACAGCATGTACGGGCAAAACTGCCTTTTCCAGATAGCTTATCCAGCACCCCAGAATGAAATACGCGATACCTGAAAAAGTGCAGCTCTGCTGGTATAATTGCATTTACTCCAGGGGCTTTTGCTGGCACAGTATGTCACTCTGGGATCACACCTCTTCTTACCCCTGACTGACATCGCTATCCTGACAAAAGTCTGTAGTGTAGATCTGGTCTAAGGGCATGTCTGCATGAACAATTAGATCATAGCAAGCCAAGGTGTGAACCTACCTTGCACTGCTGTGTCTAACTGTCCCTGTGAACCTGCTCACTGGTGTTAGTTTGTTGGAACACTTTGATCTCATCCTCTTTGAAATGTGACTTGCTCAAATGAACAGTTAACATGTATCATCAGGGTCCACATGGGCAGTTGGACCGCGGCAGACTAGTGTGGGGCAGAGTCACACCCCAGCTTGCCATGGTCTAATTGTTCATGTAGACAAGCCTTAAGTGAAGTGTCTAGATCTTCTGGTTGTAAAGAATCCTTTCAGAGTATGACCTGAATGTGCACCAATGCAAAGCTGTCTGAAGACAATTTGAAACAATAGCTCTGACAGTGGTGTCAATTGCCCCACTCAATTTAATTGGATATTGACTCTGAAGCCTAATGATGACAATGCACATTACAACCCTTTCACATAAGAAAGGAAAGGCATAACTGATCAGTGAATAACTACACAATCTGTTATGAATAGTATTTCATTTTGATAACACAAGTTTCAGTGTGGGTGGATTTTGGGATAGCAACATCACCTTATCCACCTCCCAATCTACACAGTCAGACCCCTTTATGAGACACAAGGGAAGTATCAGATTTTTTTTTAAGCACAAATTTACTGCCAAATCCCATTGGCAAAAAATGGTAGAGAACATAGGAGTTCCCTTCCTTCTTTAGTGGCTCAAGTGTCTTTGGGTTTTCAAAGGCACCCAAATATCAGTGAAAACCATTGAGAATTGGACACTTACCTTACTTCAGCCGCTTTGACCATCCCAACCTTAATAACTGCGTCAGTATGAATAAGTTTTCTTGGAAGCAAAGAGACTTTGGTATTGAGGATTGTGCCTTTAAAGGCTGAGCTTCCCAGGCAGAGAGTCTGGGCCTTGTGCTCTGAAGCTCTTGTTGTTATACACAGGCAATTGGAACCAGGTATGGCATAAAGCAGCTCTCTTGTAAGCACCTTAAAAACTGAGTAATCAGTGAACAGCACAAGGTCATGGGAATGCATTTAATTGAATATCGCTGAATTAAGGTATTATGGGCCCAATCCCTCAGGTCTTTCCCATTCACTCTCATTGAATAAATGGGAATTGGGGGTACACAAAGTTCAGTCCCTTCGATCTTTTATTTATATATGCATTTAATCCTATCTCACAAAGACAGGTGCGTTAAGATAAAAAAATCCTTTTTCAAAAACTATGATAAATATTGATGCGGTATTTCAAAGAGCGCAACTTCTCTCCTAGGACTAGCCTTTTCCTGTACCCGGACTTTAATCAAAAAGTGATACGCATGCTACAAAGGGTGAGGAGGAATACTGATGTTAATGAATATGTTGGAACATTGGGTCTGGATCATGTAGCTTGCATGAATGGCTGACAATTTTTCAATTAGATGTCATTAAAATGTTTGATGCAAAGTCCTATTAGGCTTTATGAAATTTCCAATGAATTTCATTTACACAAGGTCGACAGTAAAAAATGAAAAAAGAAAGATGTCATAGTTTCAATACCTTGTGGCTCAAAGCTTTTGTTTCTTATAAATGGACATGGTCCTTTAAGCCCTGTGATTAATCTGATGGATCTTTTCAATTTTATCAGCCCCTTCTGTGACATTATTCTCTAATCTGTATGGCTCTAGCTTTCATTTAAAAAAACAACCCCAATGACAACCAGGTAATGCTACTCAAAATTCTATTGCTAATCTCCGCTGCATGGACATTTTTCTATAATTGCTTTTCACAGTGTTTTTGTGCTACTTGTTTTGTGAAGTATCTATGGCAGCATTATAGCTCCTGGATACCATAATCATAGGGTTTATAAGTTCATACAAATATTGTATTAGGAAAGAACAAATTGTTGATGGTTAGGATTTGTAAGAAGCATCTGTCTTTCTTCCAGCTTTTGTTGCCACATTAAATTGTGGCCTTGAGGAACGGGGACTCTAAATTCTTTACTGCTGCCTGGAAAGCATATTCAAGTAAGTTTTTTTTTTTTTAAATGCCGAAGTCCTTATTTTTCCTGTCAGTGGTTGGCACCTTGATGAAGACAGCTGTCAACTCAAGACAAATCATATTTCTTTCAGAATGGACAGGCAAATCTGACTTACGGAATATCAGTCTGTTGCCAGATCTGTCAGTATAAAGTTCAGATCATAATTAACTAGCACCAGTATAGTTAACTACCTGACAAAAAGACACATAATATGCCACAAAGAATGATTTTCTTTGGAAAATAAACTACACAAAGAGTTAATGTTGCTGAGAGAACTGACACTGGCCCTTTAAAACCTGTCTTGATTTCACAAACATTATTGATCAATAGGAGCCTGACCTTGAAATAAGCTGAAGTCTGAAACTGCTATGTCTCTATTTCTTGGTAATTATTTCTCAATGTTACACAAGTTATAAAGTGATCGACATGGCTGTGACATACATATTTTTCCTGTATGAAGAGTAGTTGCTTTATATTCTTTCCAGGTAGACCCCAGTGATGAGAAAAACCTCCAGAAGCTTGAAGTCCAGGTTCTTAGCTAAAATTCATCTGAACATTTTAAGGTCACCTCTCCTTCTGCCTTAGAACAGCCTTTGAAGGTTTGCTCTTCCTACTGCTGGCCCTACTCTCCAGAGCATTAGCACTGAGCTTACCATTGCCCTCTGACACCCAGGAGATTTTCAGTGTACAAATCACCAGACTCTGTGGGCCTGATTCTCCACTGCCTTAAATCTTGTGTGGTCATTTATACGTGTAGCACGCAGGAGTAAAATGCTACCAAATGGAATGGAGGGTGTTAGGTTTCAGGTCCTCCTCTTCTTGTTGTCCTACGAGACCGTTTCAGCCATGGAATGATCTTCTCTGGAAAATAAGAGAATACTTGTTTGCAGTGGGAGCTGCGTGTTTTGTGATTGAATGAAAGCATCCTGGGTTTATGAAGTTATTTTTGGCCAGGAAAATGTGGACATGACTTCACATCCTCTGTGGCAGAGGATAAGGAGGCTCCCTTTGTGTCCTTCACAGGTGATGATGAGAGCTAACGCTCTGATGTCACACTGTGAGGTTTCTGTGGAACAGAACTGATCACGCGACTCATCAGCGATATGATAGTGGAGGGGGAAGGGCTTATTGACCACAGATCTTGCACTGATCAGCTAGGAAGTGTAGCAGCACCATTCTCCCGCTATGCCCTAGGCAACTCTAGGAGGTATTGAGCCTTGCTGCAGAACAATGCCTCCAGGTCGCCTGCTGAGCAAATGAATCTCCCTCTGCTCCCAACACAGGCCAGAGCCTTAGAGGCACAAATGAACCCTATGTATATTTATAGGATATCAGATCTGCTTTGACAATATGGAATTCATCACTCACCACACATTTTATATAAATGTAATTAAAAACTAAATATGAGAAAAATGCTAATGTGGTCACAGATTGCTATATGATTTGGTAAGCAAGTAAATGAAAATACATGCACAGATTTTAGGCTTTATGATGTCCAACTGACCAAGTAGCATAATTTAATTTCAGCTCATAGTTAGCTACTAAGAGGATAATAGAAGTCTGAAATACATAATCTCAAATTGCCTCTTGAGCAGAATTTATTGCTTTTTTCTATGAAGGAAGCTGTAAAATAAAAAAAGTGATGGTTAAGTTATTCATGCTACGCAGTTCCAGTTTGATAAAAAAAAAATAAGATTTATCATTTTCTCTACGTTATCATCTTAGCTCAGATGTGGGCTGCAAGCTAAACGAGGTTATAGTGCATATGGAAAACTTGCAAGCTTAATATGTATTTAGCATGCAATGGTTGCCTGTTAAAATGATTTGTTATATCTGTTTTTGCCTTTACACTGCACACCATCATGAGATCATTTCAGCCATACCAAGAATCTATAGCAATAGACAGGTTAATGTTTCATTAATAGACTTGGAACCCTGCTGGTTCATTCCCTGCAGATTTGTTCAGCTTTCTTATGCCACCAAGGAAATGCTCCCATCGTGTTTCAAAACTGTAACAGGCAAAGGGCTGTGAGGATGGTCATGAAATGTAGAGCATTTCATGCCCCCGGCTCAGTGGCCTGAGCTCAGCCCTGGTGGATATTGTTTAGGGCAGTGTCTACAGTAGATATTTTTCCTTTAAAATTCCCAGGGTTGCTACCATCAATTCAACTCCACCAGTGGTAGCGAAGGTGGGAGCACTTCTATAGACCAGCTATCAGCATTACGATCACTATATCACATAATCCTGCTCAGTCCAAGGCTCGTGGTTAAAATGCTAATGGGCACCTGCGTGCCCTGTTTGCACAAGTCCTCCCACCGTTGCTCCAATCACTGGACCTGCACTGGTGGCAAGTTTTAAGAAAAAAATCAGTATGGAGGAGACCCAGAAGTCACCATCACCCAGTGTTCTATGGCTTGTATGAAATGGCTCAGGGGACTCAGTCTAGTTCTTCATGGAGAGGAGTCTACAGAAAAAATCTTTTCACAACTAGTAATAATTGAGACCCTTGTTGCAGTGGTAGCTCTCAGTCAAAATTTTAGCTGTGTATATTTGCACCCTTTGAGCTGGCTGTGTAAACAAGCCCTTTCCCTTACTACTTGCTTCTTCACTGCCTGTGCACTCATCAATTCAGGATACATTTGAAAGGGCCCTTTGGTTGGCTGCTGAAGCTGTTCAATGGGGTGTAGGTGATCCTTTGAAGTTCTGATGCTTCCACGTTGGACTCCCCTATGGGCAACACAACTTAGCTCACTGGGATGAAGATAAATTCTCACTTTGAGTTTATTTTCTGTGTTTTCTTAGTGGGTCAGTGCCTCCTGTGTCGCCTGGCAGTAGTGCCACTGTCTGCTTGAACATTTTGGTGAAGAAGTCAGGGATTGCATGGGCATAGAGAGTTGTAGAGTTGACCCTTTCTGGTTAGGGTTGAAGAACATTGCACAGTAGTGTGGAGAATCTGGACAGGGCCAGGCTGTGCTATATCTGATCACTTAAAAATAGAGAATTTAAGATCGGAGTACTGACAATTGACACTGCTTATGGATATTATTTAGAAAGAAAGGAGAAAGAAAATACTGCACCGACTGGCCGATTGAATACCGGAGGGTGGAATTAGTAATTGGTTTCCTAGAAGAACACAAGAATGACATACTTGGTCAGACCAATGGTCCATCTAACCTAGAATCCTGTCTTCTGATGATGGTCAATGCCAGATGCTTCAAAGGGAATGAACAGAACAGGGCAATTTAATGAGCAATTTAATCCACTGTCATCCAGTCCCAGCATCTGACAGTCAGAGGCTTAGGGACACCCAGAGCACGGGGTTGCATCCCTGACCATCTTGGCTAATAGCCATTGATAGACCTATCCTCCATGAACTTATCTAATTATTTTTGAACTCAGTTATAGTCTTGGCCTTCACAGCATCTCCTGGCAATGAGTTCCACAGGTTGACTGTACATTGTGTGAAGAAGTACTTCCTTTTTATTGTTTGTTTAAAACCTGCTGCCTATTAATTTCATTGGGTGATCCCTGATTCTTGTCTTATATGAAGGGGTAAACAAAACTTCCTTATTCACTTCCTCCACACCATATAATTTTATAGCTCTCTAATATATCCACCCTTACTTGTCTCTTTTCCAAGCTCAACAGTCCCACTCTTTTTAATCTCACCTCGCATGGAAACTGCTCCATAGCCTTATTACTTTTCGGTACCTTTTCCATTTCTAATATTTTTTTTTGAGATGGGGCGACCAGAACTGCATGCAGCGTTCAAGATGTGGGTGTACCATGGATTTATATAGTGGCATTATGATATTTAATGTCTTATTAGCTATCCCTTTCCTAATGGTTCCTAACATTCTGTTAGCTTTTTAGACTGCCACTGCACATTGAGCAGATATTTTCAGAGAAGTATCCACAATGACTCCAGAATCTCTATCTTGAGTGGTTACAGCTAATTTAGACCCCATCATTTTGTATGTACATTTCTACATATGATTGTGTGAATAGTCAGATGTAAGGACTGGACTATGTAAATGGCTGAATGGACAACTGATTAAGCAGACTGTGCTCAGGCAATGAGCACATATTTTTATGACTCTGAATAACAAATATTCAGAGCCCCAACCCTTCATTTTCATAAGCTTAAGTTTTGATAAACCTGATTCAGCTGAAGTTTTATGATTCAGACCAAAAAAGCTCAGTCACAATTCGAGCCTTGTTTTCACCAACATGAGGGTGACCATATTTCCCTATGCTGAATATGGGATACCCGGTAAAATTACTCATATCGTATTCAAGCGAGTTCAACGACAGTCAATCAGAACTATGCAGTACAAACGTTCACATTAACATAAAGTTGACTGAACCCCTGTTAAAAATAAATACTGTGTAGTTGGATTCTTTTTATTTACCTTCTTATCTTTAAGGCTCTAGGGTTCACATACACACTCCCATACACCTCTGTCACACAGGGGGTAATCGACCAACCTGACCCTCCCTGCCCAGCGCTCTCCGCCTTCCATGCCTGGCTAGGCCTCCAGGATGGACCCCCCTCTCCTGGTACCTGGCACCATGTCTTCCCAAGGCAACATGTTGCGGGGCTCGCAGGGTCACATGCCCCCACCCCCCGACAGATTTCTGCCAGGTTTCACACCACGATGTGGCCAGCAGCAGCCTTTCGGCACTGTGCAGGAGGGAAGGGACGGGAGCTGCTTCCAGCTGCGTGTGTGTGTGTGGGGAAGGGATGACCTGGCCCGTGTCTTTGCAGAGCTCATCTCCTTCCCCCACCCCGCTCCCCTGTGTCTGGAAGCAGCTTGTCCCTTCCTGCCCGCACAGTGTCGAAAGGCAGCTAACACCTCCTGGCTGCTGCTGGCCACCGACATAACCCAGCCACCTCCTGTCTCCCGGCTACCGCGTGGGCAGGAAGGGGTTAAGCCCTAAGATGCATTGTGGACCAGGGCCCAGGGAACCTGACTGCAGGGGCTTCAGCGAACCAGCCAGAGAGGTGGCCCTGCAGGGGAAGGTGCCTAGGGGATGGAGCAGCCCCGCACTTCCTGGGGGCAGGACCCTGGGCAGGTGGTGGTGAAGAGGGTGTTAAGGCCCTGCCCGGCAGGCTGCTGTGGAGCCTGCATTGTTGGGGTGAGAACAGGCTGGAAATTGCTTTCTCCCTCCCTCTCCCCACCACTCCAGAGCTTAGCTGAGGGGTGGAGAGGCTTCTCCGTGCCAGTGCTGTGCAGGGCTTTGGCACATGCTGGGCTCGGCTCCTCCTAGCCAGCTCCTCCCGGACAGGCTGTTGGTGAGCTGAGTGCTCTGACCAGGGGCTGGTTCTCCGCACAGCACTGGGAGTGGGACATGCCCCGCTGGGGGGATATGGAGTAGCAGCGGGGCTTGGGGAGGTGAAGGGGCAAAGCAGGGAGAGGACAGTGAGAGGGGGAGCACATAAAGGGCCGATGGGTAGACAGCAGAGGTGACATGTCAGGTGTCTGCCTGCACTCACCAGCCACTGTAGCGTGCAACCAGTGCTGGCCAGAAACACGACTGGGGACGGGGCGGGAGTTGTGCTGATGGACCAGCAGGGGAAGCAGCTGGCCCTGTACACTGAAACTTTGCCCCGCCACCAGCCTTGCACACCCACCCCCATCATCGGCCACTGAAACCTCCCCTCCCCCACGCACTGCTGGTGGGCGAGCGGCTGGCAAGCAGGGATCTGGCCTGCAGCAGGACCAACCAGTACTGATGCGGGGGAGGGGATGGAGAGCTGGAAGACAGAAAATATGGGACAATTTGCCCATTTTAAAGAAAAAGTTGGGACACCTGCAGGAAGGCTTAAATAGGGGACTGTCCCTTTAAAAGCAGGACCTCTGGTCACCCTAACCAACATAATAATTGCTGTTTCACCAAATAAACCTTCATCCCTTTATCTAACTGGATTCACTTCCTTCATCCCTTTATCTAACTGGATTCACTTGCAGTTTCAGGCTGTTTGTTCTCATAAATATTAGGCTGGAATCCCTATATTCAAAAGTGCAAACACAGCAAATACAAATCCATTGTCAGTAGCAGAATGGAACGGTTTTCATTGGGACACCTCTCGGTAATAGACAGACCTTTCCCTTCTCTCCCTCTCTATTGGGAGATACATTTTGAAAGTGGTGCAGGTGAATTTAGCTGCATATTTCTCATTGATATTGAATGGAATCTTGTAGCTAAATGCCTCTTCTCAATAGAACACACAGATCATTAGTGTCCAGACTCTCACTTTTCTGGGGTTTGGCTTCACTGGTAACTCAAATAATAATGCAACATAAAGCTTACCCTAAGCTTCCTCCCTGATCTTGGCTGTCTCTAGGGTTTCCTTTTTCTTCTACCCCCCCACACTTGTATCTCAATTGACATTAATAATGAGTTTAACAGCTTTATGCTGCAGTTATGCAAACACTTGATTACAGGTTGGGTTGAGCCCCACCATCATGTTGCATTCCTTCCTTCTCCAGAGCAACACCAAAAAGCATGCTCACCTTTCTGTTCCTCAGTGCAGTCCAGGTGGAGCCCAATTCCAAAAGTTGCATAGAAGACTGTCTCCTTACTGGTTCATGACCCCCTTCGCATTCTGTAGAGTCCAGGAAGGCAGAAAAGTGCTCCTAGTCTTTCTCCAAGGCATCTGTGGCACCTTATAACAAACAATCCTGGGTAATGAGTCGGACACATACTCAGAATAAGCTCACATGACCCCTTGCTCACAGGAGGAGCCTGAACAGATTCTGCGGTCTCTAGTAGTGGAGCTCTGAATAAGCTCTCTCCTACTAAAATGTAGACAGACCCCTAGTGCTTTAGCTCAGATATTGTTTTCTCTCCTAATGGCATGGGTACAGTACATGATTTGTGCATTCTGGACTCTCTGGCCTCGCCCACAAATCTCCCCATAGTCACACTTTATACAGGGGCAAAATGTCTTCATTTGCCCAAATTGCCCCCTATGAAAAACGGGAGTGATGGCGCCACTCCTAGTCTAGGACAGTGTCTTTATGGCTTCCCTTATGACATATCCAATTCCCTTCATTATTTTCCACATTGATTCTCTGCTTTTGAATGGATTGTCCTTCAAATTTAGGATGTAGCTTTGGCCATGGTCATTGCTCTGACAGCCCAGATAATCCTCTGGCTGCCACACAGCCTGGATGTCTGGGACCAGCATACCTGTGTTTGCATCCTCCCCAATAGGCTTTATATGTACAGCTCAAATATTGTAAAGTCCTTTAGTTCCCTATTATTTGGGTCTTGCACCAAACTAAGGGCATGGCCTCAAACCTAGTGAGGATTAAAAAAAAAAAGAAGCTTCTAATTAAAACCGCTGCCAGTGTTTTTCCTCCAAGACCCTCAACTGGTCCAAGATAGTGGTTTTCATGATTTCTGAGCCTGTAGCAGAGTCCTCACCAAGGATTTTGTATGCAGCCTCTGTCTCCCCTGTCAGAGAAGGGGCCAAACAGGAAACCCAGAATATTTACTCAAATTGACCTGCAGCATCTGCCTGCTCAAAATTGACCAGGAAAGATTTTAGGTCACTTTTTGGATAAGGAAATGCTGGGACTTACTAGCAGCCTGGCAGGTGCAACCAGGTAATGAAGCTCTGAAGCTGCTGCTCCTGGGTCTCTGGCTGATGTGCTGCAAGCCAAACTTATTCACATTTCTGGAATTGTCACTGGTGTGGCTGGGGAATGGCAAGCTGAACTTGCTGCCATTCTGTTGGACTATATCTTGGGCTTGGTGCTTCCTCACAAATTGTAACAAGGCCTGTTGGGTTGCAGGTTGGGCAGCTGGCTGTTGGACATTAGCCTTTGCTAGTTGCTCTAGCTGTAGGACTAAAATATGAGTTTGCTGTTGCTTCAGCTGTTCCTCCAGTCATTTCAGGACTTTTCCTATTTTTCTCTTTTTATCCAGAGACCCACATTCCCCGTGTGTTTGGTGCCAATTGTGAATAATCTGAGTCCAAATAGTTCAAATTTTAAATAAAGTGACATTGTTTTGTTAATCGAAAGGTTGACACCTCTATGGATACCATATCAAATAATTGCAAATAGCCAGTATAAAAAAGTGAAAGGCTTATTTATTTCATTTGACATCTTTTCAGTAGCTCATATTTTAATAATCAATTACTTTTTCTCTCTTTTCCAAAGGTAACTTTTCTTTCTTTTTCTTTCTTTCTTTTTGGACAGGAAGTTTCTTGATGCATTATTTAACATTATGGTCTTAAGGGACTTTGCATGATTGAAGACAGGAGCTTCATTTTGACAGCTTAATGCATTTTATGTTATGATGCCACTGCATCCTTCTATTTGTGTCGAGAAATCTGACATTAGATCTGCCTTTTAAATCCTCAATATGACATAAAAATGATGTCCCTTTACCTCCTGACCCAATCTCTTTTGGTATATGAGATTCTGGTCCTCTGAAATCTTTTAGGGTTTCGGTTAATGTAATCTGGTGATAAAGAGGAGAAGAAAACAGGCATTTGGCTTTCACTGATAACTACTTTTTTGACATATGGTTACTGGATTATTGTGAAAAGCGCATTTAGCTGAAGTAGATTACACCTAAGCCTGTGCCTTTGATATCTAGTAAAGGCAGCAAATCTTTCATAGGATACCTTTTTAATATTCTGGTCAAATTATTTTAAGCTGTTGAATAAATAATAGCTAGCACATTTGGGAATCATAATTATGTTATGAAAGGAAATGCTGTGCTGTAATGACTACAGGCACTTGCAAAATATTTGGTAAGTTAGTTATAGAGAGCAGAAAGGAAAGCTAATAACATTTTTAGCTCTATAATGAGAACATATTGCATTTGGAATATTTTGATGTCATTAATAAGGGCTTCAGGACTAGAGGTTGCATATATAATGGCTTACCTGTCAGCACAAAATAATATGTGCACCAGCAAAAAAATTTCATGACATTTATGATGCATCATGAAAAAGAGATGGCAAAGCACCCATTTTTTGTATCGTTATTTACCTTAGCAGCTGTTTGGGATAGAATATTAAATAGTTTACCTTAGTGTGATCAAACTAACCCTTCTGTAAGAGCAGAGTTTGGCATGCAGCCTGAAAGAGAAAATCTGAGCTGCAGATTTTGAGGAATTGTGCTGCAAGGGGGACCAAAGACGAAAAGGAATATTGGGGCACATCATCCTTTCATTTCAAAAGAGTGAATTTAGCACTCATGAAAGTCTATGGATGGTGACTCAAGTCCTTTGTTTGTCTATAGACAAATCCACTGAAATCCAATTGAATTCAATTTGATTTGCAGCTTTTTCATATTCCTCAATATTTGGTCCACTTAGAACAAGTACAGTGCAGGCAGGGGAAGTGCTGGTTTTCCCATATTACCCTGCCAAATGTGCCTGAACCCTGATGTGGAGGACCACCATTAGGGTGAGAGGATAGCTCAGTCTCCATTCCCTGTCATTCCTTGGTCTCTCTGCTGAAGGTGCCACTAATTGGTATTCTTCACAGTTTTCGTGGAGTTTTATGTAGCAGAGAATTATACATCAGGAAATGGACTGAAGCCACCAATTCATTTCACACATGCCATGTTTACAATGACTTTTGGTCAACCCTTGGCAGGATTTGAATTGGTGTCAGAGATGAAAGGCTCCATAATCCATTTCCGGAGTCACCCACAACTCTCTGATTTAAAAAGCAAAGGATTCCTGCCCCAAGTGAATCTCAAGAAGTTCAGAGGTTCATTATGAGTAAGCATCCAAAAGTGAATAAATAGCAGAACTTAAAAAATTTATACACATCTCTTTGGCTTGGAAATCACAAGAGGAAGCTCTCTGCACTATCTCAAAAACATTTTCTGTTTCCATTCATCTGCTCGGCAATGACTGTGCATTGCTTATTCTATTTATCTAGGCCCAAATCAAACCCCATCCTCTGTGGTCACTGACCCAGGGGGACTGGTGTGGTTCAGAAAAGTGTGGATTTGGATACATCTATTACATGCTTGTGCTCCAGAAAGTAGGGGAAGACTAGAGGCAGAGTAGGTGGACCTGCTTATGCACCATCTCTTCTTCACCAAGGAGGTTGCAGAGAACCCCCAGGGAGGGAAACAAAAATTGCATGTTTCCTCAGCTACTGTGGAGCTCCACAGCACTTATGTTCAAAGATTTAGCCCTTGTTCCTGCAATAACTTTTGCCTCCCAGCATCATTTCCACAACAGTCAGATCTTTAGAAGCCAAATTTATGGTAGTGAAAATGCCTCTTTGGGACCAAACCACTCTCCTCTTTTGGAAATGTATATGTCCCAAAGGGGATGTGTAGAGCTTGGAAACATGGTACAGATCCTTCCTTTCTGCCATGCCAGTCTGATGAGAGGACGTAGGCCTCTATTTAGGGAGTGAGTCTGAATGAAAGGTATGTTTCTTGTTTTGATCTGAACTATACTGCACATGGTGTATGATCTGCTAAAAAAGGAGATCAGTGAATATGATCAACAAAAAACTTCCTTCTTACACCTAGAAAATCTCTCTTCCTAGGTCTGATTCAGGACTCTAATAGATATGAAGATCCGATCCTGCTTTAATAGGTAAGATGCAGTCCATATTCAGACAACAATAAACTATACACTCTGTATATAGATCTCTCTGTTAGCTTGTACATGGGTAGCTTTGGCAGAGAGGATGCTCTGTTTGTGGTATAGTAGGAGTTACAATATTAAATGCTTTTTAAACATCTCTAGATTATAGGTTTTTCATGCCAGCTGCAAAACTTCAGCAAATATTCTAGGATTGTATTTTTAGTCTTAAACTAATTTTTAATTACCAAAAGCACATTGTGCCTTTTGCAGAAATATTTTTGTTTAATTCAAAAGCAGTAATTGGAAAAGGCAACTCACATTTTCCTATATTTGTTTCTATGTGAGTTGAATGATTAATTAATCATGCAAAAGTTTATGCACTGTTCAGATTAAAGGGCCTGGAAGTGTATTAGAAACATACCTGGTTTATTAGGAAGTTCAGCAAGTAGGGGAATAGGCCTCACTTTCTCTAACTAAACATTTAAAATGTATTTTTCCTTCATAACCTTTAAAAAGAAGCACCTCAGAGACTTGCAAGCTAGTCGAGCCAGGAAAAATACCCTGTCCGATTAGAAGATTTATTACCAAATCATGGTGAAAGGAGAGTTTGCTGAGGAGAGAAATAGCTTCATCTGGATGACTGGAAAAAGGCTAATGTAGTACCCATCTTTAAAAAAGGGAAGAAGGAGGATCCGGGAAACTACAGGCCAGTCAGCCTCACCTCAGTCCCTGGAAAAATCATGGAGCAGGTCCTCAAGGAATCAATTCTGAAGGACTTAGAGGAGAGGAAAGTGATCAGGAACAGTCAGCATGGATTCACCAAGGCTAGTCATGCCTGACTAACCTAATTGCCTTCTATGACGAGATAACTGACTCTGTGGGTGAGAGGAAAGCAGTGGACATGTTATTCCTTGACTTTAGCAAAGCTTTTGATAGTCTCCCACAGTATTCTTGCCAGCAAGCTAAAGAAGTATGGGCTGGATGAATGGACTATAAGGTGGATAGGAAGCTGGCTAGATCATCGGGCTCAATGGGTAGTGATCAATGGCTCCATGTCTAGTTGGCAGCCGGTATCAAGCGGCGTGCCCCAAGGGTCGGTCCTGGGGCCAGTTTTGTTCAATATCTTCATTAATGATCTGTAGGATAGCGTGAACTGCACCCTCAGCAAGTTTGCAGATGACACTAAACTGGGAGGAGTGGTAGATACTCTGGAGGGTAGGGATAGGATACAGAGGGACCTAGACAAATTAGAGGATTGGGCCAAAAGAAATCTGATGAGGTTCAACAAGGACAAGTGCAAAGTCCTGCACTTAGAATGGAAGAATCCCATGCACTGCTACAGACTAGGGACCGAATGGCTAGGCAGCAGTTCTGCAGAAAAGGACCTAGGGGTTACAGTGGACGAGAAGCTGGATATGAGTCAACAACGTGCCCTTGCTGCCAAGAAGGCTAACGGCATTTTGGGCTGTATAAGTAGGGGCATTGCCAGCAGATCGAGGGACGTGATCATTCCCCTCTATTCGAAATTGGTGAGGCCTCATCTGGAGTACTGTGTCCAGTTTTGGGCTCCACACTACAAGAAGGATATGGAAAAATTGGAAAGAGGGCAACAAAAATTATTAGGGGACTGGAGCACATGACTTATGAGGAGAGGCTGAGAGAACTGGGATTTTTTAGTCTGCAGAAGAGAAGAGTGAGAGGGGATTTGATAGCTGCTTTCAACTACCTGAAAGGGGGCCCCAAAGAGGATGGATCTAGACTGTTCTCAGTGGTAGCAGATGACAGAACAAGGAGCAATGGTCTCAAGTTGCAGTGGGGGAGATTTAGGTTGGATATTAGGAAAAACTTTTTCACTAGGAGGGGGTGAAGCACTGGAATGGGTTATCTAGGGAGGTGGTGGAATCTCCTTCCGTAGAGGTTTTTAAGGTCAGGCTTGACAAAGCCCTGGCTGGGATGATTTAGTTGGGGATTGGTCTTGTTTTGAGCAGGGGGTTGGACTAGGTGACCTCCTGAGGTCCCTTCCAACCCTGATATTCTATGATTCTATGATTATTCAGTAGAGACCTCCCATATCCATCAGCTGTTCAAGCCCTCCATTGTATGGGTGACCCCTTCCCCAAAAGTCTTGCTGTCAGGAATTCTTTATGGTTTTCATAATTTTCCTTCAGAAACTGGGTGGCTAGAGCCCATCCACAGTTACCCAGAAGACGCACATCAGCTTTTGACTGGGAAAACATTAAGATCTTTCAAACTGACTGAAGAAGCCAGTAGGGAGAGATGAGATCCCCCTTTCCCTCCCCTTCACCTGAGTCGATTGCAACTTCTCACAAGTTTGGTGCTGCACAATATATTTTTTAAACAAGAGTTTCTGTAACAAGCTGACCTCTCTGCTGAATAGATTGGCTTGCCTCAAAGCGAGACTCTGTGATGATCCATGGCTGGAATGATAACTCATAAATCAAACCTAGGTTTAATTAAATGGAAGTCAAAACAATGAAAAAAGCTTGTAAGTTTTTACAGAATATGTGTAACATATTGTACTGCAGTCTAGGTCAAAATGAGATGCTGTCACAGACATTAGTGTTAGTCCATGCACAATCATTAATCTGACTGCCCTTTCAAACATGGGGTATAAAACTTTAAGGTCTGAAGTTGGCTCAGGATGAAGTTTGAGGTAGACTGTTCTACGAAGACTAATGTGAGAACACCAGTATTATCAGCCCAAGTCAGAACACCATAATGCAAATGTTAAATCTCATTGGTATGTAGTGAGTGTCAAATGGTGGCTGCCTCCAGGGTGTCCCCTTGTGGTCTCAAGGTGGCCCTGAAAGCAGACACTAGCCTCATTTTCCCTCTTCCAGTCACTTGCAAATCCCTTCTTCCCAGGGGTTGATCACTCACCCACCGTCTCCACCATATGTGATAAGGCACTCCTGCCCGGAATGCCGTCCCGTGGCAGACAGCAGCACAACCTGTGCATCTGCCTCTGTTTCCCTCCTTCGAAGTCCCCTATGAAAACTTATCCTCTAGTCCATCAACATGGCTCATTAACACATAAGAACAGCCACACTGGGTCAGACCAATGGTCCATCTAGCCCAGTATCCTGTCTTCTGACAGTGGCAGGGCCGGCTCCAGGCACCAGGCACCCAAGCTGGTGCTTGGGGCGGCACCTGGAGGGGG
>NW_020664413.1:25146312-25228016 GCF_002925995.2 Terrapene triunguis | reverse complement strand
TCTTGGCTAATAGCCATTGATGGACTTATCCTCCATTAACTTATTTAATTATTTTTTGAATCCCGTTATACTTTTGGCCTTCACAACATCCTCTGGCAACAAGTTCCACAGGTGGACTGTGCGTTGTGTGAAGAAGTACTTCCTTTTGTTTGTTTTAAACCTGTTGCTTATTAATTTCATTTACCTCTGGTTCATGTGTTTAGTGAAGGAGTAAATAACACTTCCTTATTCACTTTCTCCACACCGGTCATGATTTTATAGCCTCTGTCATATCCCCCCTTAGTCGTCTCTTTTCTAAGTAGAACAGTCCCAGTCTTTTTAATTTCTCCTCATATGGAATCTGTTCTATACTCTTAATCATTTTTTGTTGCCCTTCTTTGTACCTTTTCTATTTCTAATTTATATTATTTGAGATGGGCTGACCAGAACTGCATGCGGTATTCAAAGTGTGGGTGTATTACAATATTTTCTGTCTTAATATCTATTCCTTTCCTAATGGTTCCTAACATTCTGTTAGCTTTTTTGACTACTGCTGCACATTGAGCAAATTTTTTCGAGAACTATCCACAATGACTCCAAGATCTCTCTCTTGAGTGGTAACAGCTAGTATAGACCCCATTATTACCAAAACATAGTTTAAAAAAATCCACAAAAGTCTGAAACATAGTCCTTCTCACATCCCAATGCATACATAGTCTTTAAAATCCCATTATATGACACCCTACCTACCACACACCAGCATCTTCTGCCACACCTAGGCTTCTTGTCAGTCCTTCTCTGACTCTCTGCCAGGACAGACACTCCAGCCCTTCCAGCGGGAGTGCAAAGCCTCTCTTCCCCGCAGAAACCCACACAACCTCTCTTCTGGGAGTATCCTCACCAGGGGAACATCCCTTACTCCCCCGGCCCACTCATTGTTCTCCTGGGTCCAGGGGGGAGTACAGGTAAGCCTCTCTGCTGCTCCCCTGCCTACAGCCCTCTCCAGCTTGGTTTTGGCTCTCCAGCTTAGACATCAGCAGGCAACTCCCTCTGTTGCTCTCTGGCCTTCAGCCCTCTGGCCCTGCTTTGATGGCTTAGAGAAGTCAGCCAGCAAACCCTTCTTAATGCTCTCCTGCCTTCAGCCTTCCCCCAGAACCCTCTTGGCTCTGGCAGTTCTCACCTGCCCCTCCTTGAATCTTTCAGTTAGTGCTCTCAGGCAGCTCTAATTCAGCAAGCCTCTTCCAGATGTCTGACTCACCTGATCTCCTTCCCCTTTTATATAGACCAAGTGTCTTCCTTTAAAACCCAATTTGGAGGTAACTGATGAGTCACAGGTGCACTGGGTTCTTGCCTCTTAAAAGGCCAATGCCACCTTGTAGGTAAAAATGAGTATCATCATTTTGTGACTTTGAAATGTTTTCCAAGAGACTCATGTTTGATATCATGCACAAAAATGCACCAAGTGGATATGATTGGAGACAGACAGTTGGTTCAGATTTAGATTAAGTTCCGAGCAAACTGGGGGAATGTGAGTCTGTCTGACCCAATATTATGTTGATTCCAAAGTAATTACATTTGTTATTTGTAGGATCAGTAGTAAATTGAGTTGTGGCAGTTATGTGGCTGTTTCGCAGAAGCAATTTCAGAGATCATTAAATGTATCTTATGTTGGCTACACATTACATTAACCCCTCCAGTACCTCAAGACATATGACATACATTCAGTGGATTGGCAATTTTATGGACCTAGATGCAAAAGGCAATACAATGAAGATAAATTCAGGAAATGTTTGACTTTACTGCACAGGTCTGTTGTGCACTATAAAAACATGAGGAGTAAAAAGTCCATGTAAGGCTCATAGGAAAATAAGAACTGCTCTAATGGAACAGACCAATAGTCCATCTATTCCAGCATCCTGCCTTATATATCTTATACAGTGGCCAGTGCCAGATGCTTCAGAGGAACAGAAGAAACCCATAACACATATTAATGTGCAATACTATACCACAGGGGGAAATTTCTTCTTGTGCTCAGTTGGTGACCAGGTCATGCCATGAAGCACAAAGCTTGATAGGCTTTTAAAATGTATGCTAGCTAGTGCAACTGCTGGTGCTAGTTTTATGCATGGGAATGACTAATACTTATTTTTGAAAATTACTTAGCTATTTGCTTCATGGTTAGAGAAAAAAGATATATCACAAGCCTATCGAATGATGGCTTTGCCATTCTAGAATCTGTGCGCTTTATAAGGGGATAGTTCTGCAGCTGATGCATGCACATAATTCCAAGAAACATTTGTCCTCGAAAATATCATGATTCAGGTTGGAAAGAAAAGAAACAAGTTCCCCAGGAGGTTCAGAATAGGTCAGTGCCAGAAAGAGAAGAAACTGAGATGAGGGGTCTCAATAAATCGAAACAAGAGAGTCTGATACACTCAAAACATAAGGAGTGCTTTAAATTTGTCAGTTAACGTAGGATTGCGCTTTTACACACTGCTCCGTATTAGGGTGTGGCAAAGCTACACCACCTGTTGGGAGGCATTACGTCTCAGTCAGCCTAACTTCAGTATCTGGTTAAGATACAGGAATAAATTATTAAACAATCAATTTGTAAGCACCTAGAGGATAACAGGTCATAAGTAATAACCAACATGGATTTGTCAAGAACTTGGTCTGTATATTTAGCACAGACACTGTGTTCAATGCAGCATTGCCTGGTAAAATGAAACACCTGCCTTGCCAAACATGGTCTATCCATGTGGGCCCACTCTGAAGACTGCAGAGTGCAAAGTTCTAAAATTAAGGGCCAGATTCTTAACTGCTGTAAAATGGCATAGCTTCGTGGCTGTCAATGGAGTGATGCTGATATCCATGAGCTGAGGATCTAGCCCCAAGTAACATCCGAACAGCCAGAATCTGACTGAACCTGCCTTACAGAGCTGACAGCCAGAAGTCTGAATCAACTCGTTGCCGGTCAGGGCTCTTGTCCGGCAGCACTGGGAGACTAGAGGGAAGTTTGCAGTATGGCATTTTTAAGTCCAAGGACAGATGATAGAACAGAAGAGTGGGTTGAAAAGTGGAGGGAGAAAGAACAGATGGAAGAAGAGAAGGGAAAAAAGAACCAAAATGGGGAACACAAAAGGGAAAGAAAACACAATGTTTTCAGTCCCTACAGAGGGCATTTTCTCTTTCCAACATGCGAGAGTCATATGAAGAGAGAGATGAATATCATGAGGACCACACACTGGCTGAAGATTATCATCTGCTGAAAAAAGATATATTTGAATTAAATGACAAAAGTTGTGGCCAAGTCATCCGACTGGGATAATACTGCTGACTTGCTCCGAATGAAAAGGCGCACAATGCGATAGAACAGGCATAACTATATTTTACATGGTAAAATTCTATTAGCATATGTTGGTAAAAGGAAAGTGTCAAGGGTCAGAAGGCCACAGTTTGACAATCCAGCAAAAAGAGTGACCGTGACTGTCCATTTTGGCAACGAAAAGGAAATGAAAAGAAAGGCAGTGCAATTTTAGGCCGAAGGAGGAAGGATGGCTCTCTGGTTAGGGTGCTAACCTGGGACTTAGGAGGCCAAGGTCCAATTCCATGCTCCACTATATACTTCCTAAGTCCAATTTGCAAAAATGATTTAGGAGCTTAAGTCTCATAAGTGCCTAAATCACTTTTAATAATGGAGCTTTGGAGCCTAAATGATACTGGCTTATATACATGGTAGGGTAATGGGCTTTAGGGGGGAATAATTTTTAAAGCACACTAATGTATTGTGTATTAATTGTTCAGTTGTTGTTGCTGGTGCATGATGTAAGAACCTGTGGGACCAAAACCTTGGAGATACTAGGCTGCTGATGCGTCCATATCACCACTGGAAGCCTAGGCTGGGTTTCCACTGGAGGACCTTTTGGAGCTAGGCTGTGCAGGATGTACTGCCCAGTGGAGCCTGAATGGTGGCCCTGCACAGCCCACTCACTGGCTGATATTAGTATTTAAATCAGGAAGACAGCGTGGGGAGCTGCCTGAGCAACAATGCAGACTGCCTGCTTGCTTCCGCTCCAGATCCTGCTTGCTGTAGACCTTAGACCTTGCTTGCTTCTGACCCTGATTTGTCCTCGACTCTGCCATTTGCTTGCTGTCTATAACTTGGTATCTGATCCTGACTCTCTGATATCCTAACCTGGCTCGACCTCAACTCTGCTGTTCACCTGCCACTTGGTGCCTGACCATGACCATCCACCCAGCTTGACCCTGACTCTACAATCTGCTTGCTACCCACAACTTGGTGCCTGACCCTGACTTCCTGGCATTCAGACCCAGCTTGTTCCTGATCCTGCTACTTGCCTCCTGCCAGCAACTTAGCAGCTGACCAGTGCACACAGGCTACCCACGGCCCAGCCCTGACATGCACTAAAGGTTCCCTGGTGTGTTGTTTTAGTAACAGTACTATGTTAAAGACCACCAGCAGAGTTGGCATGGGACCACCTGAGTGTGCTTTAGAACTCGCACTTCCGTAGAGTGCATTAGCCCACTGTATAGACAAGCCTTAGTGTCTCTGTGCCTCAGTTCCCCCTTTGTAAAATGGGGATCATAGCCCTTCCCTACCTTAGAAGGGCATTATGAGAATAAATATGTTAAAGTTTGAGAGGTGCTGAGATACTATGGTAATGGGGGGCCATATAAATACCTAAGATAGGTACCCAAGATGTATGTAGAAGCCTTACATCATGGATCAGAGAGATGGAACTTTCTTCATATACGGCATTGCTAAAACTACAGTTCAGTAACAGAAAGATGCCAGTGAACTGAGGGGCATTAGGAAAAGTCCTGTAAACATATGACTTATTGACGTGGGTCAGTTAGACTACTTTTGATATGTGTATCCTGGCTCCAAGCAATGACTAAGGAGATTATCATCATTCTCCACCAATCTGCTCACTCCAAGTATTTCAAGAGTGCACTATATACAGAGAGGGATTTGTCACGGGGGAAAGCTAGGATATAAATGAGTAAAGAAAACTTTTAAACTGTTGGGTGAGATTTATTAGATCGTGGAAGAATGTTCCAAATGAGGTGGTGGAAGACTGAGTTAGTAACAGTTGGGGCTGGGTAAAGAACTATATTGAGAGAGCAATCCTGCATTGGCAGGGGATGGACAAAGAGAACTTTTCCCAATCTACTTTCTGTCAGGCTACTTGTTATTGTTTGCCTGGCACTTCTGGAACTTCACACTAAGCGAGGGTGAGTTACATGTAAAACACAGAATGGTAACGAATAAGAAGAGCAGAATCACATACTGAAAAATCACATCCACTTTATCTTCTGAATAATACGTAGTGCCAGTGACTTACTCACAGCCTGGCTTAATGCTCTTGTACGAAGTAGGTACACAGCTACTTCTTTAAGCATATACCTAAGAGTATCAAGGGGATCTAAGGGAGTTAGGCACCAAACTCTCATTGCGGTTCAATCCCAGCCATATTGTTCAATTGTTTTTATTAAAGAAAGTTTAATTCATGGCATGCTTCCTTTCTCTTTTCAATGTGAAAGGGAAAGTAATGAGAATATGGCTACACGGTCAAATTTTGCTTGAATTATCCCAGTGCTAATACAAAGTAACTGTAGAGCAACTATGGAATTGCTTTGGGTTTACACTGATATAAACTGAGAGCAGGACTTGACCTATTACTCCCATGCCTGACAAAGAGGAAAATAAAGAGTTTTGAAAGATTAGCCCCTTCAAGTTACATTACAGCCATCAGCAATCAAGGTCACATGAGGATTTCCATCTTGCAGAAGCATCAGAGAAATGTTCACCCTCCTGTTAGCATGAAATCCTGGGAGATGCATTAGCAAAATAGGATTAATGGTATCAGGCCAGATGATGATCATGGCAGATATGACAATCCTAGGCAGTCTGCCAATGTGGTCTTTTTGCATCTGTTGAGAAGTAAACTGTTACAAACACAGTTCATGCAGGTAGATGTTGAATTTTACATTTAATCTTTGTTGCATAGCATGAAGTGTTCAGTTTTTCTATTTCACTCATTAGCCAGAACTTAGCAGTTGCAGACTGCATAATTTCAATGCACTGTCCTGCTGGTTTTTGCTAGGCGACCGAGAAGCAAGGGTATTATCATTTGGAGAAAGAGGATTTGAGGTGATAGTTGGAAATACAAACTGTCACTGTTGCTAAATAATTGGTTCTGGTGAAACATCCTTTAACTGAGAAGGATGTGTGGGATGCACCCCATCCTGACTGACTGATATAACATGTGGCACTGTGAGGAATGCTCAACTTGTGTGTCAGAGTTTTCTTCAACATCAGTGTGCATGTGTGAATGAATGTGCTATTCTACCTGACTGTGCTTAAATACTTTTATATCTGTGTGGCAAATAATCATCAGAACAAAGCAAATGATACACTACCAGACTGGCTTATTGCCAAAAGAAAATACCTTATGTCCTTTGCAGGGGTTGGGCAAAGTCGGGGTCAGAATAAGACGGGAGCAAATTCTTCAGTGAGCAACTTTATCTAATCCTTAAAAAGAGTTTTGGATTTTCTCGGTGGAAGCTAGGGTTGCTAGGTGTCTGGTTTTTGACCGGAACGCCCGGTCTAAAAGCGACCCTGGTGGCTCCGGTCAGCACTGCTGACTGGGCCATTAAAAGTCCGATCGGCGGTGCAGAAGGGCTAAGGCAGGCTCCCTGCCTGCCATGGCTCTGTGTGGCTCCCGGAAGCAGTGGCATGTCCCCCCACCGGCTCCTAGGCATAGGGGCAGCCAGGGGGCTCCACGAGCTGCCCCTGCCACAAGCGCCAGCTCCACAGCTCCCATTGGCCAGGAACCACGGCCAATGGGAGCTGCGGGGGTGGTACCCGCGGGCAGGGCAGTGTGCAGAGCCACCTGGCCATGACTCCACATAGGAGCTGGAGTTGGGACATGCTGCTGCTTCCGGGAGCTGCTTGAGGTAAGCGCTGCCTGGAGCCTGCCCCCTTCCTGTGCCCCAACTCCCTGCCCCAGCCCTGATCCCCCTCAGTCCCATCCCAGAGCACCCCCAAACCCTTCATCCCCAGCCCCACTGCAGCACCTGCACCCCCAGCTGGATCCCTCACTGCCCCAATCCTCTCAGCCAGCCCGGTGAAAATGAGCAAGTGAGTGAGGGTGGGGAGAGCGAGTGACAGAGGGAGGGGGGATGGAGTGAGCGTGGGGTAGGGCCTTGGAGAATGGGTGGGGTCTCAGAGGAGAGGTGGGGAAAGTGGTGGGGCAAGGGTGTTCGGTTTTGTGCAAGTAGAAAGTTGGCAACCCTAGCGGAAGCAAACCTTTTTAAGAACATAAGAATGCCATACTGGGTCAGACCAATGGTCCATCTATCCCAGTATCCTGTCTTCTGACAGTGGCCAATGCCAGGTGCTTCTGAGGGAATGAACAGACAGGGGATCATTAAGTGATCCAGATTTTGAATAAACTGACTGTTCCCCGAACTCTCAGTGTAATTGGAATAAATCCTTACATAAATTTCAATAATGTGTATATTAATCTGCTTTTCAGTTTGATCTTCCCCACTGACTGTTCCTTACAGCGGACATCTTCATACAAAAGGGCTCATCAGAAATAAAAACTGTAAAGGGTGAAGTTACCAGGAATAGACTAAAACTTGGTCACAGAAGAACACTGCTAATCTGCATTTTACTAATCCACACACACTGTAATTCACACTCAAACACTGACAGCCTCACTATACTTCTCAGCAGCGGTTTAATAGCAGAGCATGTTAGCTAGGACTCATATTGCCAGGATTTCATTAATTTTACTAAATATTAAAGCAGAATGAAAATTTGTTAAGGAACAATTTATCTGAAAAATCGCTTGCACTTTTTTCTGCTTGTGGCATGCCTGCACACAGGTGATTCACTCACATTTTTAGTCATTCTAATTTATTCAATAAAATATGTTGTGAATTTGGTTTGCTCTTTGGCTCCCTGCTGTATGAGTGGGGATGCTAGTTGTGATTGGTCACATAAGGACATGGTATTATTTCTATTCCCCATTTGGATGAGTAACTCTCGTAAGTACGATCATTTACAGTACCAAGTCCTGACCATGTGCTTGTTACAGCTTGTGACACCAAAATAAAGACAGCCCTTTGCCCCAAAAGCCTGCAGTCTAAGGCCCCAGTCCCACATATACTATGCATGTGCTTAACTTTGCACATGTGAATAGCTCTATTAAACTCAATGAGTGAAATCAGGGATCTGTTGAAGTCAATGGAAGTTTTGCTGGAGGGAGCGGGGGGATGAGGATTTCACCCAATGACACTACTCATGTTAAAGTTAGGGTCCTGTGTAAGTATTTGCATATTTAGGGCCTAAAAGACAGATAGACAGGAGACAAAATGCACTGAAAACTACAGAGGAGACGGTTATCTTATTTTTTTTGTAGCCTGATCTAATTCACCTCCTTTCCAATGTAATATTTAATGTTGTAATTTGATTTTTGCCAGTATGCAAGACTGTACACATGTTTGAAAGATTTGATTTGCCTGGAGGGAGTCATTTTTATTGTTGAGCAAGTAAAATATATGCATTTTTCCCCCACTATCATCGATCATTATGGTAAAGGGTGGGCAAGTATTTCTTGTGTCTGGCCTAGAATCTCTCCATGACAATTGTGCAATGCAGTATGGCTGCTAAAATTTGCTTCCTGCAAGCTTCTATGATAGTAAAACTCATGTCTCATGTCTCATGCATATGCAAACACAAAATGGCAGCGAACGCAACAAAACTGAAGTCATTAAAAGATTCGCATGAATATTCATGGACAAACATTTGCAGTCTCTGACCATCTCTCCTCTAATATTAAATAGACTACAAACACATTTACTAATGTACTAGGCAGTGAGTAGCTTTTTTGAGTATTTAACCCAAACTAACCATATCAAGGTAAAAAAAAAATTGTTTTTGACCCTGCTCCAAAGCCTAATGGAGTCAAAGGCACATTTCCATTGACTCAGGCCCTCTGTAAAAGGCAACTTTCTTGTTTGTCATTCTGACCCCCAGTTCCATTCCCACTTTCTTGCTAGTTTGAAAAATTCAGTAATTCACAATTGGTCTCCCAGTCATTAGTGCAAATTAGCACAGTTATGCTGTATTCCTTTATCAAAGCCATCCAACTACTGTATTAGCTAGTGCTCTGCCTGGCAGGCTTTTCACATGCTTCCTTTCACTACTCTTTGCAAACAGCTTTCTAAGCTGTTCTTTCATGAAATTCAGTTAGGGAAAAACCTTCACTCTTAGGAGCTTATGTGGTTTTCGTATAAAAAGATAGCAAATTGAATACAAACATTTCTCAGTTTAGGGGGGAAATGTTTTGTTAAAATAAGCAACCCCATTCTCAGAACGAATCTTCCATGATAAATTAGTCTTTAAAAGTCTGTAAAGGGGGTAAAGCTCCAAACAATAACAACAACAAGGAATTTCAGTGCTTGAAAACCACCATGTTACATGGATCCTGTGTATGCTCATTGATAACTGGATATTTTGAGGAATACTTGATTTTTATTTGACAATTTGCAATTTAATTCCTAGACACACTTCCAAATCTTAATCTGTAGAGAGATGTTCAATTTTTATTAATGCCTTGACAATAGCTGGTAAATAAATAAGTCTTTCCATCAGTGACAATAGCCCACCAAGAACAATACAGTCGCATAATACAATATTCATGAATGTGTCTGAAAGGTTACTCTAATTATTCCTTGTAGATCTCTACAAAATGTACATCTCAGAATGATTTGGCACAAAAATACTTAAAGGGCAAATTAAATGTCACTCCAGCTATTCACTCTTTATTCAGACATAAAGTGCCAAATCTTAAATCCTTTTTGAGGCAAGAAATTCTGTTGAAGTCAATAAGCCAGGATTTCAGGATTTGGCCCACTGTATTTATTATAAGGATCTACAAATTATCTAAATTATAGGACAACATGCATATATCAATGTGATACATTATTTGCAGGATTGAAAAAGAACTCTATTTTCTCTACATAATGGGGTTCTCAATATAACAACTGCTAACCTATTGACTTACTCCTTTTGAAAGTTCCTTGCTTTCTTTCTTGGTGTATTTTTCCTTGTAGATTTATTAGATTATTTTATGCTGTGAAGTATTTATATGGTCTTTGGGTCCTTTCAGCCACTTTCCAGGATAGGGGTACAGAAGCACCCTGCACCAGAGGTGGCTATTTGAGGCTTTGTGCTAGATTCTGATCTCACATTAGTGTAAACCAGGGTTACCTCCACTGAAGGAAATGTTAAACCTAGGTGAAATCTGAATAATGCACATGGCACACAATAAGTCAGATCCTGGCCCCACAAAATTCACTTGCAAAACTTCTATTGACTTCAGTAAGGCCAGGATTTCACCCAAAGCCTTTGGGATCCCGGGGCAACATTGGTTAAAGTAGTCACCACTATGGCCTTTGAAAGCTTTCTATGTACTGGTCTCACCTCACTGCCTGGTGTAGAGGGATGTGTGACAATATTCCTGCCCTTGCCCCAGCACCACTGGCTAATCTAGCCTCAAGCAGTCCTTGCATCCTGGGAGTGTGACTGTAACTAGCCCTCTCCTGGGGCACAAGGCTGGGTGAAGGCTGCTTGCTCCTGCTCTTGCACACCTGAACAAAGCTAGTCTCTGTCTTGCTGCCGTGACCTTTCTCCTGAAATCACAGCTTCACTGTAATCAGCTGACATTAGCTACCTATCGTCCCACCTTATGGAAAGGAAGACAGAAGCACAAAGTAATAAATGAAATAAATGCATGAAAACATTGCAGCGGGGGCTAATCTTGTTGTGTGGGAGATTCGTTATTGGCTCCTGCAGGTAACCAATGGACTTTTGAGACACAAAACAGACAGGTTTGCTTTGGCACTGGGCTGTGTTAGATTAAAATGTAGGGAGCAAGTGCCAGAACAGTGTGATGAATACACTGGTGGATTTGGGAATCAGCCTCTCTGTGTGCTGTTTTGCAGGTTAGTTTTTGCATTTTCCCCTACATTTTCCATCATCTCTGTTCTGTCTCACTAGTCAGCTGTTAGAACTGCTCTGCCTCCTGTACAGGGAGAAAAGTAGAAGTAATGCCTCTGAATCAGGGATCTGACATTATGTCAGCTACATTAGGTCTATAATAATATGTAGCCATAGCACTTGCATATTGCTTTATATCCTCCAGCCTCTGTACAAACATTAAATATTCATCCCCACAACACTCCTCTCAGCTCGGTGAGTAAATGCTACTGTCCCCACATGACAGACTGGGTAACATAGACAACAGGATTCAATGACTTGCCCAAGACCCCCCACCAAGGCTGGCTCCTGGCTGCTAGTCCTATGTTCAATCCACTAAGGTTATGGCACTGAGAAACACTCAAGCCCATATATACACTTGGAATATTGCCAAAAGGTTCTCAAAAATAATTATTGCCAACTCGTCTCTTGAGGCACTACTAAAGGAACTATGTCTCCCAGTGTGATATTCTCAGCAACTAATTCAATGGGGCAATGATCCCAATTGGGGCTTTTCACAACACAAATAACAGTAACAAGATCCTCTCAGGGTTCTTGTTTACAGACTAGCAATGCACAATGGTTTTCAGTTTCTGCTCATGAGAATGTGCCCCTCTGATCAAACATCAACCTCCATTTTTGAAAGTGTAAGTAACTGCAGACATACTTTTGTGTCTATTGTTATTTGTGCTCTATGGTATAAGACCCTTAGCTGTCAAATTTCTTAACATGTGGGTGCAATCAGCAGTATTGTCAACTCCCAAAATCATGAGATTGGCTGAAAAATCAAGACATTTTACAAAAATAATAGATGTGCAGTTCTTTTTTCTTTGCTTTTCATTTTCTGACCATTTAGAGAGCACTCAGGTCATATTTTCTCTGCACCACAGGGCTAGAAACTTTTTTTTTTAAATGAAAGCTGAGATTCTCATACAATCACTTATCACCAGGAACTGGGGGTGTAAGTGTTCTGAGACTTTTGATAAAATGACAAGAGTGAGTAACAACAAATCTGGAACTTGGCTGTCTAAGTGGCCCAAGTTCAGGTCATAAGATCAGCCCTACAGACATGGAGACCCACTTAAGGCTGGACTAAAAAAATGCCCTTTTGTATAAGTGGTTTCTTTCATCACTGTTAAAATGTGCTCCTATCTTATTATCATCACTCACATCACAGTGCAGTTGCAAACATTTACTGGATGTAGCAAATGTTGTTTCCAGCAGTCAGCTGCAATGGATCATCTGTCTGAACCAAAGTAGATCTAACCAACTCTACAGCATTTAAAAAAGTTTTTAGGCTGGTAAATAAACTTTCCACAAGAATTTGCATTGTCAGTGCTAGAGACAGATTGCCTTCCCCCATCACTTATCTGCTAGGCTGAAGGGCAGTTTATAAAATGACTTGGATTTAAGGAGCAATACAATTGGCTGACACTTTTTTATGTTGTGTATCTCTATGGATATCTTTTCACAAATCAAAATGAGACAACCAAATGAATTAAAATAGCAGTTTCATAAGCACAATAATATATTCATGTGTTTGCAGTTAAACCACACATTTTCCCAGGCAATCAGCCTTCAACCTAAAGAAAAAGCATGTGTTTATACACACTCTGCCATCAGTTATCACTGAGATTACTTAAGGAAACATTCAAACACCTGTTTAGTTAGCAGCCTCTGATTTACTAGTAGAGAGACAAAGAGGAGGCCAACCACTGGGAACGGTATTTTATTGGTAGTTCTTGAAGGGTGGGATGGACTGTAAAAGAAATAGCTGGAATGACCTCTGACTTTGTGTACTGTAGCCAGCATATTTCCCAACATTTTTGGAATTGTACAGAATCACATTACTGCGGTCACTCACCTTTGTTAGAGAGCCATACTAAAAGCCCAGCAAACCCTGAAATCTTAAGATCAAAAAGAAAAGAGAACAGATTGCCTTTAAGCTTCCCATATTTCTTTTAAAAGTTCTCCCCACCCCATATTTTTAAGGTCCTTGTACAGCAAAGCACTGAAGCACATGTTTAAATCCATCTCTATTTGGCAAAGCACTTAAGTATGTGATTAAGTCACATTGACTTTATTGGTACTAAGCTCTTTGTTGAATCAGGACCTAAAATGGCCTCCTTTTTCTCCACTCTCTCAGCTAGTTATGTCCTTTTATGCAAAGAGAGGCAATTCTTTTCTACACAAAATCTTAACAAACCCTTCCTTTGGGAGATTGGTGGAAAGCACTGCACACATATATGCAAACACACACACGCTATGCCCGAAGTGTTTTAAAAAATGGGGGCCTAAACTTAGCCTGTATTTAGGCATTTAAATAAGGGCCAGGTGCTCAGCACTTTTGAAATTCAGGCACTTATTTAGTTGCCTAAATATGCATTTAGGAACTTAACTTTAGGCCCCCATTTTCTATAATTTTGTCATACTATATGTTCTTCCATATATGCTGTGTTCATGCATGTGCACACACACGTTATTTGTGCCCATGTGTGGTATAAGGGAATAGGGCTAAAAAAAAAATCCATATGGTTGCTATTTGCTGTAAGTGTTGTTGGAAAAGGCACTTGAATTACAAATCCCTCCCTTCCTCCCCACTGGCAATGGGATTCAATGTTTTACAGCCTTTTACAGACCTAAGCAAACTAAGCATGCGTCTGCTGTATGCCAGAAAGAACACATTTTGGGCATTATGGGACATTCCTTATTTCTATGCTCAGGACTTGTATTCTTCTACTTTTGTGCTGTTTTAATGAGGCTTTTTTTATATCTTCTTTCCTGAGCCAGCATGCTAAATAACTGTGGTGTTTTGTAGCAGTCTTTTTAGTAGCAAATTCAGTGTCAGAGAAATCCTGACACATTTCATTGGATGCACTGGGTAATTCTGACACCCAACTCACTATACACATATAGGATTGAGTTTCATCTAGTTTAGCAGCAAATGCATTAAATGAATTTATATAAAGCAAAAAAGAAAAAAGTGCTTCCTCAATACAGAATTGCAACATAAGTTGGAAAAAATATCAATGAGGCCTGGCATGCTATACAATATGAAAAAAAAGGAAACGGAATACAAAATATATTTTATATGCCTTCTTTGGCAAACCTTTGGGTATCTCACACCTACAGAGTTGAGGTATTGCCAGTCTTTGGGCTGTAAAGATATTCCCTTAACCTGGCAAATTTTGCCATCTACAGCTTTGGGTCATGAAGGTTTGGAGGCAGAGTGAAGCTGGATATAAACCAAGCAATAAGAATAATAAGTTTTTTTCCCCCTTAAACCACATCTGTTTTTCGTTTTCTCAACTGACACATCCTTTGAGATACATTCCTCTTAGCTACATTAGTCATATTGAAAGATAAATTTTTTTTTTAGTACGTTCTCGGTTTAAATCAGTAGTTTTCAAATAGAAAAGCTCTGAAATGTTTGACTATAAAACCAATTTTTAAAAATATTACGCCTGACAATTATCACTTGTTACATAATTCATGGAAGAAGACCTAGAGGCAAATGTTGTTTACTAGAGAAGTCAGCAATCAGGGATTCTGGGTCCCCACTCATAAAACTCATCTGGGAGCTGTCTGCTCCAAATAACATTTTGGAGATCTGTCAGATGCATAGAAATAAGGTACAATTTTTAACAATGAGAGTGATTAACCATTGGAACAAACTATCCAGGGAAATGGTGAATTCTCCATATTTTGATGTCTTCAAATCATGACTGCGTGCCTTTCTGGAAATTATGTATTAGCCCAATTCAAGTTCACTGGGCTCAACGTAAGATTACCTGGGTAAAATTCTTTTGGCTTGTGTTATACAGGATGTCCAGAGTAGATGATCAATGGTTCCTTCTAGCCTTAAAATCTAATAGTCCATGCATGACAAAACAACCGTGACATGTGTAACTGTAGCACCCTTACCTTAATCTATAAGAGAAAAATGGCTCTTGACACAGTAGAACTTTTTGAAAGAGAATCAGAATACTGCTACTCCAGCTGAATACTTCAGCAAAGGGCACACTGAACAAACCTCTTCTGCCCAGGTTGCTTCCACTACAATGAACATATGCTTGTTAACACTTTTGAGCCACATAGGGAGATCCAAGGGAAGGAGTGTCTAAAACTGGAGGTCTGCTTCATGTATGCAGAATATGACGAATTACTCAATGAGAGAATGTTAAGTATTGATGTTGCCCCATTTATTATCCTCAGCCCAGTGGGGAAATGGTATGTTTTAATCAAGTTTTAAAAGACTGCTTTAAAACTGCTGAACTAGAAGGAAAATCCCAGGAATAATTTGTCACTGACTTCTTACAGAGCGACCAGCATAATTGTTGCATGGCAGATGTGTGGAGATCAAATTAATTAATTTTGGGGCTATAGATCCACATGTGGTGAGAGCAGGATTAGGGCCCTGTTGTACTGGATAATGTACAAACATAGATGAGGATGCAGTCCCTGCCCTGGAGGGATTATTACAATCTAAAAGGTTAGTGACTTTGAACATGAAAAGAAATTAATAGATATACTGGTAGCAGTAATTATTACATTAGTATTCAGCTAGAAGTCTGTCGGAACGTCTCTGTTTTGAGTTAATAGCAAACCCGGCCGGGGTGGATGCCAATGGATTCAGTGAAAACCGGAGCAAGAAGTATAGTGTGGTATCAGTGCTAAATGTCACAATTATGAGGTATTTGCTACTTTGACACTTGAAACCACAGGCTTGACCCTTAGCTGGTATTAAAGTGGCACAGCACCTTGAAGTTAATAGTACAAAGCTGATTTACACCGGATGATGACCTGACTCCAGGTAGTACCCTCTTGAGCAGACTGGCTGCTGCTTTTTGCACAGGAGCTCAACAAGGAGAAATACCTGCCAGCTAAATGCTATCTCAGTTTCCTATAGAAGTAGCAGTACTAACATACAAGCTATATTAAATCTACTCCTGTCTATAGTAATTTGCTCCCACTCATAAAAGGAAGTAACGTTCCCTGGTTTGGGTGCTAGCCTGGTATTGGGCAGACCTAGGTTCAGTTCCCTGTTCTGCTACAGATTTCCTATGTGACACTTGGTCAGCCCCTTAGTCTCTCTGTGCCTCAGTTCCCCACCTGGAAAATGTGGATAATAGCATTTCTCTATTTCACAGTAGGATAAATACATGCAAGGATAAATACATGAATAAGGCATTCAGATAGTAAGGTTACAGGGGCCATGTAAATACTTCATACAGATCAGTTAGAGATCTACTCTGATATATTATGATAGGCTAGATTGTGCCTCACAATGCTCTGTGTGGAGGGAAGTGCAGAGTCACACCCTTCTAAGGGCTTCAGGAAGGCCCAATCCCAACCCAACGTGCAACGGGGTGGGTAAGCCAACCCATCTTTTAGGATGATGCAGCCTGCTCCTCCTTGGTGCTCCCAGGCAACTCTGCAGGCATATACAAAGGTGTTGTGGGGTTGAACCATAGTCTTTGCCCCCTTCAGCAGCTCTACCTCCTTTGGATTGATATGTTCATCTCTAGGGCCACTTGGAGGGATCAATCATTGAGCAGGGACATGTGGCTCTGACACATGTTCAGGGTACACAATGTCTGAGGGAAAAGCTTTCTGCACCCTTCATTACCACTACCATGCAGGAATAATGCTGCTTCAGATAATTTGAAGTATATACCATGGAGCACAAAGTTATCATTAGAGCTATTATTTCATCTCGTGCTTTATCCTGTACAGCTCAGGTGCACAAAAGCATGAGATAAAACTCAATGGGCAGGACAGTGAGCACAGAGGGCCAGATCCTGCACTTAGAAAGGTGCAGCTGCACGGCACCAAATTGACTTCCGTCTAGCAGAAAATTAAGGGTGAAGAGGGCAGTGTGGAGCACTTCAGCAGCAAGAGAACCACATTCAGCTCCTGTCGCCTCAGTCATGCATACACTGTGCTGATGCCCTCCTCTTTTCACCCCACACAAAGGGAGCAGGTGCACAGGGAGGCCTTCCTATCCTATCATAACACGATCCATCTCCCTGAAATCCTAATTCCTGAGTGTGGGAGCTGATCATTCTTTTCCTCTGAGCCTTCATCTCAATGAAGCTCCATTACCTGCATGTGTGTGGAAAGCAGGGCAAGCATTGGTGCTGTGTATTCATTTTAAATTTAAACTAATTGCCAGGCTCTAATGGGAGAGGTGGACTGAATATATCAGCCATACCCCAGATTTATTCCTCACTCTCTCTCTCTCCTTTTTTTTAAAAAAATATTCATCCTATGAGAACATATTTTCTACAATATTTTCTGCAGAAAGCACTTGATGATTTAGTAGTTTCTGTGTAATATGCCTGCTGCTGCTGCATATGCTGTTTGATTTCCATCTGAATTTGTACCTATGATGTATGTTAATGTCATACTGTAAATTTTATTTAAAGAGAAAAATAATGCTTAGTTTCGATTTTAAAAAAGCTAATGTTTATGTGCCATCACGAGAAATAAACTAATGCTATATTTTATGACTATTTTGATTTCATCAGAAAGCAAGTTGAAATTATTCAAACCATAGAAGCCCTTTCAGATATATGAATGGAATAAAACAGGGAGACACACAGGCCTGATCCAAAGGCCAATGAAATCAATAGGAGTCTTTCCTTTGACTTCCATCAGTTTTAGAGCAGGCTCACAGACAAATAAACTAGGCTAGATTCTGTTGTCTATTACCCTGGTTTAAGTGCAGAGTAATTACAATGAATTTGTTCAAGTTATTCCATTTTTACACTAGTATAAATTAGATTAGAATTTGGCTCACTGAGAATGTAGAATATTGGAGTTTCCATACCAAAATAATGTCTCACTTAGTCCAATATCCCACTTCTGATAATACCCACAATGCACCTTTCCAATCAAGTATTCATTAACAAGCGGGCAAGGCTCTCTGGCCTCACCTGGTGATCAGTTTATCCCCTTATGCCTAAAAATGAAGATCATATGTACCTTTTTGAGCTAGCTTGTTTAAATGCAGATGTTATCCTTAATCATATAAATGTCTAATATTTCATTTAAAATCTTTGTAAGCTATTCACCTTAATACTGTATCTTACCGGGAATTAGTATCACAGGGGATCAGACATTATTAAAAGGTATTTCCAACATCCATTTTAATGATGTCACCTTTTGATGACAATGCAAAACTTTTGAAAGGTACCAGATAAACTAACCGCCTTGGAGAGTGAAGCCCTTTTTTTAGAGGTACAGCATGGATAGCAGTAGTAAAATTTCAACACTATGCCTCAGTCCTCATCCAGAAGGTCCACCCATGGGGTGAATAGGTCATTGAGTCTCCATGCCTATTCCTGCTTTGGCCTCTCTGTTGAGTCCCAACAAGGGTTTTCCAGTTTTGATGAGTTTTGAAACGTGGACCTCTCTCCAGCAAGAATAGATTAAGATCATTAGCATATATCATATATTGCCTTTTAATTTTGAAAGGCAACTTTTGTCTAGTATGGGGGTGAAGAACACTGTTCTGGGAAACTCAGCCCTCAAAACACAGTCCCCAACACCCCATCAACTTGCTTTCACTGCATTACTTACTTGTCATGAAATGACAGTTGTTAGTCGTATTACTTATATCTTTTCTGACAATTGGGAAACAGTCAAATATTCCATATGAATTTCAGAATAGAGAAGTTGCACCAATCTGCATGCTCTCATTAATACGCAATTCTTGTTTTGGTTCAGCCTGTTTAAGGGTGAGTGTAGTTTGGCTCTGGAAGTTTAAAGATGATGTTGATTGGTTGCAGCAGATTAATCGTGAACCTCTTCTGGTGCCAACTATTGCTAATCAAGGAAGATTTTTTTTTGAATCATGAACCCTCGTGCACTAGAGGTTAGACTGAGACTGCCAAATTCACTTCAATCAGACTGGATTTGAACACATTTTCCAAGTGTACCAATGCAGTTTCCAAACCTTTCATTTTTATCTACAGTCTGAATATTGTGCATTATTAGATTATTTCAACAAAAAATTAATGAAGTTTTCAGAGCCAGCTAGCTTTTCATTTTCCATTTCTCCTGGATTCTGCTCATTCATCCCTGCCTTTATATAGCCCCTCATCTGTACAGCGTATCAGAGAGTTCATTCAAACATCCTGTGTGATAGAGATATTTCTGGCACAAGCACTAAGTAGTGAGGCAGACTCAGAAGTCAGCATGGAAGCAAAAAAACCCCTAACCTGCTGACCAAAAGGAACAAAGAGTCTGAAAGTATTAGTGCGCTGGGACAGAATTCTATCAAGTCACTTGAATGAGTGTTTTACTAGGAGAGTTGGTACAGTAAGTACTGCAGGTCCTTTCATTGCAAAAATAAGAAATGTTCTGCAGTGCTCAGAAGCATTTTCTTCACTCTTCAGTTACATCTCTTTATATCCCAGTATATGGTTCTTTCACACAGTTTTCTTTGTAAGTGAGAAATAAACTCCACAGCAGCCTCTCTGCCATCCAATAAAACTTTAGTTTGTAGTGCTCAGGCATATAATGAGCTTCTTTGGAAACAGGACATTGCATCTCTCCTTCAATGGATTTTTTGTAAGCTTTCGGCCACATGAATCATGAAAATACATAGACTACTATGGCCATCAGGCTGGATCATGAGACTAGGAAAACAGAACAATGCATTGTAAGTATCTTTTTCTTTTGTCTCAAGAAATCTTTCCCAGTAAAAAGCCTCCTGTGACCGAGAAATTCTGCACAGAGAGAACACTAGGTTACAAAATCCAGAGATTACCAGTATAGTAATTAGTATACATTCTGCCATGTAAAGAAGTAAGGTGCCTAATTAAAAGATTCGGAAGGAAAAAATCAATAATTATATTGTAAATGTTGATTGCGGTCTGTTGAAATGATGCCTGACTAGTGTGCATTTGAAAACAGAGTATTTCGATTAGGTAGTCTTGGAGATATCGAGCACTGTTTGTTAAGGTCACTATGAGGCATGGTGATTTGAAAGTATCTGAACATGACAGCAAAGGGAAGTTGCCAAATCATGCATTACCAGTGAAAATTATCTGAGTTTAGAGTTTTAGCGTGGGCCCCAAGTCACTGCCCTTGCATCTTTGGAAGGGGAGGGTACCAATAACACTCAAGATTGGAGATGGGTGATAGTATTGGCAGGGAGCCCCAGAGGTCCCTGTGTCATGGTGTGCCTAGGGCCACAGTAAGCCTTAATCCAGCCCTGACCATAACAGAAGCCGGTCCCAGTATTAGACATACACATATTTGCTATTAAGTAGGCCAAATCCCTTATTAGTATTCTCCGCTTTGCTCATGTATATGATCTATTAGCCTTCCTCTGTAAGGTATAGGGCAATGAGAACATTGTATTTGACCTTTTCTTGCTGATTTGAGCATGTTTACTCAGACCTGTAAAAACAACCATACAAGGTGGTGAGCCTGGTTTATATATTCAGGCTAAAAGTGCCACAGACTTCATCTGGCAGCACAGTGTTAGTATCACTGAAAGGCAGACACATCTAGAGTAGATTGGCAGCCAGGCAGAATGTTGGCCAAGGAGGCTGTGACAAACTCTAATTCTTACAAAAAGTCTCACAGGATCTTTAAAGTTGATGCTGACTGGACATAGATCCAGTTTATAAAATCACACCTGAAAGACTCTTATGTGGTAAATAGCATGGAATTCAATTTGTCTCATCAGGAATGATGAAAGAATCTGAATTCAGACCAATAATTTCAGGAAGTGTAAGTATTTCAGACCCAATAATCAGAGAGCCAAACCACTTCCATCCCCGTCGCTTGCAGCTCTTGTGGCTACAAGAGCTAAGAAATAAAAACAACCAAAGTACAACAATGGGAGGAAAAAGAGAGATAACAGGTGAGAAAACTGGGCTAAAATAATTACATTCAAATTCTGACTGAGCTAATTACTCACATAACACTCCAAGGCAGACTTCTCTCCTCTCCATGCCCTCCCTCCCCCAAGAATATGATTTGGGGTATATACAAAGATTTCCGATCAAAATATTTTTATTTGCTCTGAAAACTAATTTGGAAAGCCTGCAAATCTACACTGCAGAGCAGCATGGAAAATGAGCTCACTCTCACCTGGCTTTTAAGGGATTGGCTGCTGAGTCCAAATGAAATGAAAATGTCACTTCAGCCCTGGAGCTCTGTAAATCTCCAGAAAGAAGACAATACGGAAAGGCCCAACTAACACAACTGTAACTGCTTCTCCAGCAGGTATTAAACATTAATGGCAATTTCTATACTAAGGGACAGAAAACATCTCCGTGCAGAGCAGCAATCCTATCATTTTAGTAAAATGGTTTCTCAAAAATGGGACTAATTGGCATTGCCTCCAAGTCTTTCCTTTCTTCTAGTTTAAAGATTTAAAAATACTAAAGGCTTTTTAAGACATTCACTTTCACTGAAAAGCCTCTCTCATTATCATTTTTGAGAAACAATAATGACTGTAACCACAACAACTGTATCCTAGCATGGCAAACAAACTGCAGGAGAGGCGAATATAGGGTGGATGCGTAGGAAAGCTATTATAGATGAAAGTCAGATTCTGCTTGCATTTGTGCAAGTGAGCAATTGCAGGGAGAGAGAGGTACGGTATCTTTTCCTCTTTCACACTTTTGCAAGAAGTGCCAAAATCCTGGTGTTCTCCCTCCATGAACACAAGATCATAGTGCCAACAACCACACTAGCAATACCAAAGGAGGTCTGGTTGGGCAGAAGAGCCTCATCCCTTTCTCCGCTGGCTGGGAGGAACATATGCTGTTCCACTGTACTTCTGTGTGTTCAGCTCAGCACACATGGAAGCACTCTGTCTCCCTTTGACCTCAGCAGGCAGAATGCCCCTGGGAACTCTTACAGCCCTTTGCTGGCTATAGTTCTTAGAGCAACAATATAGTCCATTAGAGCTCCTGTAAATCACAGCATTGTGCAATATTCTGTAGTAAACGGCTCCAGGGTAACACATTGGGTGGATTAAGATGTTGCAAAAGAGAACCAGTTCCTATACTGGACTTGACTATTACCTGATTTTCTTTATGTTTTATGTTTTAAAAAAATATGGTGACTGCTGGCGGTAGCTGTTCAGAAACTTCAGGCATTTCTTCAACTGATGTAAATTCGCCTCGAGGACAATGGAACTATGCCAATTTACACTAGCTGAAAAGCTGGCCATGAAGTTTGAAATTATTCGGCAATCCTATTAAACTCTACATTGTATAAGGGACACATAGAGCAAGCATAAGAAGGCAATTGTTTAACTATGATATTCACAGGGAAATAAATATTGATTATATAAAGTTACCAGTCATTAACATGGGTTAAAAAATGGGCTGAATGCTGATGATCTCCCATGCAGCATTTTATATAATAGCTGCTGTAATCTACTCTGTAGCTATTGTGCATAAAAGAAGCGAGCGGCTGTATTAATTTAGATGGAATAAAGGGGTGCAGAGACTCAAAGGTGTTAACAAGATTCTATCATTGTCCAACATTAAACAGTTTTAAACAAGGTTTGGTATACAGAGACCTCAGCCTGCTTCATACCATGGAAAACACACCTTTAAAACCTTTTATTAAAGATTCAGAAAAGAAGGGGGGGGGCGAAAGCATTTGAAATGTAAAGTATTATATAAGGCTTTCATTTTAACCATATCCCATATTCCCTTTCCCTTTAGCTGCAGAGAGTCTTTAGAAAGAACCCCTCTCCCCTTTGTTTCACAGTCTCTTAGATGCTATTAAAGATGGTAACAACTGTCTTTTTGGGGAAACAAGAGGAAGTCAGTTGAGATGGGCTGGAGCTGTTGTTAAAATCTGGTCCCATTTCCTAGAGGAAAAAACAAGACACACACACACACACGGGAAGAGAAGAGAACAGCAAAGAGAGAACACGCAAGTTCTGTCTCTGGTGTTGACTTTGACTCGTAATCTCACCACTTCTTGAAAACAGGCACAGCACAGGATCTTATCAGTCACTCCAAAACCTGGCAAACTTCTACCAGTATCGGGCAGTTTAGGGCATTGCTTTTAGTAGCCTCTCTAATCACAGGTTCACAGCAGTGTTGCAAAATATGCAGTGTTGGCAGGCTAAGCTACACTCTTATTAGATAGAAGGAAAAAAGAAGAGAGAGATGGCAAAAAAAATAAACAAAGTAGGGAAGGAAAAGGACACACTGGGGTGGGGTGAGGGGAGTGGTCGCATGAAACAAAGTCTCACTCCGAGGTGCTATTTGGGATTCAGTCAGAGCCAGCAAAGGTGGTGATATCATCTGGGTCCTCTCTCTGGCCTGGTCACGACATCTGTCAGGATAAGGATGACAAAGGCCTGAGGTCCCAGAATATGGGGGGTGCCAGCCATGGTGGTGAAGCTCGCTTTGGTAGCCAGTTTTTCTCCCCAAAGTCTCTTTCTTTAAGCGCCCAAAAGGGAGTGATGGGCGGACTAGCCCATCCCCTCATTATTTTGTCCATCAATAGGCCTAATTTCCAACACACCAATTTTCGTTCATCGATTTCTGGTTCCACACTTTTCTTGTTTACCAAGCATGAGCTTAACACAGTCCTTGAGTTATATCAAGAGACTGTAGCAGGGCATAACATGAAGTGGTCAAGGGCCCATGAGCTGTGATCCATAGTCGCATGAATATGTATTCATGTCAAGCTGCTTATACTAATCTCTGGTCATGATGCACTGCCTGCACATATTCTGCATGACATATTCAAAAGCACTCAGCATTGGCCAAAGTGTTACCATGAAAGATAATGGTAAAACTCCCACCGACACCAGTAGGATCAGAGTTAGGCCAATGGTGAGTACTTTTGAAAAATCCAACCTTCATTTCTAGCCTTGACACAAATAGCACAGATCAGGGGCCTGTGCTCTCAACCAGGACATGAGTATGTATATTAATGTGGTTTTTGCAGTATGTATGTGCACCCATTTAGGGAAGGGAGATTAAACCACTTGTCTCCTCACTGACCAGAATCTGGCACAATGTAAGTAATTTTATGGGTGGCACAGGTAGTGATGCCTATAGTTAAAGTTGCCATGTTTTCAGAACTTTTACAAATTTGGCTGTTCATGCTGACATTTTCTATGCCAGGTGGTGTTTACCTCAAGTTGAATATTTTTGGGAAGTTTCAGCACGAATGGTTCAGTCAGTTCTGAGAATATGATTCGGGAGAAAATGTATTGTATTGCTCTTATCACTCTCTCTAATGTGCTGGTGGGCTCTCCACTATCTATCTAATTTCTTTAGAAGATAGAAGTTATAAAAAGATTGAATGTACTTGGTACCAGCCTATTTACTCAATAAATAATCCACTGCCTTTTCAGTTTGAGAGGAAGTAGTTGCAGTAAGAGGAACACTGTGAATATGAATGAGGGACAGAGAGCATCAGCTATAAGAAAATTGCACAACTTTGGTGTGCTGTCTTCTCATTACACTGAGTGATACTTGTATTGAAAATCTATGAAATATCCGTGGAGAAATATTTATGCTAGGAGATATAGAATAGACTAGTAACATATATGGAGAAGTGTGGCACTGAGCATGTTCTCTAACACAGTGGCTCTCAACCTCCCCAGACTACTGTATCCCTTTCAGGAGTCTGATTTGTCTTGCGTACCCCAAGTTTCACCTCGCTTAAAAACTACTTGCTTACAAAATCAGACATAAAAATACAAAAGTGTCAGAGCACACTATTACTGAAAAAATGCTTACTTTCTCATTTTTACCTCTAAGTATAAAATAAATCAATTGGAATATAAATATTGTACTTACATTTCAGTGCATAGTATATAGAGCAGTATAAACAAGTCATTGTTTGTATGAAATTTTAGTTTTTACTGACTTTGCTAGTGCTTTTTATATAGCTGTTGTAAAATTAGACAAAGATCTAAATGAGTTGATATATTCCCCCGGAAGACCTCTGTGTACCCTCATGGGTACATGTACCCTGGTTGAGAACCGTTGCTCTAACATACAGGATGGAAACACTCTATTGTTACTGATAATGTCCCATCCTGACTAGTTCAACAATCCCTTATCCTATACACCCCCACTATACATTCCTTCTCCTTCATTTCCTGATATACCAACCTTATCTCCCACTTTTCTTGCACATTCAGCTTAAGCTCTTCTTCAGTTCTAAGTTCTCTAAAATGCTTCTCTGTCTTTAGCCCTGCCCTTACCTTCTCCACCCAACCTGCTCCCCTCACTGTTCCTTTTGTCTCCTTCACGCAGGACTGGCTTCATACCTTCACTCTGTATCTGACCTATCAGTCGTTTTCCTCAAAGGAGGGTGACCAGATGTCCCGATTTGATAGGGAGAGCCCTGATATTCAGAGCTTTGTCTTATATAGGCGCCTATTACTCCCTACCCACTGTCCTGATTTTTCATGCTTGCTATCTGGTCACCCTAAAGGAAACCTGTGCAACACTTTCAAAAGATGAGCCCTGGAGCTTAAATTAATAACTTTGCTAGACACTAAAAATCATGGACTGAATAGAGATAGTGGATTTACGGCTTAGTACAACAATCTACAACACACTAACAACCCCCAACAAACTGCCCCTCCCCCGGTCCTTTCCCCCTATGACAGAAGAGCATTAACTGGCTACTTCACCTAGAATGGTCCCTTGAAATATGTGTTAACTACTTATGCTAAACAGTCTGTTCCATCTTGTATCTAGCTGTGACATCCAGAGGGCTATGTTTACATGAGAGACTTTACAGCAGCACAGCTGTACTGATGCAGTAAGATCTCCCGTGTAGCTGCTCTATGCCAACAGGAGAGAGCTCACCCATTGACATAATTAAACTACCCCCTAACAAGTGGTGGTAGCTATGGCAGTTGGGGAAGCTCTTCTGCAGACATAGCGCTGTGCACACTACCACTTATGCCGGCAAAACTTATGTCGCTCTGTACTGTGTTTTTTCACACCCCCGAGTGACATAAATTTTGCTGACGTAAGTGGTAGTGTAGACATGGCTTTAGTTTCCCAGACCTGAAGAAGAGCAACTTTAAAAGTTTGCTCAATGTACATGCCCCAGAAAATTCCATTGTCATATAAACTACATAATATCATTTCAGAATGTTTGTGTATGTGAATAAGACACATTTATGGACTGATTAAGGAGTCATCTAATCTAGGTATTCACAAACTTTTTCATAGCATGTGGACCACACATTTTAACAGAAAGATTGTCACATTGACATCTCACCCATTTACAATTGCACTGTGCCATTTGTGATAACATAAGAGCCCTATATCTGCTAGTCATTATTTTCAAGGAAAAGTACATGTGAATGTATTTACAGCTGTCTTGTAGTGCAAGTTGGCTGATGGAAACAAAGAGGAGAGTCAAAACCCTGTGACCAGACAGTTCTAAATGTACATGTACCCCCCACTTAGAGTTTGCCAGCTTCTGAAACTCTGGATTGAGCTTCTAGGAAGTTCTACTCTATTGATTACAACATTAATGGCTATCAGATCCCTCTGACGCCAATTTCCAGCACGATTGGAGTTGGGGATGGGAGAACAAAATGGACTAGAAACTCCTGTTGAGGCCAATAGGGAAACTTCTTTGCTGGGGTTTATGTTGATGTATTGTATGGTTTCATATGTACTGCGGTTTATACTTCTTGTCAGCAGTGATGGCACTGTTCATTTGCCCAACATCCTTCATGTCTCAGGCACAGTGAAGAGACACCCTTTGGTTGTGGCAGGAGGCATCACAAAAAAAGAGCCCAGGACCCAAGCGATGGAAGGAGAGGGGGAAACCACTCCAAGTACCAAGCATCAAGCATCAGAGAGTAGGCTGGAGTCACACCTCAGAGGAAGGGATACATACAGTATGGGAACCACTGAGCTAAACTAATATATTGTCATCAACGTCTCCTTATTCCATCACCAAAGCTGGCTAGGGTTGGTTTATGAGCAGATTCCATCCACATCTGTTTTGAGTCATCATCTGTTTTGAGTCAAAGCCTGTTTGGGTGTTGCTTGGATGGTTTTATATACTGTGTTATACCACACTTTCCTTGGATATGTACAGCCTCTCCAGACACTCTTCCATAGAGAACAATTCTAGGCAGTGGGGATGGGGTCATTCTAGCAACAAGGCAAAACCATTGTAGTTGGTACCTTTTGATGATTGTAGTCACACACGGCACCTTCAGTCTTCCATGGATGTTGTCATTTCTTAGTCTATCTAGCCTTGTCACACCTAGGATATGACGCGGGCACCTTATTTCAAATGTTTGCAGCTTTTGCTCCAGACACTTTGTCAGTAGCTACGTTTCACAACCAGAATGTAATGTGGGTGCAATAAGAGTTGCATATAAATTGGTTTTAGCTGTCATGGACACTGATTTAAAGTTCCAAATATTTTTATTCAGGCACATGAATGTTCTGCTCACATCAGCTATCTGCTGGTCGATGTCATCTTTACAGCTGTTGTCATATGTTATAATGGAACCCAAGTAGAAGAAACTGTCTACTTGTTCAGTGTCTACACCATTAATGACTAGTTTAGTCTGTTTCTTGATGTTGATGTTACCATTAGTTTGGATTTCTGTTCATTCATTTTTAATCCCCATTCTCTGGCTATTGTGTACAAGTTAGTTGTTGCTTTTTGATTGTATGCTTCACAGGCATTATTATTATTATTACAATATCGTCTGCAAAGTCAAGGTGATAGAAAATAGCTTGTCCAGCTCCCTTAGTAACACTGGTGGAGGCTGCAGGATACTGGGCAAATTATCCAAGTATAGTGCAAAAAGTATTGGGCTGAGTATGCATTCCTGATTGACTCCAATCTTCACTTCAAACCATTCTGTCAGCTCACCACTGACTCATCCTGTGTCCCAAGCTATGCTATAGAGACTCTGCAATATTTGAATCAGCTTGCTGCTAAAATTGTACCACTTGAGCACTTTCCACAGAGACTCTCTGTTAATGGAGTCAAATGCTTTCTTAAAGTCAGCAAATATGCAAAACTGGGGTTTGCTGAACTCTGTGTCTCTCTCCAAAATTGGAGAGGAAAAAAAAGGTCAATAGTGATAGGGTGTATACCCCACACAGAGTCTAAACGAGCTAATGCAGGCCTGAGAGGCCAGTTGTACCACTTGGCAGTACCTGGGGGAGAGAGCCAGGCTTCATTAGAGATGAAGCCCACCTAGAGAAGGGGCTGAGCAGTGATTATAAAGGCAGGAAGTTGAGAAAAGAAAAGAGGCTGCAGGGAGAAAATCTGCAGTTTTCTCTGGGACTAGAAAGAGGAGAGACCAGGAAGGTCAAGGAGGAGGCCCAGGGAGAGAGTTGGCCCGGGGATCCTCTCCTGAGTGGCATAAGAGCTGTATTGTTATGTCTGCATGAACAATATGAAGTAGGCCCCTGTCCTGCAATGAGTGGTGTTCCATTGAAGTCCATAGACTCCGTGGAGAGCAGGAGTCCACCGATACAGAGCTCACTGCAGGATTGAGGAATCAGAGAGAGAGAGAGAGAGAGAGAGAGGTTTAAAACATTTCTAGTGCAATCATAGGAACACAGTTATTAGACTGAAATCAGGCATGTACTCTAGTGCCTTGCTAGACCTAAAGGTGTTCTTTCACTCCTCGCCCAGCAAGACAAAGTTGGCTTTGCACTAAGACAATCAATACAGAGCCTGTGGTATTAGACAATAGACTCATGCTAATTAATATTTAATAGGCTTATAGATTTTTTCTCAGCAGCTGGGGTGTTAAATAGAGATCAATTTGCAAATGTGTTAATTAACTCTAATTACACATCACATTGTAGTTTCTCAGAGGATTTCCTTTTCGGGGGATTACATGAAAATGTTCAGCCACTCATCTTGATCACACCATGCCATTAATTATTTCAGAAGCTATTTTTTATAGGGTGCTAGCGTACATGTTTTTAAATCAAAATTATCTGAATCGATTTTAGCTATTAGACTGTGCTACAGAATGGTCATATTAAAGGCAGATGCCAAGATCTCTCTCCCTCTCTCTCTAATATTATATATAAACCGTATGTAATGAATTCTTAAAATCCGGTCTCTTTCTGCAGCCCAGCACTCTGTTGGAAGCCAAAGCAGGCATGTTTAGAGCTACCATATACCGAAATCTGAATCTGCATAAGATGCAGAACAATAAGAACTTTTTAAATTAACAGTACTCTTCTGGGGATTAACACGCCGGTTACGGGACTGTGTGGTCACTGCCTGTGGGGAGGGGAAACGTGGGTGGAAAGAAATGATGCAGACAGCAGTCAAGCACATGCACTGGTGCATGTCACTAGACTACAGGCCAGCACTGACAGAGCTCTGCTCTAGGGAAGCCTGCAGCATTGGCACAGTCTTACTGCCAGAAGATGCTGCTCAAAGCATTTGTATCTAAATGCTACAGCAGTAGCTGGGAAAGTGCTAGATTTAAAAGTGCTCATAAAAAGTTAATCCCCCACCTCTTTGGATTTCTACAATAACATTCCAAAAAAACCCAAAACCCTTTTACTAACAGGGATCATAGTTCAGTTTCCTGCCCATTAAATACCTATCAAAGGCAAGTTACGTCTCTGAGTTGTTTGGACAAAAACCACACAGTCGCAATAGTGAAGCTGCAGGATTTCTATTAACTCTCCACGTCAGATAACTGGCAATGCAGCATCAACTTAACAAACCAGTTCTTCAATAAGCAGGAGCAGCACTTGCACTCAGACTGTTAGTAGAAACTCAGGCCAACATTTCCAAGAGTAGCCACTAATTTGGGGAGTCTCGGTTTTTGGGTGGCCAGGTTGTCCCAGCGATATGTGGTTGTGATCCTAATCCAGGAGCAGTGCTCCATCCAGCAAACATTCCCTTTAGAGTAACTCACAGGCCCAGTTAACCTGGAAGTGGACAATGAAGTCCCGATCAGTGAATTGCAGCATAAAACCCATTAACTATTGTACTTCCTTTCCACACGTATTCCTGTAATACTCTGCGGGTGCTCGAAGCATGTGTGTGACACTTTGCCATCCCCAAAATAGAGCTAGTCCTGAAAGTGCATTGCCAAAATGTCTGCGTTACTCAGGGAGTTATGAGAATGACCTACTCCCACAATTTCCTTTACTCCCAGAATCCCTTTCAAAATTTCCCACAAGCTACTGCTTTAAGAAGTGGTGCCAGAAATGCTGGGATAGGCACCCAGATGACAGTGCAAATGCAATGTTTGACTATTAGGCTGTGTGTGGGCATTGGGTGGAATTGTACCCAGATCAGGCATCTACTGTGAACACTGTTCTGCTGCTATTTACACCAGGACACTGCCTCCAGTTCAGTTAGCAATAGCACATTTTTTGGGTGTAGATCCATGCTAAGGGTAGAATTGAGCCTTGAGTATAATATAATATAATTCCAGAGACCAGCTTCACAAAAACTAAGCGCAATGCAGAACAGGAAAATTGATACATTTAAATTTCAGACATGTTATGCTCAGACAATATACCTTTGCGTTTCTTTTACGTGACTCATTTAAGTGATTTTACATTAACTGCAGCAGATTGCAAAATAATCTATAGAATTTGAAATGCCCTACGCCAGTAAGAGCTCAAGTACAGAATGTGCATACTGAAAATATAGCCCAGAGAAGCATAATAGCTGTAATGAGTAGAAAATCAATTAGGAATTTTGACACAGTGATGGGCTCAAGCAATTAGCCTTGTCCCTAGCTAGGAGGCTATGGTTTTAATATGACAATGAAATTGATTGTCACTTAAAACTCTTTAAGTGGCTTGCAGTGGCGCCACTCAAACTGATGACAAATATTTGTTTCCTTCCTCTAGAAAACAAACATATATGCTCTTTCCTTTGTATATTGTTGATCAACAATAATTATGTCTGGGTACTTGTCCTGTTTTTTAACATCTTTTAAAAGATGGGCACCAAAGACAATGTGGATTTTCAATACACTATCAGTAAGCTCCAGGGCTAACCTCCTTATTGAGATGAAGGAGGAACACCACACCTGTCTGAGAGCACGTTGTGCAAAATTCTCGTAACAGATACGCCTTACTTTTATGCTGTGCCTGTCAAGCAGATATTGGTAGCACTCAGGCTAGGAGGGACCAGAGCCTACACTCCGCTAGTCACACTACACTCCAATAAAAGACCCAAAGCCTGGCTGTGGCTGGCTCGGGTCAGCTGACTTGGGCTCGTTGGGCTCAGGCTGTAGGGCCATAAAATTGCAGTGTAGACGTTGAGGCTCAGGCAGGAGCCTGGGCTCTGGAGACTGCGAGGAGGGAGGATCTCCATGCCCAAGCCCAAACAGCTCCCCTGCAATTTTTAGCTCCGCTGCCTGAGCCCAAGTCAACTGACCTGGGCTCAGAGACATGATGCCGCAGGTTTTTTATTGCTGTGTAGATATACCCACTGTGGCTGACCCCTAGAGAGGAGTACAAAAGGGGGTTAGAGAGAAAGAGAGTCTTTCTACCATATATTCCTCCAACACACTTACCCACAATTTCCTCAGTGAGCAAGTGCACCTCATCTGATCAGTTCTTAAATGAATCATTAATCTCATTAATATAATCTGTGATTTACAGCAATCTTAATATAGCAGCATTGGTAGCAAAGCCAAACTGCAGCTCAGGCTAAGGTTAGCATTTCCATTATAAACTCCAATGATCAAGCTTTAAATACAGTGACAAATCTAAAACACATCTTTCTCAAACTTAATAAGTAGTGCATGTTTTTTCACTCCACTACCCAATTATTTTAAAGGGTAACAGAAAAATTTAGATTTAGATTTTTTTGTGTGGAGAGTACAGTCTATACAAAAAGTACTACAATTTTACAAAAGTGAGTGTTGCACAGAAACTCCTTAATGTGCTCAAGTATCTATACGATTTTTTTTGCAATTAATAGATGTATTATTAATTATTATTATTATTATTATATATTCCAGTAGTTCCTACAGGCCAGTCAAGATCAGGGCCTCAGTGTACGAGGCACTGTAAAAACAGAGCAAGAGAGAGTCCCTGCCCAGAAGAGTTCACAATCTAATTAGACAAGACAGACAAAGGATGGGGAGAAAGCGGTGTAACAGAAGAAGAGAGATGGTTTGGAAATGTCATGCTAGATCCCTTTTTAATGTGTGTGTGTGTGTGTGTGTCGGGGGGCAGGGTTGTTTTGGGTGTTTTTTAAGAGCCTGAGCCTCTAACTTTTACTCACGTGACTAATCCTTACTCAAGTGAGTAGTCCCATGAAATGATTGGATTTCCCATGATTTCTTTTGTTCTTGAAGAGGTGATATGGCATAAAGTAATAAATACAATCACAAATGTTCCTTGGGATATTGTGACTGGATATAAAAGTGTGTGTTTCAAAAGTTATCCATACATCGCCTTTAGCATTGTGGGATGGGCAGTAATTTAGTCCCTTGGTTTCATTACAAGGACAGGACTTCTTGAAACACTTGCTACTTAAAATACATGGCAAAGGGAATTTTACAGTGTTAACTTAAAACAAAGCATTAGTGCATTAATAATTATCAATCATGGAGGAAATGAAGGAGTTTCCTATTGAATCACATCCTGCAATAGAGACTACATTATCACAGCTGGAAATAGCACTGGTTCACTCTTAAGTCCAAGCACAGAGACATGTTGAAGTCAGTGGGTAGGACTTTCATTGATACTGTGCGTGGCACAGCTATTCATTAGGTGATTTTTAAAAGCCTCTTTGGTAAAAATGCATGCACTCCTTTTCAACGTTCAAAAAGCAATTCATGAATTGAAAACCTGGCAGATTAATAATAATAAGCTAATTTCCATGCCATCTGCTAAACAATTTCCTGAGCAGAGCCTTGCTTCAACAGAAGGCTTTCCCACTCTCTTTCTATCTGCCAACAGGAAACAATGATATTCATCTAAAGTGATTTAGAAGACAGTATGTTAATGTATTTTTATTGCCACATCAGCCCAGACTTGTTGCACAATCTGTGGCTGGCTTTTTCGTTCCTTAAGAGTAGTGAAAAAATCTGTCACCAAAAAACAGGTACAAGGAACAGCTGTTGAGGGTTTGCAAATCACATGCTGCTCAGTTAAAAAAAAAAAGCACCAATGCTATTTTTACAATGTCCCAAAACATCCTAGTGATTTATACCATTTTGGGGAGGGGAGAGGGAATTCCATGGCTTTAGTCTGGATTTATACTGTTGTAAACAACAGCTGAATTGGTCCACTGACTGCAATCTACATCTGTATATATCGAGAGAGAGATCTATGTATATTTTTATAGTTCATTAAGGGGAATGAGGAAATTCATTTTCCTGTTGATGCAATTGTCTCAAGGGCGAAGATTTGCATGCATGACTCCCATTGACCTGCTAACAATTTGCTGATATAACAAGAGCAGAATCAGATCCAGAACATGGACAGGGATGGTGTCCCTAGCCTCTGTTTGCCAAAAGCTGGGAATGAGCGACAGGGGATGGATCACTTGATGATTACCTGTTCTGTTCATTTCCTCTGAAGCACCTGGCATTGGCCACTGTTGAAGACAGAATACTGGGCTAGTTGGACCTTTGGTCTGACCCAGTATGGCCGTTCTTATGTTCTTATATAGTGAGGATGGGGAAAACATTAAAACAAGTGACATAGTTATCAGGGAGCCAAAACACAAAAGATTTTGCACATATTTCAGGAGTTTAAATTTTATTCTCATGATTTGACTCAATAATGGAGTTGCCCAATATTAGCATACTTAAAATAGCCTACATGCAGTGAATCTAGCATGATAATGTTCCAAGGCTGTTGCATACTTCTGGAGACTTTCTAACTGCTATACAGACATCTAAACATCAATACTTTTTCTTTAAGACTATTGTTTTTATTGGGGTGGACTTCGGTAACCATATGAGTGGATACTTACAAAATATAAGTGCTAATAAGGCACACCATGTTCTAAGAAAATCAGTGCATAGGTTGCCAGGGATAACTGACTAAATAAAGGTGTAGAATTGGATTTATGAGGCATGCAGACTGAAATAATAAATACCACCCATTGTTTGTTAGAGCAAGTCAACTTTGTTTTCCTGTCTTTTGAAAGGTCAAAGTCATCAGGATGCAGAACACAGAGTTATTCTGAGGCATGAACTATCTTATCTCTGAAAATCACACAAGTCATACAGCACAGGGGGTTGTAATTACCCTTAGCACCAAATAGGGATGTGTCTTTTCATAGTGCTATTTGAAGCTTCTACACTGCTGTGATAATGTAGCCTCAATTGGAGGATTTGTATTGAGAGGGTTCCTCTTGATTTCCTCTCTGGCTGATGCCCGATGTATGTGGCTACCTCAGAACTCAACTGCAGTCAATGAGTGCATGGGGCACCCCAGGTGGAGTCTTTGCAAAGGTGGCTTTTAGTTACCTTTGCATTGTCCTGATCCTGGGATTTCTAACTGACACCATCTGCCCACAGGGCGGTGATACTCCCATGGATGGTAAAGTGAATTAAGGGCCACTTTGCATTGTTAGTGCAGTATAAAGTGGCCTTATTGCAGCTGAAGATCAGGGCCCCCCAGAGGATTCAGGGGGCCTGGGGTCTTCGGGGCACTTCGGCGGCAGTTCCCGGAGTGAGTGAAGGACCTGACGCCGAACTGCCGCCGAAGACCCGGAGCGGAAGGAGCCCTCGCCGCCGAATTGCCGCCGAAGACCCAGAGCGGAAGAAGCCCCCACCGCCGAATTGCTGCCGAAGACCCGGAGCGGAAGAAACTCCGGGTCTTTGGCAGCGGGTCCTTCACTCGCTCCGGCTGTGTTCGGCGGCACTGAAGGACCTGCCACCGAAGACCCGCCGAAAACTCTTGTGGGGGCCCCTGTGGGGCCGAGGGCAAATTGCCCCACTTGCCCCCCCCTCTGGGCGGCCCTGCTGAAGATCTGGGCCCAATTGTTTTACTGTGTATCGGTAATGGACCCAACTTGGCAGCTGCTCTGTGTGTAAAATAAATATATGGAGATATGTCTATCTCCTAGAACTGGAAGGGACCCTGAAAGGTCATTGAGTCCAGCCCCCTGCCTTCACTAGCAGGACCAAGTACTGATTTTGCTCCAGATCCCTAGGTGGCTCCCTCAAGGATTGAACTCACAACCCTGGGTTAAGCAGGCCAATGCTCAAACCATTGAACTATCCCTCCCTCTGTCCCTTTGTAGGGAGTAGGAATTCCACACGTGGAATGACTAGTGAATCAGGCCCCCGGGCTAGAAATTTCATATTTGTAAGTAAAAACTTAGATTCTGGAAAACACAGAGATCAGCAATTTCATCCCCTTGCTAGAGTTCAGCAGTTCCGAATGCCTAGCCCTTTTGATTCATTTCTCACTGAATTTGGTGAATGAGAATAAATACGCAGATAAATAAAACTTGATAAATGCAATTGAAACTGATATTGAAATCATAATAGTGCCTAGTGTTCGTGAGAGAACCAATCTTGGGCCAAATCCTGAGTAAATGGGTTTTGCACAGGTTGGTGCGAATGGAATCTTTCATGCCTTTGCCATGGAACACCAGTGCATCTACTATGGACTCTGAAGTCACTACTACAGTCTATGAGCTGTAGTAGCAGCTAGTGCCCCATACTGCTGCTGGTGGAGATTTTGGATAGATATGGACCCAATGAAAATGACCCTGCCAATCTCAGTATACTCAGCTCACCGCACTCCTGTGTGCTGACACGAAACATGATTCTGGAGCATGGCGGGAGTATGAAGTCACTATTCACCGCCTCTCTAGGTAATGCAAATAAAACAGTTTGGGAAAATATAAGGGCCTGACATCTCTGCAGGAGTTGAGGAATGGCACATGATTTGGCCCATGGGCAGCGGGTATCAAGGCTGGGGAAGGCTGTGCCTTTCTGAACAGACAGGGTTGGCTCTGCCCACACTCCGCCCCCAGGCCCTCTTCTGCTTCCCGCTCTGGCCCACACTTCCCAATTCCCCTGTGCAGTGGCCCCTGCTCGGGCTGGGGCTGGCGCTAGGGCTTCATCCGCCACCCACCTGCCCAGCGCTCCAAGGCCAGGACTGCGCCACCCGCCTGGCACTCCGGGGCCAGAGCCTCATCGCCTGCCCTCCCAGCACTCTGGGGCTGGAGTGGCAGGGGCTGTTTCAGGGCTGGGGGTGCTAGCCTAGGACGGGGACCGGCGGCTGTGGTGATGGGCGCTGGGGTGCAGCGAGGGGGCAGAAAGGGTGGTGCCTCGGCTGGAAGGGGTGGGGCTGGGGGCTAGCCTCCCCCAGCTGGCGGTCCATGTGCCGCCCATGATTTGGCCTCCTGAGAGATTTTAGGAACTTATTCTGATCTCACATTGGTATAAATCAGGACTAATTCTACTGAAGTCAATGGAGTTTTTACAGCAAAGTGAGGTGAGAATTAGGCCATATTTATCCAAATGTGCACAGCGAGTGTTAATGTCACATTAGCTAGAAATAGAATATGTCATTTAGCCTCATAGGTCCAATCTGTGTCTTTGAATTCTTGTTGTACATATTAGGAATACCTGGTTCAAAATAATTAACAATGACAAAACCAATGTGCTGATTGAATAAAATTGGTCAAACTATGTAAATAATTTTTGCAGCATTCACTGAATATAGTAACTCAGCAAATCATGTAATACTCAAATGTCTTTCTGTATAGCTCACTGGTTTATCAGTTTTTTCCCCCTTATTACTTTTCTCTCACAGCTGCTAGTTAATAGAAAGCAGCAATATGATTGTTTCCTACTTTTTGACTTATTGTGTGTGTATTTGTAGACTCAGGATATTACGCTGGGGATCTGTGGATTGTTTTATTCAGTTTATTTGGAATTTAGGAGAGCAGGAAACACATTTAACTCTAATCATCATTGGAATAGGTCACATAACTCACGCAGCCATGAACCTTTCATAACAAATAAATATAGGCAGGTGTGAGAGAAAATGAAGTCCATATGTTTAAAGTGAATTGGGCAGGTAGAATTTTACTAAAACGGCATAAATGGAATGTGTATCTACTTTTGCCTGATCATATAATAGAATTATGAGCGTGCAGAAACAGAAGCATTTGTACAAGTTTAATGTTTTCATACTACATTTTTATATTATCTTTCCTTATGATTTTCAATTACGCAGACTCATGCATGGATACCAGTGTAAAATTTCCATTAAATTCAATGGGATTTGTGTGTGCATTTCTGAGAGCAGAAATTTTGATCATGATCATTACTATCTAAAGTTTATAAAGTGCAAAAAGATCGGAAAACACATTATAAACTTTACAAATAGAGGAATCACTTCACTCCTTGGTAAAATGCAACCACAGTTAAATGTTTAACAGTGTATAGTGACACCACAGAACAGTTTAAGACAGGAAATGAATATTGTATCTAGTTGAAATCCAAATTAATGTGTCTCTCAACATTATTCTTCCATTGCTTCCTTTTCCAATATGCAGTCAAAGATTAAATAGAATAGTGGCAGACACTTATCTGGATATCTGATTTATAGTTTTGCACGGCACTTCTGAAATGTTTGTAATTTCTGAATGGATAAATTATACGTGTATTCTTGGGCCAACAGCTAATACTGGGGTTGGAAGAAGCAGCTCAGGTGTGATTCTCTATTAGGTGCATATTGAGAAAATGTTAAGGGCTGAGTCTGCCATCCTCATTCATGTTGAGAACAACCTTACTCCACAAGTACTCCCACTAAAACCACCAAGACTGCTTACTAGAGATGGGTGAAAGCTTTCAAGCTACACAGAGGTCGTTTGAAACTTGTGGAATGAAAATGACTTCAAAATGTTCATATTTTTCATGATTTTCCCCTCCCTTCATTTTCTGACCAGCGCTAATACCTACTTAGTAAGGTACTATTCTAGGTGAATAAAGATGGCAGAATCAAAAGTGGTGTCAAAGATGGTAACAGCTCATTATGTGAATGGCTATCAAAGGGAGCCAGCATTGGTCCTCTTTGTGGATGTATTGAGCAACAGAAGGAGTCTTCTAAAAAACTGACAAAGCATACCAGAGATAGGTCATTTGGAGAAAGACAAAACAACTGTTTTCTTATAAAATAGGTGCTTCCCAGAACAAGGGAAACAGACCCTTGCCTGGTTATGAGATCTGAGCAGACAGGGAAAAGGCCATACATGTCAGATACACAGCCATTGAAAGGAAAGATGGCTTTGTAGCTATGATGGAAAGGATCATCTTGCCATGACCTGATCAGCACTCTCTACTTGGTGACATAAGGGTCTTTCTTGCCCAGCAATATTTTAATCAATAATAATTTGAGAGGTGTTTATGTTTCATCTTTATTTTGATAATTCTATTTTTATCTGTAATAAACTGGTTGTTAGACACTCTGAATTGTACCATGATGACTGTTACATTGTCAAACATGCGCGAGAGAAAGAAACCTGAACTCAAATCTCAGACAAGGCTGAATAAAGAAATAAAAGCCTGAGCAGTGAGGCAAAGGCATGAGAAATACAAGACTCATCCCTGGTAGGTGCTGAGATAACGTTCTCCTAGATCTGTGTGGGCCCGGGGAAAGCTTCAAGACTGTGGTAGTACTAGGTACAGTTTGAGAACACTGGTCCCTAAAGTCCAATATTAGAACTGGTTGGGAAATATTTTTTTCCTGTTGAATTGTTTTTTTGACAAAAATGAAAAAGAATTCCATCGCTAATTATTTTCTTTAAATTGTCATTCCTTCCTTCCCCCTCCAAAAAAAACCCAGATTCTTTTTTGGTTGCTGAAAACTGAAAAAAAATGTTTTTCTGTGTGCAAAATGTCCTTATTGAGAAAAAAGAAATTTTAGCAAAAAGTTTCAGTTTCTGCCAAAAATTTTCATCAAAAAACTGAAAATGTTTTTTTATGGAACATTTGTGACCAGCTCTAGCCAACATCCTATTTCGAACAGTGGCCGTCTGGTGAGAGAAAGTCAGCACTGACAGCCTCTCTTCTATCTGTGGGAGGTAGGGAATGGCCAGAACAAGCCAGCTCTGGCCAAAAACTGAGCAAATGGCCAGGAAACACCCATCCAGGGCACCCTGAAAGGGCCAGTAACAGAATTTGGTCTGAATGTTACAGCTATTTGTAAGGGTAAAATTCACACCTTCCTTGCATTCCATTCAAAGGGCCTAAACAGGGGCAGAAAGTCTGCCAGGAGGGTGGTTGTAGCAGCAGCACAAAATCTCTCCAATCTCCCGTCTGCGGGAGGGAATCTATAAGGGGGCAGAACTGTGTAGGAAGGGGTTTGGTCCTGGTTGCCAGGGAGGTGAGGAATCAGTTTGTCTCCACTGCAGCTTTTCTTGATAGGACTCCTCTAAAATCCCCAGTAGAACTTAAAGCAGAGCTCTCCTGGCAGGAATGTGGCAGTGGAAATTCCACCTGCCCTCTCTTGGGACCAGATCACTCTTGTATTTGCAAGGCTCTGGTATGGACACAGAGATGCGATGGTGATTGCCAATTTGGTGCAAGTTAAACTACTGTGTCACTTACATCCATATTCTGATCAACATAACCCTACGTTAAGTTACACCTCCACTACATTGCCATTGTATTTAATTCAAAAGCAGTAAGTCACTTATTTTTTCAACGAGTTATCATTACTCAGCTCTGCCAAATGACAGAGAGAAATGGGCATATTATTACATTTCTCAGACATTTATTTTTGCAGTGGTACCAAAACAAGTACATTGTTCTTGCAAACTCAATTTGTGTAGACCAAACCTTGCCACCAAACCTCAAGTGCAGTTTCAATCTCAATTTGGCAGGTCACAGTACCTGGGCTGCCAAAAATGTGGCTGAAGAATGGAAGCTCTAGCACATGCACATGTAAATGTAATAGCACCTTTTCTAATTCCAAGGAAAGTCCAGGCTTGGCTATTGATTTAGTTGGTGTTGGTCCTGTTTTGAGCAGGGGATTGGACTAGATGACCTCCTGAGGTCTCTTCCAACCCTAATCTTCTATGATTCTATAGTGTAAGATTTGATTTCATTAGGTGGAGAGGATTTGGTTTTTAACATGTCTTCTGCATCCATTTGTGCATGTGTCCTTGTGCTTAAGGAAAGTGTGAGTACAGTAGCAGTTCTCCTGGGCTTATGGGCCTTCTCTGCTGTATGACTCCTGCTGTATGACAGTTCATCGTTATGGAGAGTGGGAGCAGATGAGCTTCCTACCAGAAAATCACCAGATTAGGAGGACAGAAACTGCCAGGTTGTTTTCACTGTTGCATGATATTATTGAGGGGCAAATGGATTAGTAAGATTCAAAGTTGGATTAGACAGTTACGTGGATAATATTGTCTGTAGTTCTACTGGCATGGGTAAAAATTACAAGGGTTATCGGTCTTGGTGCTTCAGGGCACAGAGTGCTCACCAGCTGGGCTCAGGAACAAGCTCCCTGTCCCTGGCCAAAGGACAATATTTCACAGTGGATTGTCTTTACCTTTCCTGGAAGTGTCAGGCATAGGCCACTGCCTGAGGCAGGCATTTGGGCTTTGATGGACCTTTGGTCTGATCTTGTGTGGCAGTTTGAATACAAATAAAAAATTCATGGATCACCACTTGGCCATCACCAGTAAGGAGGAATGACCTTGTAGTTTAACAAATTGCATGTGACATTTCAGGGTTGCACATCACGTGTACATAACTCAGAGAGCGCCCACAATCCTGAAGGTACACTGTGGGCCAAATGCTGTTCTCAGCTGCTCCCGTGCAATGCCACTGCACTCAAAATGTCTTGTTAAAAATCACAAACTGATGTTCATGGCAAGCTCCCTGATAGTAACTCAGCTCTAAAATCAAAGTATGTAAGTGCAGTTACCCAGTAGAGAGCTCATGTTCTGAACACTGGCCACAGACAGACACCAGACAGGTGCACATTATTACTGTTAGGAGAGACAACTCCTTACCCAACACACATCTACACAGAGAGGCATTTTGAAATGGTTAATAAGTGTTAATGGTGATGAGCAGTGGTCCTTTTATGTCACAAGCCCTATTTCCACCTGTCACAGAAATGATCATTTGTCAGTATCAAAGACAACTAGGAGGTCAGAATTGTGTGTGTGACATACACTTAGAGAAATGTAAAACTTGATGCACGTTCAAGCTGTGTCCACTATCCAGTTGTGCTTCTCTTGGACTGTGTTGAGCTTTTTTGTCAAAGCAGTATATGAATTTGTTTTGGTCTAACTAGGGATTCATGAACACTGGAAAACTTCTGTTCATGGAGATGTTTCAAGTATCAACCATGACTACTGGGAAAAATCAATTGGGGAAAAATCACATGGCATTTTCCAATATGGGAAATTATGCCACTTCAAGGTCCAACAAACTCCTGGATAACTTGACAACTCTATGCTTGTCTTCAGGTTTGCAATGAGATTTGAACGTAGAGGATCATTCAAACTTTTTCAAACTTCAATACCTTTGAACCCACATGAATTGATTCATACACACACAAAATGACAATCCTGCTTTCAGCCAGTTTGGCAAGACTCAATGAGCTCTAAGTACACTTCCTGCCCCTCCCTCATCCATTCTAGCAAAGTAAAGCACCTGCATTGGGCTGCTCGGGTTTTGTACAAAACAGCTCATTCAGCTCAGTTAGTAGCTGTTGCATAGGAGAAGGTTAGAGCACTACTAAGAGTGGCCCCAGAAAAATGAAAAAAAACCCTAACATCCTGAAGGAGATTTGCGGTGCCAGAGGTGACTTGCTGTGTGGACAAAAACAGTCAAGATACTTGATAGGGAAGCAAGGAAGAGAGCTAAATATAGAGGTTGATGTTGTTTCAAATACTTTAAAAGTAAGGCATGCATGGACACGTGTATCTTCTCTTTTGCTAATCCCATAGGGCTTCATAAACTTTAGAAACTATACACATAGCGGTTGCAAAAACAAAACAAGGCAAAGAAATATGTGTTTATTTTAAAAGTACATAAATGGCAAGTGGAGAGCTTGGATTTTTATATATGCATAATAGAGGGAGAATTTATAAATAAACTATGGCATTTGGGGATTACTTTAATCTTTCAATCTCTAACCTTTGGTTCTCTTATTATAATATAGTACCTGGAAAATCCCACATGAAGAAAATATTGTTATGAATTTTAAACTGTTAGAACTGGAAGCTAATAGATGGTCCAAACTAAGCCACAATGCATCCCATAGCACAATATATTTATTTATCAAAGCTTCTGTCTGCAGTGCAAAGAGAAGACAGATACTAAATTTAAGAAGCTTTTATATTCTTTTGTTTGCGTTCAGTTGTGCTAGTGGCTATCGAGTACTTCTAAAAACATTTTCCTGCTTTCTGATTAGGCCTCCTCACATCTAATTGTAATACAAACACAGACGTTAAAATATTAATAGAAATTTCTTATTGCTTCTTTTATCTGCATTTTGATAAAGCTGAGAACCACATGATTTGATAGCATGATTTGGACTGACCTCGTTACATATGTGCTAGTAGTAAAGTTTAGGAAATTTCCTTTGGGAAAGAAGGAACTATGCCAGAAAAAAAATTGTTAAATATAAAGTGGTTTCAGGAAAAGATTATTAACTCACAATCGCCCTACAGACATCTATAACTATTGAGGAAGTCTGAATTCCATTGAGATTTTCATCACTTAGTCTGTACTGTTAGCAACGCAGCCTGAGATCTCTCCATTAGCCTCCAGAGTGGCTACAAAGGAAATGTAAAACAGATGAGGTATGTTTCCTCAGACCATGAGCTGAAACAGTCCGTGAGGTCCTGTACTCAGGGGGAACTGAGCACATGCAGCAACACTTAGATCAGTCTAAACTTACAAAGCTTTGACACTAAGAAAAATGAGTGTTATTTACACTGGCGACCATTTGGCTGACAGAATTTATAAGGTCAACCAGCTGGGCTGGAAACCTAATTTAGTATCTTCTATAGCCACATTACATTTATTCAAGAACAAATACTGTTATTTATTTCTTTAAGAGCTCTTTATTTTCCGATATACAATTAGATCAGAATGAAACCTGGAAACCTAGTAAATAGGCATCAATTACTATGTGATTGTGTGGCTCTATTACAGGGCTGAGATTTAGTTGTTAATTGTGGTAGCTGGTCAGATTAGGGCAAAATGTGCAGAATATAAAGCAGGTGTCGGTTTGCAGTGTGGTTCCTGCTCCAAAACTCTTATGTAAGGAAGAGAGAAAACGACATGAGGGAAAAGGGACAGGAACCAGAGATGTTTTCTTAAGAAGTGTTTCAATTCAAAATGATAAATGTTTCAGTCCCTTGCAGGGAGCTTTCTGATGCAATGCTTTAAAGGCCCTCTTAAAAAGAAAGCAGGGTAAATTATGGTATCTCAATCAAGGTGCACCATACAGCTGTGTCATAGCAGATGTCAGAAGGGCACTGCTGTAAAATACCCTCCAAGGGCATTTGTAAATGCTTGATGTGCTCATGCTTACACAGATGTCAGTCATTCAACATGCTTCCACAGAGAGATGGAAGTACACACAGGATTTTGAAGAGAAAGGTAGAGATGGTAAGGTAATTTTCCAATGTGGTACATGGTTAAACACATATATACACATTCAGATCTCCAATTTTTGAGAATAAAGGGTGCCAGCCATGAGTAATCTAAAGGATTGGCAAAGGGCTATGGCTTTTTCATGTCTAGGTCACTCATCTGAATCTAAATCAAGCCCAAAAGCTGTTTCCACATACCAATTTTTTGGTGATTTTGATGTAAAATGTTTGTGTTTTCAGGCCATATCCTACTGGACAAGTCTCTACATCACAAAAGCTACTATTCCTTGGTGTTAGTCTCAGTGGAGAGGCCAAGGACTCAATTAGCATGAAGTCTGATCTACCTTTCTAGCTTGTAGTCATGGTGTTTCCAGGTCAGAATTATGGAACACTGATAGGCTAATGTGAGAAAACTTACACTGCTTATAAGCTTGCCATACCTGTTCTATGAGAGGACAGAACCTTCAGTCTCCACAACAACCCTCATCCATGAACAACAAATTCACTGAACATTGAGAGAGAGAGAGAGAGAGAGAGAGAGCACATGTAGCTCGGTGCCCAAAGCAGAAAATTCACAAAATATGAAGTAAAAAAAGCTGTTGTTGCCATGTTAATATTATGCTGTAACACAAAATCTCCCTTTAAATAGCAATAACTAAAAATAATTATAAATAATACTGTTCATTAACACAGCAATTTTCATCTCTTGGTCTCAAAGTACTTTACAAAGGTGGATAGGCATCATTACCCTCATTTTACAGATGGGGAAACTGAGGCAGAAAGAGTTTAAGTGACTTGTCCATGGTCAGACAATGAATCAGTGACACAGCTGGGCAGAGAGCTACACTACCAATAAGATTCACAAGACAAACAAGAGAGGGATTGCACTTCTTTTGGGAAAAGGACTATTACATGTATAAAAAAAACGAATTGGCTTGGGCATGTTCTCCTAGGTATATCTTCCATCAGCATTGGCGTGTATGTTCATATTTCTTCGACAGCAGCATTATCAGTGTAAAGAAGTTCAATCTGTTCCAGGCATATTTAGAACTGAATATCTTTCATAGGAGTTATAAGTATTTTTAATAGGGGGATGGACTCCTATTGTGATCACAAAAAGAACACAACTGTGCCACACACAAGCACTGACAGAATAAGAAAGAACCGCCACATTGCGTGCTTGGACACCAAGCTGATACTGGTTGACACAAGGAAAAAGAGATCTGAGCACATTCCTATTATGAATCATAGCAAAAGGGGTGCCTGGACAGACCGTGGCATCGGTCTAGCATTCATGTTACATATCCAGGAGGCTTTTTTGGAAAAAACAAAAACAAAAAATGAAACACAAGCTGAACAACAGGTAAGGTCATGAAGTTGGAGTTGGTCCTGCTTTGAGCAGGGGGTTGGACTAGATGACCTCCTGAGATCTCTTCCAACCCTAATCTTCTCTGATTCTATGATTAATGAACTGAAAATTTAAAAGTATCTAGCCCTGACCCCACCCACAGCCTGGGATTTCCTGTTGACCCCATAAAAGTGGGAATATTAAATTAGCACAAATGACAGCCTGTAGCCCAGATGACAAGTCAAATCCCAGGTCGCGGGCATGTACAACAAAAAGCTTTAGGGTAACTGTGGCAAACAACACTGGCACAGACACTTGAGCACTCAAGTAGAACAAAATATCGTCACAAAGTCAGACGTATGGGAAACAACTATCACTCCACCAAATGGAACGCGGTACAGGGGGAAATAAATCACAAACAGCTGTATTCTGTTTTACAGAAATGTGGAGCACAAAACCCCTGGGAGGCATTGTTCATGCAGTGGCCCAGCAGACCAAAAGCAGCTACAGTCTTCTTTTGGCTCCAAGCTAGTCTCTCTGCTAGCTGCCAGCAAGTCACTACTAAGCAATTAAGAATATAACCCTGAGAAATATACAATCTTGTTTTGCCTCATTGGAAAAAAAAACCACTTAAAAAGAATTAAGATTTTGTTCAACAATTATCCAGAGCTTTATGCACAGCTTTCTTCTGTCTATACTCTGAACAGACATGGCTGAAGCTTTTGGCTCTTAGAAAGCACAAATAAGCTGTGCAAAGAAGCCAAGCCATGTAACCTAAATGCAACAAAAAAGAGAGGGATGATAAATGCCTGGCAGAGAGTAAAGATTTTCATATTCCACTGTGTGATAGCTCGCTGTTTGGGCAACACCATATCTCTCATAGCTCTTCCCATATGGGCAGATTCTCATTTACACTAAACCCTCTTCCTTTATGCCACCCAGGGAGTATAAAGGGCCTTCAGGGACTTTAAGGCTGCCCCACCTTAGTACAATGAAAATCTGGCACATAAAATTTGCTTTTACAAAACAATAAATGTCTGGACTGATTCTGCAGAGACAGATTCTGAGTTGCTCAAGAGCATCCATCATTCCCAGAAGTGCTATGTTCCTCAGGCAGCGTTTCCAGCAATGTCTGTGCAGCACATTTGGAGGGGTTATGTGAATATCTGCACATGCTCCTAACACAAGAGAAGTTTTCTAATTTATTCACCTCGAGCACAGAGAAACCTGTGCACATGAATGTTATGCTCAAAACAACCAAGAACATGTGCACATTTGACTGGTTGAAATAAAAGTAATCTATTCTGCAGAGTTTCTCGACACTGCCATAAGGAAGCTGGAAGGCTCAGCATCCCAAGAGAGGCCAAAAATGGAGAGCTGTACCGGAGCCCAAACTGAAGCAGAAACCCGTAAGCCTTCTAAGTTAAAAGGAGTAAGCCGTGGGGGAGGCTAACACACATTCCGGACTAGCAATAATTAACAATCTCAAAAATCACTTAAAACCATTCAAAATACCAAGCCCCATAAGCTTTGTTCAGCCAACAGCAATTGTGAAGCACTTGCAGCAGCTCTGCTTTACTGGATAGCATTAATTTCTGGAATCAGATTCCAAGAGATAGCAACGATGTTTAAAAACACTTTTAGACCACGTTTTAGCCATTAACAAATTAATTCTTAAAATACTCCTGAGAGGTAGGTAAGTATTATTGTCCCTCCTTTTCCAGAGGACACAGAGAGACAGACATCAACTAATTTGCCTACTGCTATAGAGGAAAACCTCGTGAGAGTTTAGGAACTGTACTGACGAGCGTACTAGAGAAAGACATGTAATGATAGATGGAGAGTGGGGATTGGAATTTAGAAGCTTCTGGCTCCACTGTAGATCACTAGACCACACTTCTCTCTCAATAAATTTTGCTTTCAGTCAAGAGCAATGAGCTATAGAAGAACTGCATTTTTCATGAAGCACATGCTTTGCTGATTGTTACCTTCTGACAGTGGATTATGAAGACTGTGAAACTCCCCCATATAGTAGAGTCCTTTTGACTTTTTCCAGTGGAACTGTATATTGTTGCCATAGGCAATCAGTTTAATAAGCTGTTTTCTAGGATTTCCCTAGGGAGAAGGACTGAGGGAGGTTGAAAAAAATATATTTTGGGGGAAATTGTGTGGGAGGCAATAAAGCAGCTTTAATGGGGTCTGAAATATGCAATTCCGTTACATATTAAGATTCATGTCATGAAAGAGTCTGTGCTGGGTCTGGGAAGGTTTGGGGGAGCTTTGTTTGTTAAGATAAATGTGTTGGATTTTGTTAACCTTTGTGCTGTTTGTGACAGGTTCGGTCACAGAGACCCCCTTGGGACTGTCACCTGATGTGCTGAAACTACCTCTGAGCCCATTTTCCCTGCCAGCTTGGGACTCCAGAATCCTGTCTTATTGAGCCAGACATGCTACTCCGCTGCAACACAGACCCAGGTCTGGTCCACGCCCCCAAAGCTGTAGGCTTTAACTGAAAACCACTTAGCAGGTAGACACCCAGCTCCTAATGGGATCCAAACCCCAAATAAATTTGTTTTATTCTGTATAAAGCTTATACAGGGTAAACTCATAAATTGTCTGCCCTCTATATCACTGATAGAGAGATATGCACAGCTGTTTTCTCCCCCAGGTATTAATCACTTACTCTGGATTAATTAATAAACAAAAGTGATTTTATTAAGTATAAAGAGTAGGATTTAAGTGGTTTCAAGTAATAACAGACAGAACAAAGTAAGTTACCAAGCAAAATAAAACAAAACACGCAAGTCTAAGCCTAATACATTTAAGAAACTGAATACAGGTAAATCTCACCCTCAGAGATGTTCTAATAAGTTTCTTTCACAGAAAAGACACCTTCTTAGTTTGGGCCAAATCCTTTCCCCGGTACAGTCCTTGTTCCAGCTCAGATGGTCACAAAGAGGATTTCTCATGACTGACGCCCTCTTTGTTCTGTTCCACCCCCTTTTATAACTTTGGCACGAGGCAGGAATCCTTTGTCTCTCTCTGGGTTCCCACCCTTCCTTCTAAATGGAAAAGCACCAGGTTTAAGATGTATCCCAGTACCAGGTGACATGATCACATGTCACTGTAAGACCTCATTCTCCATTCTTTCAGGGTTGGCCTGCATGTTCTCAGGAAGGTTTGCGAGTAAACAGAGCCATTTACAACCAATTGTCCTGGTTAATGGGAGCCATCAAGATTCCAAACCATTATTAATGGCCCACACTTTGCATAATTACAATAGGACCTCAGAGTAATACTTCATCTTTTTAGTTTCAGATACAAGAATGATACATAGATACAAATAGGACAAACACACTCAGTAGATTATAAGCTTTGTAACGATAACTTACAAGAGACCTTTTGCGTAAAGCATATTCCAGTAACATTATATTCACACTCATAAGCATATTTCCATAAACATATGGAGTGCAACATCACACTATTAAAACAGTAATCTGCTTAGACCAGCCTTGTGAAAACCGCATCAAAGTTTAAATAAATGAGTATTTAAATGATGCTAAAAAATTGGGTGATGCTTGCAAGATTACCCTGGACTTCAACATTTACTCTGTTAATAATCTTCTCCATGGCTAGGCAGGTGGCAAGTGGCATTTACTCTGACTACTACTGCTGCTAACTAATTTATGTCACCTACAATTTGTGTATGTATCTATCTATACTAAATTATCTTATTTTTACTGTTATCCCTTCTCCCTCCTGTCTGTGCCTTTGCTTTGTTTCATCCAACAATTACATCCTGGCTTTTAGATGTTAAGTTCTTTGGGACGGAGACTGTCATTTACTCTGTGCATATTGCCAACAGCATGGAGGCCCTGAGTTGATTGAAGTCTCTAGATCCTGCTACAATAAAAATAAATAATAAATAATAAAAACAACAACAACAATAAAATGAGTAGACATTTAAGCCTGGGAGCAAGGGAGCCTAAGGGTGTTTGGCTCTTAAACCGGCCTCCATTACAAGTCAATGGGAGTTGGGTTCCTAACTCAGTTAGACTTTTCAAAAATCCCAGTCTCAAATAATAAACAGATGTTCAAAAAAGAGAGAGCTGTTTTCAAGACTATCTTGGGCTTCAGCATTAGACCTTTTGGGACATTTTTTGATTGGAAGAGTTTTCTCTCGGAAATTGTAGTTTTGTCAAAATCTAAGTGCTTTGCAGGAATGTTTTGATTTCAATGCAATTGGAAACAAGAAAAAGTCAAGACAAATAATTGGTACTTTCGTGTTTTGATTCATTCCATTTTGACTTTCCTATTATATTAAAATATTATTTAGATATATCAAATAAACATGCATTATATGTGAAGTGTATGTATTATATTTTATTATGTTTTGACATTATCAAAATAAAATGTTTTGATAGTTCTGAATAAAAAAATTGGAATTTTTGTTCTGAAGGAACTCTGGACTTTTCATTCCGATTCAGAATGAAAACAAAATTTGAAATATTGAAATTTCCCACTCAACGGAAATTCCGGTTTCCAACCAGTTCTGTATAGCATTTCCTCTGTGCCGCATTCCTCATCCAATTTAGCTTTAATAATGTGGATACCGTGATTTTACCCAACAGCCCTCTTCATCCATTTTAGCCAGTCTGTAACACACACAAACCAAAGCAGTTATTCTATTACCCTCAGTTATATATTGTTTTGGGGTGAACGCAACCTACTATGGGAACAGGATGAAGGCCATCTCAATCTATGAGCCATATTAATGCTCATGATTTTAAAATATGCTTGTGGTATTTTGTTCAAAAATAGTTATAACTTTGGCCATTGCATGCAAGCAAAATTACACACCCGACCGTACTTATATTATCCATTTTTATTGCTCAAATACCACAACAGTTCCCACAACTGCAACTTGTTTGAAGTAAGTATTTCCTGAGCATTGCTGGGCAGTTTGTGTGTGGGACGCATGCCTGTGTGTGGTCATGGGGAAAGTCTGCTTTGAATGAGAAGGTAGATTTCCCCTAGACACATGTGAATTTTGATTGCTTGTAAAGAAGAAACATTTGAGAAACTCTTTCTGGTCACATATTCCATTGAACAGGGGTCAGAGGAGGGTAAAAGTTCTCAGAGATTTCACTGTATAATTCCTTTTGTCTTTAAAAATGCATTCCCATTGATTGTCAGCATATTCTCCTTGTGTTTTTGGAGCCCAGTCTTCCCCCCAGATTGGAAGATAACAATATTCTCTTTATTTGAAGGAACCCATTCATCTTCACATCCAAGATGCACTCGAGATGGTAACTGAAAGGTTTACAGACTAAGTCCCACTGACATGGAACTTTCTTTTAATTAACATGGGGATGAACGAAAAATTCTTGCTTTTCTCAAGCTCATCCTTTAATGGAATTCTGAACTTGATGTGACTTTAGAAAAATCATTAGCAGGAAGCTGATTATTAAAAAAAACATGCAAAAACAATTTTCAGAGAAGTACAGTTTGATGCAACATAATTTCACATGACAACTGACATTACAAATATAATGATATATTGTTATTTCAGTGTGTAGGGTTATGTATTCATTGTGGTGAGAATATAAAACCAACAATTCAGCTTTTTTTGGTTCTCTATGCCCTGCCCCTCATTGTCCGCCTATCAGAGTTGGTGGGGGGGACTTGGGACTTCTGCTCTGCTGCAGGGTGATGAGGCTAGGGGCTTCTGCCAGAGATGACTGGTCCCTGCTGAGAGTGGGGTGGCACAATTTAAATGTTCGGGTGCCCCTCCAACAGCTTGACTCTTGCCCCCCTCTTACCATCAGCAGCCCCTCCCTGCAGCTCCCAGGTGTTAGCTCCGCATGGAGAGGCAGTGGCAAACAGCTGGGAGCTGCCGGGAGGGGTCGCTGCTTTAGCTCCACAGGAGAGGCAGCAGCAAAAGCAGCAGCTCTCCCTGCAACTCCCAGCTGTTTGCTGCTGTCTCTACCCATGGCCACAGCTCCCAGCTTGCCGGCTCCAGCAGCTGCAGTGCAGGGAGGGGGCCTGGTGGAACCATGTGACCGAGAGGGGCCAGCAAACCCCGGCAAAAATCTGGGGGGACACGTGACCGCATGTGCCCCATCTCCCATGTGTCACCTCTGCTTCTGCCTAATGAGGAGGAGTGTCTCAGGGCTTCAACCTCCTTCAGCCTCCTGCAGGTCTGAAACTCTGAGCCCCCAGTCCCTGCAGGGATGAAGTCCCGAGCCTGGGCAGGCGTGCCTCCCAGGACTGAAGCCCAGAGCCCCGGCTCTCAAACTTCTGAAGATTTTTATATGTGGCTCAGAGGGTCAGTAAGTTTGGCCACCACTGAATTCCATCATCATTTAAACATATAAGGACTTTTAAAAAGTGTGCTCTACATACCAAATAGAACTTGACAATTGCTTTGGAGCTGTTAAGATTCAATGCAATAATGGTAAAAAAGGGATTTTATAAGTGTTGAGTACTTATTGATCCATCATAATGGCTCTCAATAAACCCTTATATTTTACTGTATCAATGAGTACTTAAGGACTCTTCAATCTATGTGTTAATCACAAACTAAATACTAAAACTGCCTGGAAAAATCAGGATGAAAATTCTCAATGAAAAAAATTAGTGTAGAAAAGAAGTTATTGAAAATGCAAGCCTGAAAAAGAATGTCAGCTACCTGAAGAAACATGACCATATTATATATTAAAGATTTCTAAAATCTTCACAGCACACATTTGAGTCAGTTCAGAATCATCATGAACAGAAAACTGAAATAACTGTTCGACAGATGTATACCTCACAGTTAGAAATGACCAAAAGTATAGTATATTTTGGAAATCAGGTTTTTCCCCGCCTCCAAAAAAATCCTTCTGAGCAGAGAGTTTATGTAAATTCTCTGAATATCACAAATTGTCACCATGATTCCTGCTCTGCCTTAATGGCCAGAAATACTGAGGAAGTAGATCGACCCTGTGGAATATATGAGAGCCTTGCCCTGCATTGGTGCCAGTATGGGGGAGATGGAGAAAGATAGGGAGTGAAGGGGAAGATGGAGAATGAATGACATGAAAGGAGCAAGAAGCACCCCAACATCCTAAATGAATAATTCCTACCTTGACTTTCCTAATCTGAAACCTGATCAAAAGCCCATTGTAGTCAACGGGAGCTATTCTGTTAACTTAAATGGCTTTGGGCCTAGGCCAAGCATACTGAAAACAGCTGAGGGGCATGGTATTCAGTCTATCTTACTGAGCTCCTGTATGTCTCAACTTGAGTGTTTTAAGGCACCTAGCTATGATGCTTGTGGATGCCAAGTAAAATGCAAAAAGTAATAAGAAGTTAATAATACATAAATGCCAAGTGGTGTCTCTTCAACTGAAGAATTTAACAATGACCTTATTTATAAAAGACCTATTTATCCTCTTTGTTCTATGGGCTGTAAGACTCAGTAATTAAGAGCTGTTAAACACGGATTATGACGACTACTACCTGACCTTTCAACTAATAACACAGTGTTATTTTTTAAAGGAAAAAAGATCGAGAATTCAGCTAACTTCAATTACTTGGGAAAGGATTTCAGCAGAATCAAGCTAAAAAAGCTAAATGGTTTGTTGTTGCTTTTCAGACAAATCCTGACCACACATTCCATGTAGAACGTTGTCAGCTGCTAAGTATTTTGTGGTTGCTTTGTCATGGCCAGTTCGTGGGTGATTGGGTTAGACAGTGGCAACTTGCCAATGAAGGCTGCAAAGTGAAGAAGTGAGTTCGTCTTACGAGAACTCGGATGCCTTCAGAGGGCTATTGAAATGCATGAAGCCATTTTTGTTAGTGAAAGTACAGATTAGTTAAGGTTTGTTGCTGTGTTAGGGTGTTGTACTTGCCTTTATGCTCAGCTAAAGAAGATAAATGAACAAAGCAGAGTAGATTGAGTCTATTTCCATACCTTTGCAGCCACCCATATACCAGCCATAGAGGGGAGTAACTACCATAAGAGACACCCTGGATGCCAGGAGCCATCTTGGGAAATTGTCATTATCTTAATAATATCCCATGCTAGATTTGGAGGGCATGATGAGTAAATCCAGTCCCAATACACAATGTTCACTCTTTCACTCAAAGCAATTCACATTGAAGGAATTATTCTTGGAAATTGACCATAGCCAAATCCTAACAGGATATGACATCTTTACTGTGACAAAACTCCCATTGTTCTCAAGGGAGTTTTGCCTCAGTGAGGAATGTAGGATGTAGCCCACTACAACGGGCTATTAGCACAAAACACTGTAACTAGTTCTTTATAACCAGGAGTGCAAGTAGGGCGGTAGCCTCCAGTACGCAGTACCAGCAAGAAATGTTTAGTGGGTATGGGGTACCAGAAAGACTTGGAGCTAGCTCTCCCTCTCCGGTGGGGCGGGGAATGCAAACGCGGCTAGTGAGGGCATTCATTCTTTATATGGCTTTAACAGCACAACAAACTTAAACAAAGGCTTTGTTTAAGTTTGTTAGCATAGGTATTGCTGTTACATGGTCAGGAGTCCTCAAGAGGGGAGGGGTGGTGGGGGGACGGAAGGTGTTTAAACAGTGGTTTTGATTCTGTTTTTCCCCCTTGGTCTGAATTATCCATGACATCCAAACTGAATCACATCAAGTCCAAATCATTAGAGGAATGCCTCTGCTTGCACTGACCAGAGGATGTTTGGATTCTGATGTCAGCCCAGTTCTGCAGCCTGATGGGAATCAGGTGAGTGTACATGGAATTCTTCTTTGCAGCCGAACTAGTCTAACATACATTTTGTTAACTGAAACTGGAGCAGCAAATCAAAGAAAACAAATGCCTCATTTTCTAGCTTTATGGGTGAGAGAACTATAAGTGAAGATTATAATGCTGGACACTGATGGACTTAAACCAGCTGCCTCAGGAATCTGCCAAGAACTTTGCTGAAAATATGTTCCTCAACTTAGCAACAGAGCTAAGACTTATCACGCATCTGCTCACCTTTATTCGAATGAAGCTCCTTCTGATCTGACAGCTCAGGCATTGTCAGTTTCATCTAGAACAATTTACAAACTTGGAGGGTCACATGGGGAGGTCACGTCCCCCTCAACCCCCTTTGTGTCTCGCCCATGAGTGCAGTACCAGCAAGAAATGATTTCTACCTGCACCACTGTTTATAACTGTCCAGCACTTCTTCTCTGTGATGCTGAATCTTTTTGGAAAGCTGGTTCTGCGTACCCTTATCTAATCCCTACGGGATCTCTCAAACGAAGTTGGGGTTAAACCATTTGAGCTGCAGAAAATCTGTGTTGCACAGCTACTCGAATTCAACTTGTGATTCAGAGCTGAAAATGTCACTGCACTATGCTTAGAGAGCTCTTACTGTTTTCATGGTGTACTCTCAGAGTTATAAATCATATATGTGATGCAACTTCCATACACTCTGTGATCACAGAGGAGATATTCTCTGCATGTCTGTGGAACAGAGTCATCTCTCCCTCATCACTACAGAATATATAGAAGTTATATTACACTTATGAGGAATCCATCACTGATCAGAGTGTACACCAATGGTGCTGACTAATTTAGGTGGAATGTCTAAGACTGCATGGCACCCTATCCCCAGGCTCACCACCGTTAAATGAAAACACATATTCACTTGCATATGTCCTGTTAACAGGCAATACCAGGCTCTGGGTGCTCTAACTCAGCCTAACTATGCAATGTTGTTGTAGGTCAAGAAGTGTTGTTGGATCTGCAGAAGAGCTCTGTATAAGCACAAAAGCTTGTTTCTCTCACCAACAGAAGTTGGTCCAATAAAAGATATAGTCTTTCAGCCTATGTCAAACCACAATATGAGCGTCCACATACTGAGAGAAAGTGGGAGTCAATTACCTTCATCAACTGTCCACTGAGATGATTGGACTGCCAGCCTGTCACACAGAGTGAAATGAGTTTATTCTTCTTGTTCTAGTTTCTAAAACACGTGTCCACCACACAATTTGGCAAAATTTGTATTCTCTATCTAAAAGTGGAGCAGGACTGGAATAGCAGAGAGATGAGTTCGGTTAGAATTGTGAAATATGAGGGAGTATGCTAATTGCCAGTCTTCAACTCTAGTTGGTACTTTTTTCTTTAGGTACTCATTCTTGCATACAGTATATATTATGGTAAATTATTTTGATGATTATTACTCAGGACTTTAGTAATATCCTGCTTGATTATCTTATAACCCATCCTGCACATATGTAGAAGCTATTGTAGATAAGATTGCTCAGATATTCACTACCAGAGCTGGTTGGGAATTAGAATTTCCATTCTACGGGACATGCCAACATTTCAAATTAAAAATTGTTCCAAATTGGAATAAAAATTTTGAAATTTTTCATAAAACCAAAATTCTGAATAATTTCAGTTTGGGACCACTGAAATGTTTTGTTTTCATACTGGCCCAATATTTTATTTTAATTCATTTTGTTTAGACTTTTATATTGTATTAAATGCAGATGTCTATCCACATATTATATACATAACTAATATAGTATTACAATGTTTTAATATAATACAACAATGTAAAATATTTTGTTTTGACTTATGAAATAAAATCATTCACTTTTTCCCATCAAAAGTTTAATCAGAATCTACACATTCCCACAAAATTTAGCTATTTCCTGTAATCTAACACTTTAGGGAACAGCCATAAAATTCAAAGACCCCTCCTACAAATTAGTTTTAAATAATGAAACCCTTTTCAGGGTTACATTGATGCTATAATATAATCAGCACACTTTTCAGGAATGGTACAAATATTTCCAGTAATGAGTTAATTTGTCAAGTGGAGTCACCTCCTTTCTTGTTTATGGTTATAAGAAAGAATACTTGTTTACATGGGGGAAAAAGGAGTGCCCCTAATGTCTCAGACCTCCTTGACCCCTATGCTTTGAAAGACCCATATTTCCTTCCCATCATAGTCATTAGCTACTCCAGGCCAACATTTATTTCCAAAGAGAAAAAAATATTTATATTGGTATTCTAGCTTTTTCCAGCAGGGACAATATTTTCCTATGTGTTTACACAATGCATAAGAACTGCCAGACTGGGTCAGACCAATGGTATATCTAGCTCAATATCCTGTCTTCTGACAGTGGCCGGTGCCAGATCCTTCAAAAGGAATGAACAGATCAGGCCAATTTCAGGTGATCCATTCCTTGTCATCCAGTCCCAGCTTCTGGCAGACAGTTTTAGGGATACTCAGAGCATGGGATTACATCTGTATCTGGGCTAATAGCCACTGATGGACCTATCCTACATGAATTTATTTAATTCTTTTTTTGAACCTAGTTATACTTTTGGTCTTCCCAACATCCCATGGTAACAAGTTCCACATGTTCACTGTGTGTTGTTTGAAGAAGTGCCTCCTTTTGTTTGTTTTAAAACTGCTGCCTATTAATCTCATTGGGTGTGTTATGTAAAGGGGTAATGAACACTTCTCTATTGATTTTCTCCACACCATTTGTGATTTTATAGATCTCTATCATATTCCTTCCACCCCTCTGGCATCTTTTTTCTAAGCTGAACATAACCTGTCTTGTTAATCTTTCCTCATATGGAAACTGTTCCATATCCCTAATAATTTTTGTTGCCCTTCACTGTATCTTTTTCAATTCTAATATACCTTTTTAAAGATGGGGCAACTAGAACTGCACTCAGCACTCAAAAAGTGCAGGCATACCATGAATTTATAGAGTAGCATTGTGATATTTTCTGTTTTATGATCTCTCTCTTTCCTAACGCTCCTAACATTTTGCCAGCATTTTTGATTGCTACAGCACGTTGAGCTGATGTTTTCAGAGAATTAGCCACGATGACTCCAAGATCTCTTTCTTGAGTGGCAACAGCTAATTTAGACCCCATGATTTTGTATGTATAACTGGGCTTATATTTTCCAATGTGCAATTCTTTGCACTTATCAACATTGAATTTCATTTGCCAATTGTTATAGTCACCCAATTTAGTGAGATCCCTTTATAACTCTTCAAAGTTACATCCAAACCTGACTATCTTGAGTAATTTTCAATCATCTGCAAATTTTGCCACCTCACTGTTTCCCCCCTTTTCTAAATCATTTATGAATATGTTGAACAGCACAGGTCCCAGTACAGCTCTTTTGAGGGGGACCATGATACTTATCTCTTTCCATTGTGAAAACTGACCATTTATTCCTACCTTTTAACCAGTTACTAATTCATGACAGAACCCTCCCTCTTTTCCCATGATTGCCTCGTTTGCTTAAGATCCTTTGATGAGGGATCTTGTCAAGGTTTTCTGAAAGTCCAAATACACTAAATCCACTGGATCATCCTTTTCTACATGCTTGTTGACCCCCTCAAAGAATTCTAATAGATTGGTGAGAAATGATTTCTCTTTACAAATGCTGTGTTGAGTCTTCTCCAATATTGTGTTTATCTATGTGTCTGATAATTCTGTTCTTTACTATAGTTTCAATCAATTTGCCTGGTACTGAAGTTAGGCTTACTGGCCTGTAAACATCAGGGTCGCCTCAGGAGCCTCTTTTAAAAAAGCGACATTACATTAGCATCAGTCATCTGGTAGAGAGGCTGTTTTAAGCAATAGGTTACATACGGCAATTAGGAGTTCTGAAATTTCATGAGTTCCTTTAGAACTCTTGGGTGAATACCATCTGGTCTGGGTGACTTATTATTGTTTAATTTATCCATTTCTTCCAAAGTCTCTTCTATGAACATCTCAATCTGGGACAGTTCCTCAGATCTGTCATCTAAAAAAGATGACGCAAGTTGTGGGGGGATTTCCCCCACATCCTCTGCAGGGAAAACTGACACAAAAATTAATTTAGCTTCTCTGCAATGGCCTTGCCTCCCAGAGTGCTCCTTTAGCACCTTGATGGTCCTATGGTCTCATTGACTCTTTGGCAGACTTCCTGATGCTGATGTACTTAAAACAATGCTGTTAATTTGTGTGTTTTTAGTTAATTGCTCTTCAAATTTTTTCTTGGATGGCCTTGTTATAACTAGCACAAATGAGCCCCAATCCTGAGTGAGCCCTCTGGGAACTATTTTAATGCAAATGAATAATAATGATACATAACATACTGGACTATTCACAAACTAATAGCTAACGACAGTGACACACTTGTAAACATGACTGATTTCTTTAGGACTATATCATTTATTGCAGATCTGAAGAGGTCTTAACAATTTGGTTCCTTTTATTCACTTTTTCGTTGGCACTATAATATAATTTTTCAGAAGCAATGGATGGTATGTGTTTCTTCACTGGGCTACTCCTTGACTAAATAAAATATTTATTAGAACTTACAACTACAAACATTTTATATCCCGCTTTTTCATTTTCTTAGGGAGTTTTGGAGGGCTGTTTTTCTACAGAAAAAGGAAAATTTAGAATAACTGATTATGGTAAAAGAGAAAAGGAAATTATTTAGCTTAAGAAGAAGAATTATAGAGATAATGTGCCAAGTAATTGGAACATACTTAAATTACTGAGCCAGATGTGCAGGCAACGTATCCAATCCTACTTCCAATTTACTCACTATTAGTTTTCATAATGACTTCAATGGGAGCAGTATCAGGCCCAACGAATTGTTTTTTCCATGTATTTTCAATGGCTCTCACTTAGGAAATGGATTGATATTGTTCCTTTTCAACCAGTTCTCCTTCATCTGACCCCACTGTGCACTTAGACCCTGTTGTGCAACACAAACATACACAGATTCTGTTCAGATTCTGATACCAGTGTAAACCTGGTGGAACACTACTGAAATCACCACTGAAAAAATTACCTGGAGGAGCTTTACACTGGTATACATGAGAACACAGTTCAGCCCCTAGTCCTTTTAAAAATCCAAGTCATGTGAGCAAGATAAAATGCATTAAAATATTTTGAAGTTGAGTTCTAATCTGATCAGTGTGAAAGTAGCGCTCTCGCTCAGTACATGCAGTGCGTACTCTCTGTGTATCTAACAGAATTTTTGCTGATTGATGTGCAAACTACTTTTACCTCTTTTTACTCTTGTTAGCACTCCAGAGCCAACATAGTTTCTCTGTGCTGCTCCTCTTCAGCTCTGGCCAGCCCCAGGCTTCGGGTATTGTAAAGGTAACTTTAAAGGCACCTGTTCTTCCCATTTTTGGTTTTATGCAACACATGTTGACCACTGCCTTCATAGTAAACAAAATCTCAGATGATGAAATTAATGTGATAGTCCTTCCCTTGAGCGATTTAGCCATGATGACTTGGCGAGGTAAGGATCAGGTAAGGCTCTGCTCCCAGTGTTCTCTCCCTGCCAATCCATGTTAACCAAGGGTGGTGAAGGCAGGTCCTTGTATGATGGCACATTAGCACAGCACAAGAATGGACTGCAGGTTGTCCCGCACATTCCATGTGACTGCTGTATCTCTCTCTCTGGGTAAGTCCTAGAATACAGTCTTCTGACAGGGGAACGCACAAATCCACTTGCTAAGGACAAGTGCACTTTGTAGCCACTTCCAGCCCTGTATTTTGAAGCATATTTAATCGAATTATAAATGATGGTGAACTATGACAAATTACAGTGCAGTGTTTAAGAGATGTATTGCTGACAATGCAAAGATTTTTATGCTAGTAGTAGTTTCAAGTTGATTATTATTAATCACTGCCTAGAGTAAATGTAAGCTGAAAAGCTATAAGAAATTAAAAACCCACCAACTGTAGTTGGCATGTTAGGCTGAAAACAAATCTACTTGGTAGCAATCAAGAATTAAAATATGGTGCAATTTGAAGTAAAATTTAGAGGCTGCATAGTAATACTGACTAATACTAATGTCGTGTTTTCCATTTTCAGACTCCTATGCAACAATGGCCTAATTCACGATTTACTCCTTAAGACATCAGTTTGATTTCTTTTTAGGTTTCTTACCTTGATTGTGCTGGAGTTACTGGGCCTAGAAAAGTGTGGTGACTTCATTGAGGACTATTCTCCTGGACTGACTCAGCATGAAGCACAGATACTTCAATAACAGCCATAGATCCGGTTCTGTTATTACTCCCTACTTGGATCCCCATCAGCCTACGGCATACCCAGTATTTGAGCTGAGGAAAGGATTTTTCCTGTGAATATATTGTGTAGAACATAACTCCAACACTGTCAATGAGCAACATATGTCTACTTTGTGGTTATTGTTTTATAGTGTTCTATTTCCAAAGAATTTCTAATACAACGATAAAAATTTAGCTGTCATACCAGTCTCTGGGTAATGGTTATCCAAGCAATGGATGTTAAGAATCTATGAACAAGGTGTAAATCAGTCGCAAATGTATCCTGCAGTCTCTAAATTACCATGTAGTCAGTCAAAGGCAGTTACAATGGTACATGTGATTCACAGCACTAATAGCCATAACTTGCAAATAAGATTCCTCCTAGAACTGAAGAAATGAAGACTAAGAGGGGTGTTGTTTCATGACATAATCTGAATCCAGTCAAGTTAATTGTACACAGAATTTCAGAACATCTGAGCAGAAAATATGCAGAGTTATTATTACCTGATATTTCTGACTTTGATATGAACATTTGGAAATGTTACTGCAGGTCATGGATATGCAAAATGATGAAAGTGAAAGAATGAATTACAACAAATCAAACATTATGCTGATTAGACAAAGGAGGATATGTTTGCTAAACAAGATTTGCACTCCACTTCAAACAGTTGTTGAAGTTAAACAGAAATCAGAGGGATTGAAACCGCAAAAGGAGAATGTAGCTGATCCAAGTTTCTTTGGGAAATATAGAGCAACATAAACGAGCTGAGTAATAATGATGTATACTTTGGGCCTGGATCACTCTAAAGGAAATGAAGTAAAATCTTGCCACCTTCCTTATAAATATGGAGAAGGCTGTGCTGGTAATTTTCTGAGGTTTGCAATTAAATCTGTCTGTCACAGCAAATCTCATCGTAGACATTAAAAAGAAATGAATGTGTATTGATCAAGAGGTTGTAGAACCAGGCCAAATCTCTACCAGACTATGCTCAGTGGCACAGAGTTTCCCACAGCTGAACAGCAGAGTTTAGCTATGCTGCCACTGAGTCTACTCACATCCTGCAGGTATCCCACAACTGGGACAAACACAAAGAGTTTAAATGGCTATCTGACATCATGGGAGGGTCCAGGACTGTACTCTTAGATGTCTTTGCATGGCTGCTGTACAAAAGGAGTTATGTGAGAAGAGACAATGACTCCCTCAATTTTCCACAAGGCGTGGAGGTAGTTTTCTTCTGGACTGAGTGGGTGGTGGCCTTTGGGGGTGATTGAATGCATCATATGACCCACAGAAAGAATTCTGACTAAGTTCTTAACCCGAAATGCTTGCTGGAGAAAGTCTCTTTCCCTTCTTCAACTCCTGACCGCTTTGAGCCCAACCATGTGGTGGCAGCACTTGTAGCATTAAGGGACTCATGTGGTTCTTATACAGAAACAATGCCTGGATTTGACACAAAGGCTGCTATTCCCAATACAGTACCAAACATTGCTCTAGATACTGGCTAACCAAGTCTGACTGTCAGCCTGCAGTTTGTACAATTGTTACTTTCCTACCTGAAATGCAGATTTTTTTAAATAAAATCATTATAGATGCCAAACATGCGGCTGCAAAACTAGTTCACAGGGAGCAGTCAAAACAATTATTAACACAAATTTCTGACTCATTATCTCACAATGTGACATGTCATGTCACGTACAGTAATGTCATAACAGAACGTAACCAGATGCAGCGTAATACAATATGGCAGAATGTGCACAAGGTTTGGGAGAAAACTGCCAATATAAAATGCATTTAAACTGCTAATATAAAGATCAACCACTGTCAAACCTCAGGACGGGTGTTTCATGCCTAAAGCATTTTAGAGAAATGTTGAAAATGAAAACTCCCCAGCTGACTTCTAAACGCTAAGTATTTTCTGGTATATGTAGCATTGTTGTAGCCATGTCAGTCCCAGGATATTAGAGGCATGGTGGGTGAGGTAATATCTTTTATTAGACCTACTTTCTTTGGTGAGAGGGACAAGCTTTTCTGCTACACAGAGTTCTTCTTCAGGGCTGGGAAAGGTACTAAGAGTGTCACAACTAAAAACAAGATCAAACAGACAGGATATATGCTAACTACTTATGCTAAACTGTCTGTTTGATCTTGTATTTAGCTGTGACACTATTAGTACCCTACCCAGACTTGAAGAAGAGCTCTGTAGCTCGAAAACTTCTCTCTCTCACCAAAAAAAGTTGGTCCAATAAAAGATATTACCTCCTGCATCTTGTCTCTCTTATTTTCTGGTATTAGAGTTTTTCTTTCATTGCACTTCTGTATTTCTAATCTTCATTCACAGGCACTTGGGACAAGATTTTTATATATGTATATAAATTAATTGGAAACCATGGCTAATATTTCTCTGTTTTCTGTTTGTTAGGGGGTTTTTTTTTGGTAAGTGTGGTGCGATTCCAGTCATCAGTCTAGAGGCATGTTTTGAGAGGCATGTGTGTTCAAAATGCATCTTGCAGGATTGCTGTTCAACCCACTTGAGTACTGAGAAACATAAGCAATCAGCAAGGCTGTCATTGTTCCGAGTGCTGAATTTTATTATTTTTTATTAGCTCTGCAGTCACTGAGTCTACTCACATCCTGCGGGGGTATCCCACAGCAGGGGCAGACACAAAGAGCTTCAGTGGCTGTCTGCAAGCCATTTTTTGAAGAAACCTAACTCTGATATCTAGGGCCTGATCCTGGTAGTTGAGGTCTGGCCTGACATGAGTAAATACACACATGGAGGGAAGCCTCATTTTTTGGAAGATAGAATTAGGGAAGTAAATGAATCATTAGGTTGAAAACAGAATGTTTTTTGCTAAATAAGATAAGTAAATAGGTCAGTAGGCTAAGATGACAGAGTGCCTGAGCCAACTAAGATAAGAGGGAGAACACCCAGGGAACTATTTACTATGGACTAGATAACAAGGGACAAAAATACGTTAGGAATGTAGAGATGAGCTAAAGAGGAAGTCGAACCATGGACAGTGCATGTTGCACAGTGCACGCTGCACACGGCTTGGTTCCTGCAAAGAAACCAAGCCAATCCAAAAATGTGTAGTTCAATGTATAGTAAATGCAATGAAATGTGTAATGTATATAAAGGGAGAGGATTTCTGTCTAACTTTGACATATCCTGCATTCATCCCCCCTCTCCTGAATATGAGTCTGATCAACTCAGTGTAGCACTGCTGATGTCAGATAAAGACACCTGAGTGATGAAGGTTGGAGTCAAACTGAGTTCTTGGGAACTGGAAAGTGGTCTGAGAGGGAATCCCAATGATCCTCCATTTATGTGACATCAGGGGAAGGGGGGGAGATGGGAGTAGGCTGATTTGCACCAGCTGAGAATCTAGCATCTAATATTTATAGGTGACAGCAATATATAAAACTGTGGGTAAATGTTTCACAGTGCTTACATGCTTACGTGAATTAGGAGCTTAAATCCCGTTTTTAAAGTGATTTAGGCACCTGTGACTTTAAGGGCCAGATTTTCAGAAGAGCCCATCTACTTTAGGCACTTAAATCTGTGATAATGAGTGAGGCAATGGGCGCTGCTGGGTGATAAATGCTTTTGAAAGTCTGACCCTTATTTAGCTGCCAAAATGGCCGGCAAGCTCTTTTGACAAATCTGGTCCCAACTGTGAATGCCCTTGAAAAATCTGGCCCTAAATCTCACGGAAATCAAGGAGTCTTAGGCTCTTAAGTGCCTAAATCACTTTTGAAAATAAAACTTAGAATCCAAAGTTACTTAGACACTTATGAAAAAGCTACCTTATCTATCTATCTATCTGTCTATATATGAGACATCTTGGTATATAGGACAACATGGCTTCAACCACCCCCCACAACAGAATTAACAATGGAGCTATGTGAAACTGCAGTTTTGATTAATAGAGCTTTGCGCAATCCCTTGATTTCAATTTTGATCCACATGGTTTCTGATCCTCTGACTTTTGAATGTTGGGTTTAAATGAAGACAAAGACAAAGCAAAACAGTCAGAAAACTGCAGTTTCATCTGATTTTGCCGCATAATGACATACCACTGAAATTTTATGATTTGATGTGAAATTATATATCACCCTACGTCCACTCAAAACTGCCTCCAAGTTCTCTCTAAAGCATTACTTTTGCTTTCACTGAGATTATTTGAATTTATAATTAGAGATCTGTTAACAACGGATATTTTTGGCTTGCTAGCAATTTAAAAAAAAAAACAACTGAAATTCTGGGTCAAACCAAAAACTATTTTTTTTCTGACATTTTCAGCGAATCAAAAAGTTGGGGGAAAATAATTTTAGGTCAAGTGAAATATTTTCTTTGACCCAAAATGAAATGTTCTGTTCTGTTTGTGCATTTTTAATTTAAAATTAAAAAAAATATAATTAAAGGAAATTTTGAAATAAAATTTTGTTTCAAAATGAAAATCAAAATGTTTCATTTAAAAACGTTGACACAAAATGTTTTGATTGTTAGCGATTTTTTGTTTGTTTGTTGACTGAAACAATTTGGTGAAACTGACAGACATTTTCAAAATGTTTTGGTATCATTGAATCCACATGGTTGCCCCCGAAAAAGCTTTAGTCAAAAAAGGTCACCAACTGCATTCCCAATGGCATTTTATAATATTTCTGTTTTGCTATCATTTGGATTAAAAAGCTCTGCCCTTATTAGCCAAAAATACTGGAAATCACTTTTCTTTGTTTTAAATATGAAAACTTTTGTGCAAAATATTCCTAAATCCTGACAGCCAGTTAGGGCTGCCGCGGTGGTGCTTTAATGTGGCTTGTATGGTCGCGGCGCAGCGCTGGAAGAGAGCTTTCCCAGCGCTCTAAAACAACCACCTCAATGAGGGGCACAGCTCCCAGCGCTGGGGCACTGTCTACGCTGGCGCTTTACAGCGCTGAAACTTGCTGCGCTCAGGAGGATGTTTTTTCACACCCCTGAGCGAGAAAGTTGCAGTGCTGTAAATTGCCAGTGTAGACAAGTCCTAAGTCTGTAAGGTTAATTCAGCGTCCTTGAATCCCAAATAAACCATCCTTGGGCGGGATATGCATTAGTAAACATCTAGGACTGGATTCTGAGCACATTCAGGGCCGGCTCTGGCTTTTTTGCCGCCCCAGGCAAAAAAGCCTCCGGGCGCCCTCCCCCCCCCCCCAGGGTGGCAGGGGAGGGCGCCGGGGGAGGGCGGCCGGAGCCCCGGGGGGAGGACGGTGAGCCCTGGCCGGGGGGAGGGCACCGGGGGGGAGGGCAGCGAGCCCCAGCCGGGGCTCCGCTCTCCCCGGCAGCCGGGGGGAGGGCGCCGGGGGGGAGGGCAGCCGGAGCCCTGGGAGGAGGGCGGAGTGCCTGGCCGGGGCTCCGCTCTCCCCGGCGGCCGGAGCCGGAGCGCTGCACCGCCCCCCTCCAGGTGCCGCCCCAAGCACAAGCCTGGTGGGCTGGTGCCTGGAGCCGGCCCTGAGCACATTACAGTCCATGGAAAGACTTCTACTGGCATAGTGGCTTTTGAATCAGGCCCTAGACTTCAGTCTCTATCACGTTTTCCTTTTACTTGAAGATGGATGTGTAAAATAAAGGGTAAAGTGTTTTCTTTCCTTTACAAATAGTAACATTATACTGTTGCAAGCCTGTACAAATGACTAATACAAGCAGTTTTCATACACTAATAATGTCCAAAGGGACACTCAAACAGCTAAGACGCTTACAAGTGCTGCCATTTGCCTTTGCAAATGCATAGAAAAAATAGGTATATTCATCACAGATGTTTTGAGTTTTTTGGATGGAAAATATCAGCTGCTTACCTACATGGAAGCAAAGCAATGTGTGACTTTTGTAAAGGCACGGCTCAGTGCACAACAAATACTTTATTTACAATACTGCAGGCTAGGAACATGCTGATTTATTCATCTATATACAGAGTAGGGGAAACACACACGCAAACCAAACAGGAAGCCAGGGAGGGGTGGCTCCAAACCATAATCCTTGGGGTAACCCAGTTAACTCCTTGATGACCACTTTACGACATCCCTCCCCTCTTAATTTACAGTCTGGGTGTATTTTTTTAAATAACTTGGGGCTCTTCTATCTTTTATGGGTTAGCACCTCTCTGTGGCAGCCAGGGCTGTCTCCAGGGGAAAAGACCCACTTCCTCCAGTCTCCTGGTTCAGCAGTTCTATAGTTATCCCTATCTCAGGCATTCCTGGCAAAACTACTTCCCCTTTGAAGTAGGCTCCTCCAGGGCAAAGGCTCTGGTTCTTACACATCACTCCACAAGTGGACATGATCCTGATATCATCTTATGACTTGCCCATCACTTAAATGGGCTTTAAAAGACAAGGATCCAGTTTGCTACTCTAGGATAGTATCCAGAATCCATGTTGCCTGGTGAGTATTGAAACTAGGCCTAAAGCTGGTACTTTGGGCCCAACTCTGTCTTGAGTATGATAGTCAGTTTTCTTTTTGAAAAACTTGTTTCCTTAACACTTACTCCATCCCAGTATGGAAGGGGAAGTCCAAATGAGTTCTTATCTTCCTTCCCATCAACCACTGGGTTGAACTCATTCCTATCACAGTTTGACAAGTGATTCTGTATTTCAAAAGAAATTGAGCCAGCTTCATTTCCAAGCTCCCATTAAATCATCTTCATTGTTTCTTTGCAAGTTCACACAGCTCTCTCTGATAGACCATTGGTGGCTGGATGATATAGGAAAGTTTGAATATGTTTAATCCCATTTTTGCTCAGAAAGTCTTTAAACTCCATGCTCATGAAACTTGGTCTGCTGTCTGTGAAAAGTGCTGCCAATAGTCTGTGTGTGGCACAGGTCTGTCTGAATTTTTCACAAGTGCAGTTGCGGTCATCACATGCACTTCTAGCCATTTCAGATGAGCATCCACTGTGATTAGAAACATTTCCCCTGCATATGAGCTGCAAAGTTTGGGGGTCCTGGCCATTTCCAGGGCCAGTGCTGGCGTCTGCTGGTATACCTGACATTGGTGACATTCCATTACTACTTTTTCCAGCTCCTCATCCATGTTTGGCCACTATAAATAACTCGGAGCCAAAGATTTCATGTGGAAATCCCAAGATGTTCTTCATGTAACTCAGTCAGGAGTTGATCTGGTCCTTGTAGGGGAATAACAACTTGTGCCTCACAATACGCGTCCATTCTTTATGCTCAGTTCTGTACTCCTGGTCCTAACTGGGCAGAACTTTCCCCCCCATCACACTCCAGCTTTATCTGCTGGTATGTTTGAGACATGTCCAGCTTACTTAATGTTTGACCCCCACCTAAAACTGCCACCAACACCTCCATCCATAGAATGGGGCAATTACCCAACGCAGAGACCTGATTCACAATGACTTTATAATCCCCACAGATGCAGATGGTCTTGTCTGGTTTAACCATGGGCACGATTCAGAAAACTGCACTGGTGAAATGATGCCCTCCTTTTCCAGCCTGTCTCTCAGTCTTTTCACTGAGGGCATAAGGAATTATTGCTTGAAAGTATTTTGTCTGGACCCTATCCTCAAATGTAAATCTTGGCTGTTAAATCCTCCAGGGTCCCTAACCCATCTTTAGAAATGGCTGGGTGAGCATCCAGAACTTCCTGCAGTGCTGGGCCTTTGCCAGGCTTTAATTTCCACCCAATTCAGTTTTAGAGCTTTCAACACACAGTGCCAGGGTCCTTTGGGCCAAACTCTGCTTTCACTTATACCCATGCGACCTCTCTGTCACACTCCTAGAACACTGTATACCCATAGACGTTTACTCCACTTCCACATTGCTGATCCCATAAGCCTTTGACTCCTAAATTCTAGAAAAGCATCTGAAACCTTTGCATTACATGACTGACTAATTAATGGGATCATACCACAGCACTCTGAGATGATGTAAGCAGTAATCCCTGTTGCCCCAACATGAAACAGTTGGATTAAATCAGCACAGTGTGAAGGAGAGAGGTTTGCCAAAGTAGGCAAACAGCAATGAACGTGGTAGCCTAAGCTTGCGAGACAGAATCTCTGGTGAACAATTTACTGCAACTTTACTATTGGTTTGGCAATTTGTTCTGGCTTAGCAGCCCAACGTTATGAAGGTTTACCCTTCACGCTTTCCATGCCTGCTGTGTTCAAGGTCAGGTGTCCTAATGAGTTTTTTCTTTCTTGGTCTGTTGCACTCTAAAATCGTATTGGGGGTAGAATTCCTGACTTACTCAATAGTGTTGGAAATGAGCTATTAAGGGCAGCAGAATCAACACACCAGTCCTTGAGTTCACTGAACCCTTACTCAGGCACATGCCTTGACTTTTATGATACTAGAATAATGATGTTGCATTTTAAGAACTGATTAATGGACTTAAAAAAAAACTGTCCTGTTCTAATTTTCACCACATGGTAAGATGAATTTATTGCACCTGTCCAAACAAGAGTGTGCCTCTATTCTATCTGCATTATTGTCTGTCTTGGAGCATGATCTACTGTATTAGGTATGCATACGCTTGAAATAACCTCAGTGTATGCTGAACTTTCACCCTGGTTTGCTCACATTGTTGTTTTCCCATGCCTAGTGTGACACACACCTGGCTTTGGCCTTCCTTGTGGCCCTTTCCCAATGGGGCATGTAACTCACGCTGAGAAAAACAAAGTGAAAACATGTATTTATATTTATTTCACTCATGGAGAGCTCAGGTGGGCAATTTCAAGGATCATTCACTTTAAGACCAGAGAAAGATCCCCCTCTAGTCCAGACCATGACTTCGGAGAAAAGTAGAATCAGTCTGTGAAAAATTCATCCCAGGTTTTATACAAGACTCTGTGCAATGGAGAAAAGACACTGGGAATTTTAGTCATGTTTGTGTAGACCTCCAGCCAGAATTAACGTACTCTATAAAGTTGCTAGTTCTTCATATTAACACTGAGTATTAGTGTATTAATTTCAAAGATATCTAAGACACAATAGAAAATTAAATTGCTCAGATCAGAGAATCTAAACCAGGGAAGAGTCTGGAGGATTCCTATTACACAGGAAAATTTAAATGAGCAGCAAGTTATTACTTGAGATTTAAATGTGAAAGTGTTCCCTTAGCAAAGCAGTTCACAGTTTCTTAATGGCAGAGGAATGATTCAGTGTGAAATATCTTAACATAACTCACTATATGTTGTAGAAATTAAGGGATCAATTTCCCCCCCTGGATTGGCACACACGGTTTTTACTGAAGCAAATAGGAGCAAGATACATGAATCTGAGGGAAGAATTTTTTTCACCCACTCACTTTTCTGCAGTTCTTACTGAGTTCTGTGGGATTTTTGCCTCAGTAAAGACCACAGAGCTGGACCAGAGTTTTAGTTTTAACTCTGATTTGACTGGTCTTTGTATAGCAGGTATGTTACACTTAATCTAGGTTTTGTGGGGGAAAACCCAATTTCTTTTCAGTGTGGAGCTTTTCTTTTTAAAAGAAAATCTTACTTGAGCCTCCTGAGTCACAGGATGGGAGATATGCTGGGCCAGATTCTAATTTTTAATTGATTTTAATCTGGAATAATCCTATCAGTTTCAGGCAGGCTACTCAATATTTATAGCACTGCAATTGAGATCAGAAACTGGCTCACTGCAGCCAATCCCTGGATGAGAGGTGAGTTTTCTAGCTCTATAAAAAGATGATTATCTCTGTTTTGGTAATAGATTATCAGAGTGCCGTGTTGATCTCTGCTCTGTATTATCACTCTTGCTTTCAAGTAAAAGATGAAAGGTTAGGTCCTCAGGTCTGGTTGAGCTCTGCTCACCACAAGCCCTGAAGGGGTACAAAGGTACTTTATGCTAACTTTGTATTCGTCCTGATACAGGAGCCAATTTTGGGGAATGGTTTTGCTCCCAGTGCAATTATGTTCAGCTGAAAGGTCTTAAAATAGCTGTGTTGGAGGTTCCTAGAGTGCAGCAGCATTCCAACCACATCCCCTTTACCCAGTCCCAGCCATGCCCCCATTTTGCTTCTTAGGCCAGTGGCTGCTAGGGGTGGTGGTGTAGGGCTAGCTATGCAGGCTTTACACTATTGAAGAATTTCATTATATAAAGGGACTCATCACCTGCCTATTTAGATCAACTTTAAGTCTGGTTTGGGCCTATTTAGATCAACTTTAAGTCTGGTTTGGGCTACCAGTGTGGTACAAAGCAGATTTAATGTGGGACAGGAACAGACAAGTTTAAAACAAAATAACTCCTAGAAACTTGAGTCCAGAAATGTATGAGAATTCTTTTTGCTAATAATTTTGTCATACTTTTCACAGCTCTTTGTGATCGCACACAGAAATAATAATTTTGAAGCAAAATGAGATCAGAAAGGTGGTGAATTAACTTTGTACTTGAAGATCAAATATTCCTCCACAAAGCAGAAAATGAATGAGGTCCCTTTGCATTATATTCAGGCTCAGTTAAAACATCTGGAAGCCAATGGGAAAATTATAAAACCTCCAAGGTGAGGTCTCTGATCAAAAATACTTTTGAAGGAAAAAAAAACTGTTATGGAAATGGAAAATTTAGAAAATTAAACATCTTGAATAAAAGCTATATCACAGTGAGACATCAAATGAGGGGCTGATGGAACTTTGGAAAGTTGAAATATTATCATAATTAAATTTATAACATGAAAGCAGAGCAGGGCTTGTTTACACTACAACGAAGCAAAAGCATTATCAATATGGCAATGAGGCTGGCAAACTACTCGTTCGCCAGGTCAAGAAATTAGCAAGTTCAACCAGAATTTCAAATTTAGAAGCAGTTACAGGAATGCAAACTTCTGACCCTACAATAATAAATGAAACCTCTGAGGCCCCTTGTAAGAATGTGATCTTAACAACAAAGATAAGTATGAGCTATTTGTCTCAAAAATCACATTAGCAAAATTATTAGGAAAGAATACAAATAGCCTGGAGCATCTGATGAAATGACGGAAGCTATAAAGTGTCTAATGGTAAATCTTCTGGCAAAGTAAGTCTACTGGGAAATATTGTAAAATATAGTGATTTATTACTGTCATCCCATACATAAAATATTATTTCAATAAAATCATTATGAAAGAAGAAGTGCCTCAAACCATGAATAGGACAATAGTATACATCGTCCCCAAATCTGGCTAGGACCCAGCAAACTGTAGATGCTCTCTGTTAAATGTTCACTATGAAACACCAACACACTTCCTGAAGTAGTGTAGCACCCCCAACTCTATTTGAAGATAGTGGGAGCTGTAGGTTTGCAGCACCAATGAAAATCAGGCACTAAGACTCAAGCATTAGCCTGATTGGCCAGTCTTACAGTAAACCCATAGAAGGGAATCTGCAGGAAAAGAGAATTCTCCTTGTTGAATTCTCAGACTATTTTGCCACAGGGTTCTCCCTACTCCCCAGGAAACAAGCAATTGTTTGGCCCCAAGAAACTGTAGATCTGCCAGAATGTGAGGCTCTGGGCCTCTCCCTGGCTCCAGGGTTCCCGATCATCCCCCAGCTCCTTGACATTGTGGTTCCATTGGAGCAATGAACTCCTCTACCTGCTGATACCATGGAAATACTAATGCAGTGTCACATTTTCAACAGATCCCCAATGGGTTGGTGAGTGGAATGATGCACATCCCACTACCTTGCCCTTCTTCTTGCAGGAAAGCCCTGACACTCTGAGGCAAGAGGCACCATCACTACCCTCCATGGAGAAAGGGGGGAAATAATACGTGTAGAGGGGATCCTATGCGCATTTAGCATTCAAGGGATGGTCCAACCCACTCGTCTAAATACAATGACTACTAACGTTATACATACTGATCATGTTGGTTTCATGTTGAGCACAGTAGAGAGACAGGACTTTAAAACTGGAGTCATCTACCAAACTATTAGGATCTGCTGATGACCTTCTTCGGTGCCTATATCTCAGATTTATTCTTGCACCAGGAAATGTATCTTCTGCTCAGAAACAACAAACTAAAACCAAATTTGGATACAGAAGACAGCTGTCTATAGATCCCACAATAAACTGCATGTCCAAAAGACTCTAATATAGGAGTGGCCTTTAAAATAATCCCCCTGAAATCACATTGTACGTCTCAGAAGTACAACTTGAAATGAGACTGAGATCAAAACTCCTCATGATGGGGACTGGACTAGATGATCTCTTGAGGTCCCTTCTGGGCCTAGGATTCTATGATATGAAAAGGTCCTTGGTGCAAGAATAAAATATTAGCTGTAATGAACAGGTCTGGAATAATAAGTGGGTTTTAAAATACAAATCAGTAAGGGATGCCAGCCAAAAGCAAACCCAGAACAAGTTTTACAGGACCTCCAAAAAAAAAAAAAAAAAAAAAAAAAAAAAAAAAAAGGCATTATAGGTTGGGCATCTGGGATTCTAACCTATTCGGGTTTTTTTCCAAAAAGCTAATAGACTCTCCTAGTAGAATGTTATCACATTGATATCCCTGAGTCTTTCAAATAAAATGCAGTTAATATTTTTCAGTCAATAGCTTTTCACCTACACATGTTTGGTATTGTCTACAGGTGAAAGGAAGATAAACATACCTTCGAATAAAATCATATCAACATGATACAGCTCTGGGCACTGACTATCTGCAGGTTAAAATCCTCAAGGAATATAACTCTTTACAACTCAGATGCTTGAGAGTTGATCCATGACTTTCTCAATCGCATTCTCCTTTTCTGGTGGTAATATGAGTTCTGCCTGAGTCAGAACATAGATGGTAGTGTCACAGTTCAGGGCAACTGCACTTGTATTTCCCCCTGTAGATTAGCCTGGGCACCTGTTCTAGGCTCCTGGATCCTCAGCCATCACTCTCCTGGGTGGAGACATGCATCTCTCTCCCTCCTAACCAGGGTATTTTCAGGCTTTACAGTTCCCTGACTATGCTGTGATATCCCCAGAAAAAGACAGTCTGCCTAAGTAGGCCTGCTTTGCTTCTTTCCTCAGAGATGGTACACAACTTAATTGCCACAGTTAAGTTACCAACACAGCTCTTTCTAAGCAAGCTCATTTATTCTTAAAGTGAAAGCATTACAGAGAAAACAATAAAAGAGCCTACACATATGCTAGCAAGCTTACCAGAGATCACCCCCTCATTCCAGCAAGGCCTTTGGTTGGTGATTAGTCCTTGAAGCCCACAGAGGGGTTTTTCCTGTGGGCATAAGTTCATTACAGCTTCAGCTCAGAAAAAGCCCACAGCCTTGGCTAAGTCCTTCCAAACCTTTCTAGGAAGGATTGGGGCCCTCTTTGAGCAGAAGGTCCTGTTCATTTGTTGGATCAGAAAGAAGACCCTGAGTCAGTTTACACTCAAGCTATTTATCCAAAAATCCTTTCTTTGTCAGTTGATCTCTGGAGAATTGAGTTTGAGCCAGTATATGCAAGCCTTTCTCCTGGTGGTGGTAACTCTCTCTAGGTGTTAAACCTGAGTGAATTTGCCTAATCACCCTGCACTGTAGTTACTTCCTGGATGGCTGTGGCCCCTCCCCCATGGAAATATATACAAACCCTTAATAGTACATAAACATTTGCATTTTTAATATAACAAACTCCTAAAATACTTAAACTTAATTCCATAAGGTTTGTCCAGGATATTGCCATATCTGTAACAAGCTGGATCCGGTCTATTGTGAGATCATTCGCAGAAGTCGGGCCTTAACGAGGGGACATATCTTAAAACAAGAGTCCCACTGTTTGACCTAGGTAAGGGATATAGGGAAATGAGATCATTTGCAAGGAAGGGGGAAAGCTGGACTCCATGCCACGTTTAATTTTGTGCTCACCCATTTCAACATATAAATGTAGACAATACTGTTTTATCTGTTTCAAAATGGGAAAGAAAGAAAGAAGGATCACATTAATAGAATGGGCCATTTACCTGTGAACCTTTTGTATAACCCTTTAACATTTTTATGTGAGAAAGATAAAAACTATATAATGGTGCTAACTTGTGAGATAACTTTGAAACACTTTTATATACATTCATTTTGGCATGCAATCATAATTGCAAACATCATTAGTTTTGCAGGTTTTCACGATCGCCGCATAATAAAAACGACTGAGCCACATTTTAGTATTTTTTTATGGACATTGAGATTCTCTGCAGTATTAGCTTTTGAGCAGATCTTGTTGAGTTCTTGAGACAGAAAGGACACAATGTTTTATACATCATCTTCCTCGTTAGAAAACAAAAGCAAACAACATGTCCTAAATACAGTTGCAGCAAGGAGAGCTGTTTCTGCTTTTTCTAACAGGAAAGTATAGACCAAATCTAGTCAATGCTCAAACTACAGATTATATCCATTAAATAATATATAATTTTGACATGTTACTTTTTACTATGGGCTATATAACAAAAGAAACACCAACAAACAAGAGATGGCTAGAGTACAGTAGAGCAGAGCTCACTATGGAAGGAATTCAAAGAAGAAGGAGATCAAGGTGTGCTAAGACAGACATCAAGGTGACAAGGTGCACCGCTGATGCTAAGGTAGATGAGAGACAGGAATAGGGAGGTTGCAGAGGAGGTTGAGGAGCTAAGAGGTCAAATCAAAGCAGAGTGATTCTGGGAGAGATGTTGTCTTATTATAAAAACAAAATAGGGGACGGGGGCAGTGCAACTCTCATGCACCTTCCCAGAAAAAAGCTTTCTTAATGCAAGATGTGGCCTTCCTCAGAATTGCTAATATTAAGGTTGGGAATTCTTTGAGAAGCAAATGCCGAGAGAGAGAGAGAGAGAGAACATGAAACAAAGAATTTTGTTTACTTCATAATGTAAACCTCTTTTTTAAAAAAGCTCACAAGCAGCATTGTTTCTTATTTGTACCTTATGATAGCATCTAAGGTGGACATTTTAAAATAAGTTGCTTCAGCTGTGATGTAAATATGACTGAAAACTGAGCCTTTTAATCAACTGCCAAGGCTATTTACTGGAAATACACTAAAAAGCAATAGAGATTGCTATTAAACAACTTGTCATAGTGTAGCTTTCTTGCAAACTGTATCTCACTGGAGGAAACAGCAGCCAGTGGAATCTCTGCAGAAGAAAACCACAAAAAATAACAGTTTCTGTGTCTTGCTTTCTACATTCTTCTTCCCCCAAAGCTTTCTCTTAACTCTTCCTTGAGTTCCAGTCTGAGTCTCGTACAATATTCCCACTCTATTCCATTAGTATTAAGTACAACACAACAAATATTTAAAGATATGAGACAACTTTGTCTTTGGTCTAACTCCATCTACTTCAGTCAAACAACACCAGGGATGAATCTGGTTTATACAGTGTTATCACAGTCTTGCCACTGATTTCAGTCAGAGCAAGACTGATCCCGTGAATCCTAATATTATTGCATGCCCATGACATACATTTAGTCTTGCAAAACTTTTTTTTGCTTCAGACTGAACACAGAAAAACCATGTTAATCGAAGTTTTATGAATGCATAATTTTATACTTGCATAACATTCTGTATGACCCTTTTTTTGTTTGATATAACATTGGTAATGTCTGCAAATCCATGACCTGATCTGAGACAAAATCAACTGACATGAGATTTGAGACATAACATATGGGCAGAAATACCATGTCTCATTTTGTAGCTTTAGTTACCACTGAAAAGAACAACTGAATTTGCAAGCTTGTGGGAACTATGTCATGATTATGGATCATATCAAGTTATACTATCCCTTACTCCTAACTTAATGTACTTTGTATTCAGTGTTAAACTGAGGTTGCTTTATAACTAGAAGAACCTTAGCATTACAAGCATTCGTGACATTCTCAGGCACATGTATTTCTTTTTTATTTTGTGTTGTTTATCAGTGAGATTAAGATTCCTGGCTGTAGAATAAAGGAATCTCTCACATTTATTTGTTTCAGAACATGTGGAGTACATTTGTTTCCTAGCAGGCAACTAAATTGTTCATGTGCTTAATGTAAGTCTTAGTGCCAAGAGAATGTACCAAGATTCAGATCTCTTGGCATAATTTTTGCTGTAACGTTATTGCAAGGAATAAAAATATTTTTTCCAACATTTTATTCCTATATTTTGTCTGAAAGACTCTTCCTGTTTGTTTTTCCAAACTTGTTAGCTAATTTCTCTATTTAAATATCTTGCAGTCTTGGAATAATGGATACATTTCAAAAACCTGGGGCCAGATCCTCCACTGGTATAAATCAGCTTGACTGGGTATCTGGTTCATGGTCTGGACAAAATTTCAGTTTGAATACCAAAACATTTGCTCATATCTAGTCATCACCATATTTGTTTTTTGAAGTATTTGTTGTCCCAGGATATGACCGAGTCAAGGTGGGTGAGGTAATATCTTTTATTGGACCAACTTATGGTGCATTCAGCTTTTCTTTTGTTGCACCTTGTATTTAGCTGTGACACTCTCTTTCCCAGACGTGAAGAAGAGCTCTGTGGAGCTTGAAAGTTTGTCTCTTCACCAACAGAAGTTAGTCCAATAAAAGATATTACCTCACCCACCTTCATGCTCATCCCCATATCTGTCATACCAAATTACCCAGTAGGAAATTTAACAGCCTGCAACATACTGAGAATCTGGAAGATCCAAACCTGTGAAATGGCATAAAAATGTATATGTGATGGATGCCACCATTGATACAGTCACTACGATTTGCTTATTCACACTACTTCACCCTGATACCAACTCTGCTTCTGGCATTCACTATAAAAATACATTTCCGTCCCTTCAGTGGAAGCAACAGCATGATCAATAATATATTTCCAAATCCTAAAATTTTGTGATGAATTCAATTTTGTCATGGACCCTGACAAACCATTTCCTCTGCCATTTTTAAACCTTGCCTCCAACTTTCCAGCTACATCTTGAAATCTAGAGAACTTGTAAAGTATCTAATTTTTGTAGGTGGAGCCTGTGTAATCCTCCCATTAAAGTTGGCCTGGAGTGGAAGCCAAGGTCTTATCTGATAGTCAGTGTGTGAACTCCACTTGGGGAAAGAGCAGCTCAGGAGGCCTAATTCTCCTCTTTGTTTGACTGATTTGAGACTAGTGTAACTCCAGTGACCAGGGAGATTTCTCCTGATATAGAATTATTCACACATCATGGGGTTGGTGAGGACAATCGGGTCCCATACTTTCAGAAAGTATTTTTTTTAAACAATTGAGTTCCTACTCCAAGTGAGGTAAGCAGAACATTATTGTTTTGCCCTAAAATAGGTATAAGGTTCATGAGCCAACAAGATAACATTTCTAAACCTTGCCAAATTACAACAAAGCTGCTTTCGAGCAAGAATAGCTGAAAAATACATTAGTTCCCTTAAGCACCAGATTCTGTCCTCTTAACATTATCTGACTGGGGCTTTTAATCCTGAAATAGTTCTTCTATTTCTGTACATGCAGGGCCTGATCCAAAGCCCATTGAAGTCCACAGAATGATTCAAAGTGCACCAATGCCAAGGAGAGTCTGTTACATTCTGTGCCCCCATTTAGGCACAGATAGTGCTTAGCCCCTGAAAGTGTGCATGAGGGAAGGAATCATCAGGGACCAGACCAGCTAGGACCAGCTGTTGGCCTGTTCCTTAATTTCATTGCTAGGCAATCATTGAGCCCAGTTGCTCTGCCTTAGAACTGACTGTGGCTGCAGCCCATTTCATCAGATAGACTGGAGTGCCCAAGGGAACAATCTGACTCCGTGGCAAGACTGATATAATTCTTCAGGAGTTCACAGTTGTTACTGGGTTGGTGAATTCTAATTATAGAACATACAATCAGTTTGGGGTCTCTGCCCTGAGGCTTGCACTCATGGTCATGAACCACTCCAGACAGCGTGACACCTCAGGACAGAATACAGAAAGAAGCTTTCTAGATACCGTTATTGACTGCTTCTTGGAGCAGCTTGTCCTGGAACCTATAAAGGAAGAAACAATTCTGGATTTAGTCCTAAGTAGAGGACTTGGTCTAAAATGTGAATATAGCTGAACTGTTTAGTAATAAATGTAATTACACTATGGTTTCTAATATCCTGGGGGTGGGAGGTGGGGGAGGGACGACACACGTAGGAATACCAAAGAAATCCACCACAGTAACATTTAACTTCAAAAATGTGAACTGTACAAAAATGAGTACTCTAGTTAAACGGAAATTAAAAGGAAAATCACACGAATTATGCCTGCAAATTTCATGGAATATTCAAAAACACCATAGTAAAGGTTCAAACTAATTGTGTCCCTCAAATTAAAAAACAAACAAACAAAAAAACCCAAAACAGTAAGAGGACCAAAAATGCCATCTTGCCTAAACAGTCGCGTAAGAGGCAGTTAAAAGCAAAATGGCATCCTTTATTAATTGGAAGTCAAATCCTACTGAGGAAAATAGAAAGGAACAAACTCTGGCAAGTCCAGTGCAAAAGTATAATTGGGATGACCAAAAAGGAATTCAAACTCGCAAAAGATACACACTAACAGCAAGTATCTTTTTAAAGTACATCAGAAGCAGGAACCCTGCCAAACAATCAGTGGGGCCACTGGACGATCGAGATGCTAAAGGAGCACTCCATGATAAAAACAAGGTCAAAACAGAGAAACTACATTAATTCTTTGCATCAGTCTTCACTGCAGAGGATGTGAAGAAGATTCCTGTATTTGACCCATTCTTTTTAGGTGACAAATCTGAGAAACTGTCCCAGACTGAGGTGTCAGAGGAGTTTTTGGAACAAATTGATAAATTAAACAGTAATAAGTCATCAGGACCAGATAGTATTCGCTCAAGAGTTCTGAAGGAACTCAGATATGAAATTGCAGAACTGCTGTGGTATGTAAGCTATTGCTTAACTCAGCCACTGTACCAGATAATTGGTGGTTAGCTAATGTGATGTCAATTTTTAAAAAAGGCTCCAGAGGTGATCCTGGCAGTTTCAGGCTAGTAAGCCTAACTCCAGTACTAGGCAAACTGGTTCAAACCATAGTAAAGAACAGAATTATCAGACATATAGAAGAAAATGTGTTGGGGATGAGTCAACAAGGCTTTTGTAAAGGGAAATCATGCCTCATCAATCTGTTAGAATTCTCTGAGGGTGTCAATCATGTGGACAAGGGCAATCAAATTGATACAGTGTACTTGGACTTTCAGAAAGCCATTGACAAGGTCCCACATCAAAGGCCCTTAAGCAAAGTAAGCAGTTATGGAATAAGAGGGGAGGTTCTCTCATGCACCAGTTAGTGGATACAAGATATGAAACAAAAGGTAGGAATAAATGCTCAGTTTTCATAATGAAGAGAGGTAAATAGCAGCATCCCGCAAGGATCTGTACCGGGACTCATGCTATTCAACATGTTTATAGATGTTCTGAAAAAGGAGGTGAACAGTGAGGTCACAAAATATGCAGATGATTCAAAATTACTCAAGATAGTTAAGTCCAAAGCTGACTGAAGAGTTACAAAGGGATCTCACAAAAATGGGTGACAAAATGGCAGATGAAATTCAATGTTGATAAGTGCAAAGTAATGCACATTGGAAAACATCATCCCAACTATGCATACAAAATGATGGGGTTTAAATTAGCTGATACCTCTCAAGAAAGATCTTGGAGTCATTGTGGATAGTACTCTGGAAACATCTGCTCAATGTGCAGCAGCATTTTAAAAAGCGAACACTGTTAGAAACAATTAGAAAAGGGATAGATAATAAGACAGTAAACATCATAATGCCACTATGTAAATCCATTGTTTGCCCACACCTTGAATACTGCATGCAGTCCTCCCCATCTGAAAAAAATCCAGGGGTCACCCAATGAAATTAATAGGCAGCTGGTTTAAAAACAAACAAAAGGAAGTACTTCTTCATGCAGTGCAACCTGTGGAACTTGTTGCCAGGAGATGTAGTGAAGGGCACAAGTGTAACTGTATTAAAAAAGAATTAGATAAATTCACAGATGATAGGTCCATCAATGGCTATTAGCCAAGATGGTTAGGGATGCAACCCCATATTCTGGGTCTCCCTAAGCCTCAGGCAGCCAGAAACTAGATCTCGATGACAGAGGATTGATCACTCTATATTTGCCCTGTTCTGTCCATTCCCTCTGAAGCATCTGGCATTGGCCACTGTCAGAAGATTAGGATACTGGGCTAAACTGGTCATTAGTCGGACTCAGTATGGCAGTTTTTATGTTCTTAAGCCTTAGTGCATAATCTATTACTGCAAGAATATCAAAAATATGAAAGAAACAAGTTATCACTGCAGTATAATTAAAGTTTCCCCCAAAGGGAAACTCATTCTAATTTTTCTGAATATAACTCGTGTTTCTGAAAATAATTGTAAGCAGAGTCAGGATGAGCTCTACCCTGACATCTGGTGGTGAATTATGGCGAGTGTGGAAAAGAACTCCAGGGGCGGATCTCGTTTGCATAGGCACACCCACACGCCTAGCATGAGCCCACAGCAACCAAAAGTGGTTACTTTGTCTGGTGTGGGATCCCCAGTTTCTCTGTTATTGGGGCAGGAAGAATAAAGTTTTGTTACCCTGATTCTGTGAATCAAGGCCAGTGGAACTGTTGTATGACAGAAGGACTGAGTGAATCCGTCACCATTACCTAAGTAGCAGTTGCTTGTCAAGGGGCATGGGTTACAAAACCCAGTGAATTGAGAGAGGATGGGGAGAGGTATTTGTACCTGATGGTATGGGCCCCCTCTGAGGGTTTCAAACACCAATTGCACTGCCTCCTCTCTCCACTGTTGAATGTCAGAGCTAACTTTGATTCCCTTAGGAGTCTAGTTACAGGCTGCTGAGCTGAATTTACTTTGGGCCAATGGTGCACCAGCACTGGGGCTCCCCTACTATACTATGAGCTGAAATCGCTAAGAGCTGAAATCACAAAAGCGCTGATGTTATTAAGAGCTGAGATCACTGAGTGCTGTGTTAACTAGTGGGGGAGCCTGAAGCTATATTGCTCAGCAGCTGGTGGAGCAATTTGTGGGGACGACTGGAGGAGCAGCGAGCGGTGCGGAGCCTTGCGGGGCCGGTTGGAGCGGCCCAAGGAACGGCGAGCAGAGCTGTTTGCGGGGACGGCTGGAACGGCTCACAGGTCGGTGAGCGGAGCGGAGCAGCTTGTAGAGCGGAGCAGTTCGTGGGATGGCAGGAAAGTGGACTGGCTCGTGGTAAAGGCTGCGGCGGAACCCCCACGGAGAAACAGACGGCTGGCCAGCCTCGGATCACGTAAGGTGCCTCTTAACACCCTGCGTGCGCCCCCCCCCCCTTTTACTCTGGGGCTGCACTGGTCAGGGACAGAGACTTTGGGGGGTTGTTGGACTTTTGGGACTTTGGGTGGTTGCTGGACCCAAGAGACTTTGGGGCTGTTGGACTTGGGGGACTCTGGGTGATTTTTGGGTTGCTGGATTCAAGAACCAAAGGGAAAAGGACACAGCCCAATTTGCTGGGGTGGGTTTTGCTCATGGTTTGTGTTGTGAATCCTGTTTGTGGTGTTTTTCCAATTTTATGCTGATGTCGTTTACCTCATGTTATTAACATTTTCTGCTACACTCAGACTCCGTGCTTGCGAGAGGGGAAGTATTGCCTCTTAGAGGTACCCAGGGGGGTGGTATGTAATTGTCCCAGGTCACTGGGTGGGGGCTCGAGCCGGTTTTGCAT
>NW_020664413.1:25132522-25146302 GCF_002925995.2 Terrapene triunguis | reverse complement strand
AACCCGGCCCTTGTTGCTGCCAACTTAGATGGGCAGAAGGGTTACATAATGTAAGCTAAAAAGAACGTTTGGTAGAAAACAGAACTTTGTTGAACAGAGAGACCATGTAGTCAATATAGCAACTCTTAATTGTTAAGCGTATGCTTGTAATAAAGGAAGCATAGTAAACTCAGAGTTGAGTAATGTAGCTATGGCAACTGAAATTTCCAGTCAATACTCTTTGATCTTGAACATTAGATGGTCATGTCAGATTGCTGCTTACAATCTTTTGCCAAAAAGAGGTTAATATGTTCTTGCTGAAGCACTTCAAAGTCTTGGAGGCCTTAGAAATGCCTAAGGGTCCCAATATTAGCAACTCCCATCTTTGATCAAACTGAACAATCCCGGCTGCTTGCAAAGTTACTTAACTAAAGCTCTCTTGATGTCTTGTTGCTAAAGTAATGTCACTTGAGCCACTGTAATGAAGAATGCGTCAGATTTTCTATCATAAACCTCTCTCAGGAGGTTTAACTTGCTACTAAGAATTCACCCTAAACTGCAACAAGGCATACAAAGGCATTAGGTTTGTATATTTGGATCAGAGGCTTTTGTTGCTTCTTAACAAAATTTGTGGTAATGGGTGACAGATATACTTGTGGGGGTGGGGGGGAGGGGAGGTGTTCCCATCTGCACATCCGTGCCCCTCTGTACTGGCAAGTCACATATATATTTTTATTTAATGTTTGTATTATAGCAGCATGTAGAGGTCCCAGTCAGACACAATCCTTGCTCTGTAGAACTTATGATGTAAACATACAAGACAAAAAGTGGTATTAAAAAGGAATATTATCCCCATTTTACAGATGGGAATCTGAGGCACCAAGTCATTAAATGACTTGCCAAAGGTTACAAGAAAGTTGTGACACATCCAGGAATTCAACCCAGATCTCCTGATCTCCAGTCCAGTATTTTAGCCACAAGGCAATCCTTGATCTCATGAATGATTTTTATGTGAAACTCTTACCAACCTGCTCTACTTTTTCTTTTGAAAAGAAACTATAAAATACCAGAGTTTATCAGTTGTCTCCCATACTAATTAAATTATTCAAGATCTTTTCTGCATATAGCATAAAAATATCACAGTTCCTGTTCAAGGACTGAGTTCTGAAGCTTCAATCTGTTATTCTGAACCTACCCATTTCCCATTAGATTCATACAGTTAATGTGGACATAAAAGCCACATCCTGTGACTAAGTGACAGCTTGTCTTGTCAATTTGAATACATTCTATTCCCTCCAATACACTTGAATCTAGACATCACAGTTCCATACCTCTACTACAGTTTACATAAGAAGAAAAAAGGCTATTTTGCATATTAAAAAGTTCACAATCCACTAGTCTTTATGGCAACAATTTCAGTAGATCCTCAGTATGGGCCATAGCTATTGTTTGTCTAGGTAGGATGGCTTAGTTCTTCCTGTAGAATGTAGTACTCGGGTTATGTAACAAGGAAACCAACTGTCACCACTAGAGGTAGCTTTTGTGCTCATAATATAGAACACTACTTATAGCATGAAGCAAGAGCTGCAAATTTTGACTGACTAGACTTTAACCAATATTTGGTCTGATAAGATAATATACACTGGAAAAATGGGACTATAGCCATTATTTTCTTAATAGGTATATCATTTAACCTAAGAAAATGATCTCAAAATAAAAATGGTATAAACCAGCCCTGAATTAGTTATAGGTAGGAATAGTTAATTTTTAAATTTGCCATTTGTCAGAAAACAGTCACACAGTTAAAAACAAACAAACAAACAAACTCCAAAAGCCAATTTTTTAAAATTTGAGATTAGGTTATTTAGGCCCATAAATGAGAATGGTCTGATTTTTAAAGTTGTTCAGTAATCAATCTCTCAATTGAAGCCACTCTCGTCTGAATAATCTGATTTTTAATTTGGTAGTGTTGTTGTCTTCAAGGCCTGAGGGGAGGGAAGGAAGAGACAAAAGCCATATCCTGTCTTCTGGGAGGTCAGTGACAAGAAGAGTCCTATTGACTTCAGTAAAAGCAGGGTAGGAAGGATTAATCCAGAGGATTATTTAAAATCTTAAAAACAAACATTTCCCCTTTTTAGCAGTTTCATTTCCCTGTTTCTTTTGTGTTGGGTTTTCCTGCTTCCTTGTAAATTCTGGAGTGTTTCTGCTTCAGCAGCAAAGAGTGTGACGTTCAGATGGCATCTTTGTACTGGGAAGCAGCTTGAAAATTCTGACTGCAGAAACAATCCAAGGCAAGAGTAGCTAGAGTAGAGAGATTTGCATATTTGCAGGAAAGTCATTGAGAAATTCCTGTGCAGTATTTCCCCCCTCACTCAGATTGGCTGATAACTATTATTAGCCAACCTCCTGAAATGGTCCTCTCCTGCCTTCTCTACTACTATTACTGCTGTTGATAAACAAAAGGAGATTAAATACAAAAAAGCAATTACAGTTCATACTCCTCAGTTGATAAGAACAGTGTGTTAAGGTACTTCCAGCACAGAATTCTGGGAAAGCTGTATAAAGCCACACAAAGATTGCCAATTCTTCAGTTCTGAACAACACACAGAGATGCAGCAGTGATTGCACAGCACTTTGAGCCCTGAGGTTATTCCATGTCCTACATCATGCATAACTTGCAGCTTTGTCTCAAGGAAGTCAGCACACTTCAAAGGAAGTAAAATTTACACTTCTGTGATCCCTTTCCTAATGTGGCTTTTCCCAGCTAACCAGGAAGTGCATCAAACACCTATAAGCCACATATGTACAAAAATATTTTTTTAAAACTTTAAAGTATTTAAATTAGTTCATCTACCTCTATATAGGCTTCTTTGTTAAGCTATTTAATCATTTCATGAATTGCTTAGTAATACACTTGTCTTAAACTTATACAAAGTGGGCCATATTCTGAAGTGAAAGATGATGATGGTTAGAATTGCTAGCACTAATTTGGCCTTTTCCTCATACAAACTTGAACCAGTTTAACTAAAAGTGTGTTTTAAAACTGATTTAGTTAACCAATGAACTTTGTGTAGACATACTTTAATCTGAAACAGATCTACTAACTAGAGCTGTAGGGAAACAATATTCCGCCTCCCCCCCCAAAAAAAGAACCTGACCATTTTTTTTTAATTTGCCAAAAAAATTCTTTAAAATATTGGTTTTCATAAAAATTGAAAAAGTGTATGGTTTTCGGCAACCAAAAAGTAAAAAAATTTCAGCAACCCAAAACTGAAATGATCAGTTTCTGTGTTTTCAGGAATTGCATGAAAATGGAATTTTTTTGCAAAAGTTTCTGTTTAATCAAAAAAACTATTTTCCTTGGACAAGATGTTTTTATGGAATGCTTTCTGAATGCTCAAATACTTACTCCTACTCACTCATGTAAAGCCTAAGTTAGAGTAGACCACTTCCTACCTAAATTTACATCATCTCACTGGTTAGTTGCTTGCTACACGCTTCTGGACCTTGGCATGCGAGTTACACCACCTTACATTTCCTTTGCTCTTTTAGAGTCAGGGTAGCCATATTCAGAAGGAGGATGAGTTTTTAAGGTACACGTTTCATAAGTGAGAGAGTCTAAGACCACAGTCCTGAAAGCAATTCAGCGAAAGCAAACCCATACATCTACACATTGAAGTCAATGGGGCTTCAGGCGGGCACAAGGGCCTGCTAGGTCTCATTGCAGGTTCATGGCTTAAGTGAGTCTAATGTCTTATCTGCATGGCGCTGCAGTTTGGATTATGCAGCTGTGAATTGCAGCATGCACTAGTGTGCTGAACTGTAACTCCCCCATGTGGATGCTGCTGGTGCGAGGCAAACGGTGCCTAGTTTGCGTTAATAAGTCCTGGTTAACATGAGCAAGGCACCTTTTAGTTTGCACCAGCAGTGTCTACACAGGGGAGTTACAGTGCAGAATGCTAGTGCATGCAGCAATTCTCACTCCCCACCCACCCATACTCCTAACTGTGGGCACAGGGGGACACAGCTAAGTAAGAGTAAATGCAGCTAAGGGAATTTAAGTTGATGACGTGTGTGTGTGTGTGTATGTGTAACTCAGCCTCATTTGTTCTGCATATAGCCCACATTTTTTTGATTGACAATATGATCACCTTTCTTCTCAATAAACAACCACATTTTAAACAAGAGCAAAACCAGCATTCTCTCTGAAGCTGTATCATCAAATGAGCTGCCACTTTTGAAAACAAATATACTGTGTATCTACATTAAGAATAATTAATAAAGAATACATCAGAATACCATATTAGAAGTAACTGGGTTACTAAGACCAATATCTGTAGATAATCTTAATTACTTTTAATTTTCTTACTATGAACTTTGAAATTAGGTCCTCAGTTTAAACATTTATATCACATAATTTGTTAAAAAGTAGTTACCATTAAAGCTGACAAAATTTATTGAGCTAAATCTCAAGGAACGAAGTTTATTTTTAGTGGGGAAGAAACATGTATTTGGTTTCTATCATAAGGCTGCATCATCCAGGAGCACTGGTAAGAGAAATGTATTTCCTGGTCCCTGTCTCAGCTCAGGATTTCAAAGGCTAATCTGTCACAGGACAGGAGTCAATCAGTATCCACTGGATTCTAGTGGCTTCTGCGACATTTTTAACACTTGACAAATGATTGGAAATACTAAGGCTATCGTAGAGTGCTTTAATATGGCAAGAACATTTAAACTGCAAAATACCCCAGTTCTGCATAGCCCTAAGATACTTTCAGTTAATTGATTAGATTTTTTAAATCTTGTAGAATAGAGAGACTTTTTAAAAAATGAATACTCTTTGCAAGATCTTTTTCACAAATAGCATTCTGTATTGCTGACAAATCAAACGAGATGCTAGATAACTTGCTCTGGTTCAATAATCAAGCTAATAACATTACAGTACATTTTTGAGATATGGACAATCTTTTAATATGAGAATTTCAGGATGTACCATGAAGTCAGATTTTAAAGGGGTCAGTGAATTAAAAGAAAGCTTTCTCCTCATAGAGGAGATAGAAAAGTTGGAAGAGAATTCTCTTAGATCTTTCTTTATAGAATACCAGGATGAGATGCATGGCATTGCTAGTTTCTTAGGGCAGATAGGTTGAGAAACTTGTCAAAGTTGGTATTTCTCTACTAATTTGTTAAGGACCAAAATTGATAGCATGCAGAAGGTGCACAAAAGACCTATAAGGGAGTGGAACTAGCACAATTCTTCTCTGGGTCTGGGATCTGTTCTCTGAACTTTCCACAGAAAAGCACCAAGCAGTGGCTTTCTCTGGGTTACCAGTATGCAGGGGGATTTAAGCATGTACCTAGAGATAAGTAGACTTGCCTATCCCACATTAAAGATCATCATCTCCACCCTTTTCCAATCCCATACTAAATGGGTACACTTCCCAAAGAGACAATTCCTTCAAGTCACTCTTTTCCATTCCCATTAATTTTAATTGATTCTTTCCATCCTTTGGCTTTGATGACCTCTCAGTCCTCTGCAATGTGTAACATTTGTGATCACCTGTAGTAATGATTTACTTGGACTTGCAATAAAATCCAAGTCAATTTTACATAGGGGAAAAGCCCTGGAGTGCTGGACCACTATACTGTAAACTCGATAAACTTGCACTGAGGTAGCAGGATAGTCACGAAAGATAAGGTCAGAGGAAGACACCAGGAAAGGGAAATTCAGCTATGATAGTGAGGACAGGGAAAGCAGATGAGTGGCTCAACAATTGATATAATATCAATCTCAGTAACAAATGATTTTAAAAGTCAGCAGATGCTGAAAGTAAAGAGAATTTGGAGAATGTTTTATGGAGGCATTAACTCTGCATAAGTCAAGACCTTTAACCAATGCAGGTTAGTTTTGAGGTTCACGGTTACTTGTTGCATTCAAAAGTTCTATGGTTATCAGATTTTTTATTGTTTTTTAAAAATGAAGATAAACATAGAAGAGCCAGATATTGTTATTCATACTCACTAGTAAAACCTTACTTCAAAAGAGAGGTCCCATTAGAGCAGGGGTCGGCAACCTTTCAGCAGTGGTGTGCCGAGTCTTCATTTATTCATTCTAATTTAAGGTTTTGCGTGCCAGTAATACATTTTAACATTTTTAGAAGGTCTCTTTCTATGTCTATAATATATAACTAAATTTTTGTTGTATGTAAAGTAAATAAGATTTTTAAAAATTTTAAGCAGCTTCATTTAAAATTAAATTAAAATACAGAGACCCCCCAGACCAGTGGCCAGGACCCAGACAGTGTGAGTGCCACTGAAAATCAGCTTGCGTGCCACCTTTGCATTAGAGCTGCCACAATTGGTCAGAACACAATGGGTCCATCTTTCCCAGTGTCCTGCCTCTGACAGTGGCCCATATCAGAGCTTCAAGGGGATTGTACAGAATAGGCCAGTTATGGAGCGATTCACCCTATCTTTCATCTTGGCTCCTGGAAGTTGGAGGTTTAGAGTAGCCTAGAGCATGGGATTGCATCCCTGACCTTCTTGGCTAATAGTAATTGATGGATCTATCCTCCATGAACTTATCCAGTTCTTTTTTGAACCCAGTTATACTTTTGGCCATTACAACATCCTACGGCAATGAGTCCCACAGGTTAGTTGAGCATTGTATGAAACAGTAATTCATCTTGCTTGTATTAAAACCTCCTACCTATTAATTTCATTGGTTGATCCTTGGTGTTTACCCTTTCACACAACACAAAAACTACTTCCCCCTTCCACCATTTATGATTTTATAGACATCTATCATATCCACCCTTTGTCGTCTCTTCTCTAAGTTGAGCAGCCCTAATCGTTTTAGTCTTGTCTCATATGGAAGCCACTCCATACCTGTGGTCATCTTTGTTGCCCTTTCTCTGAACCTTTTCCAGTTCTACTATATCTTTTTTTGAGATGGGGTAATCAAAACTGGACAGAGTATTCAAGGTTTGGGTGCACCGTGGATTTACTGAGTGTTATTAAGATATTTTTTGTCTTATTTTCTATCCCTTTCCTAATCGTTTCTAACATACTGTTAGCCCTTTTGATTACTACTGGGCATTGAGCAGAAGTTTTCAGAGAACTATCCATGGTGACTCCAAGATTTTGTTCTTGAGTGATAACAGCTATTTTAGATCTAATCATTCTATATGAATAGTTGGGATGATGTTTTCCAATGTGCATTACTTTGCACTTATCAACATTGAGTTTCACCTGCCAATTGTTGCCCAGTCACCCTGTTTTGTGAAATCCCTTTGCAACTCTTTGCAGTCTTCTTTGGACTTAACTATCTTGAGTGATTTTGTATTGTCTGCAGACTTTTGCCCCTTCACTGTTCATCCCTTTTCCAGATCATTAATGAATAGCTTGAACAGCACAGGTCCCTTAGGGGAACCTGCTGTTCATCTCCCTCCATTGTGAAAATTAAGCATTTATTCCTACACTTTGCTTCCTATCTTTCAACCTAGTTATTGATCCATGAGAGGACTTTGTCTCTTATTCCATGGCTACTTACTTTGCTTAAGAATCTTTAGCGAGGGGCCTTGTCATAGACTTTCTGAACGTCCAAGTACACTATATCAACTGGATCATCCTTATCCACATGCTTGATAACTCCCTCAGAGTTTTCTAATAGATTGGTGAGGCATGACTTCCCTTTACCAAAACCACATTGACTCTTCCCCAACAAATTATGTTTCTCTATATGTCTGATAGTTCTGTTCTTTATTATAGTTTTGACCAATTTTCCTAGTACTGAAGTTAGGCAATTATAGACCAGTGAACCAGGATCTCCTCTGGAGCCCTTTTTAAAAATTTACAGTAGTTCTCATCTGGTTCAGAAGCTGATTTCAGTGATAAGTTACATACCACAGTTAGTAGTTCTGCATTTTCATATTTAAATTCCTTCAGAACTCTTGAGTGAATACCATCTGGTAATGGTGACATATTACTGCTTAGGTTATCAGTTTATTCTAAAACCTCTTCCACTGATGCATTAATTTGGGACAGTGCTTCAGATTTGTTACTCAAAAAATAAAATTTCACTTTGCAGCTTGAGAGACTTATCCCTGTCAAATTCCCTGATAACTGCAACCAAAAGGTCCCATTTGTTTAAAGAACTTAATTCACCCCAATCAAATAAAATGTAAGAACCCTGGGATGCCTAACTAGGCAGCCTTTTTGTCATTTTGTACCATCATGCTAGTTTAACTCCACACATATTACAAAATACATATATAAAAATTGGAACTGGGATACGAACACATCCAAGGAAGTGTAGGTGTCTGCAGACTGTAATCCTTAAAAGAATTCCAAATGTTTCCATGTTCTCATTTTGAAGAAGTACTAGGATCAGAATCATGCCTCAAGTCTGAAATATGCCTGTCTAATTTGTTTAAGAACCTGTGGAATCTGAGTCACAGCCACTGGCCAGACCAAAAATCTCTTCATTCTTACTCTTGTGCAGCAATTTCCCCTACATCATCTTCATCCCAGAATACATAATGCTTTGCTTGGAAATAGGCAGTAATTTGTCAGAACTGAAGGGCAACAGTACATATTTAGATGACTGAAAGAGAAGTTATCTCAGAATGAAGAGAATGTAAATAGTGAAGACGCGACCAATGTTAATGCAGAAGGCTCAGAAAATAGTAATGAAAACACTTCTAATACTGTAAATGCATCAGCAAAAATAAGTGATTATCTGACAATGCCAAATTGAGATTATTTACAAGCAAACAGGACAAATGCTGAACAGATTCTATATGCCAAATGTTAGTTAATGACATGAGGGAGTTTAAGCAGACTGTGAATCAGGGAGAACTCAGAGAACAACTTACTGAATTTAATATTACAGAACCAACAAGTTATTGCTCAATCTCCAGGTTGTGTATTTAACATCTGGGCTGCTTAGAGAGACAGCTGTAAAAACAGCAACATATGTTGGAAGAGATGCAGCAAAATATCTTACCCCCAAAAGTTCGTTGAAAAAAAAAATTCCTGTAATATTTATGAAGTGGCAAGCTGCCGAGAAGACATGGTCTGCAAATTGCATTTGCCTTAAAAAAAACTAAAATAGCTACAAACTATTTGCAAATGCAGGGGCCTACTTGAGACAATGTAAGCAAAGTGAATGACTTTCTTGCAATGCTAATCTCTGTCTAGTGATATGGGCAAAAATAGTATTTCCGAGGAGGTTGCATCATTTGTATCTTGAAATCCTGCTTTGAATTTTTGCAGGTAAGTAATGGGGTCTGAAACAGGTAATATGTTATGATTCACATTTGGGGTAGCAAGTCTGTACCTCCAACATATTGCCCATCTCTCTCTCTCTTTTAATCTCTCTTGGCACCTATTGCTGGTCCTTTCACCACCATAACAGATTTTATTCTTGGGATCCATGAGACATTAGTAAGCACATCATGGATGTGTATTATAATAACCCTTTAGAAATCATTAGGCTAGCTTATTACCAGAGAATGCCCTCCCACACTCATGAGGATTTGCTTTTTTACACTAATCAGTATAATCAAGGGTGGGGTGTTGTATTGCCATGTCAGCTGGGCTTTCTGATAACTCATTATACAGCTGGCAGTTAATTCCAAATGCAGCTGGCTGGCTCCCAACGCTGACTAATAATGATCAGCAAATTACTTGTATGGAAGCCTCTTTATACTAGACATACATTATTATATTTAGAATCAATAATATGCCCTTGTTTTTAAACTTACAAACTATTGACTGTGTTAGTCTCATTGTATCTCAGTTAACTGTTCTTATATCAAAGCATGTTTCTAGTTATAGTCTAATCATTTCTGATGCACTTTTTTAATCCTTAAGAAAGCTGTGTTACAACTCTAAGCAAGAAATGTGCTGAAGTGTTCGGTAGAGCCCCTTATTCACTATATTTGCAAATGTATTTTGTATAGTGAATTTCACAAAAACATTACCCCAAATGTTTTACAGAATTAAAAAAAATAGCAATAATCACACAAGGAAAGAGAAGCCAGGATGTATAGGCAGGGGAAGAAAGATGGTTAGGCAGAAAAAAATACAAGATCTGCAGAGGGAAGGTTGTAACACAGCCATCAGGATGTAGAAGGGCAAAGAGAAGGTAAGTATGTGCTTAGGATGATAAGCTCCTTGGGACACAGACCATCTTTTTGTGATGTGTTTGCACACCTCCTCGCACAACTAGATCCCAGTCTATGGTTGGAACTTCTAGGTGCCATAACAATACAATTAAATAATAAGTGCTAGCTGAATGGCAGAAACCAGGATGAGATGCAGAGGGACACAAAGTCTTTGAAATCTGTTGCACAAAGTGTATGGATGGTTCTGAAAACAAGGGGTTTGGTTTTGTAATCCTTACACAGTGAAAATGCACATTAGTGTCACAGTGAGGGTTGCTTCTCACAGTACTGGGTCTAGGATAGCACATTCTGAACTGGATCCTGCAGTGAATAATGAACAGTGAAGCACATTATAGCAGGAGGATTTGCAATGTGGAAGATGGGTTATGCAGTCTAGATAAAAGATTTGCAGCATTCCTTCCTAGTAAAGTAGTTTTCTTTCAGAGCAGTTTCAGAAGTGAAGGTCTTAAATTTCAGACTGAGGTACTGTGTGGTGTAATATCCTCATTACTCATTTGCTGAAATTTACTTTTGGGGGGGGGGGGAGAGAAGATCTTTAAAGTACTAATGGGAAGTCTTAGTCACAGAACTGGGGCTTGGAGTTATCTTCCTGGCGCAGACTTTCTACATGACCTCAGGCACAAAGAAGTAGAAGCAGATATAAGACCAACTTACTCCCTTTCCTGATCTCTGCAGGTGCATGCCCAGTATTCCCTCTTCCTTCATGTAGGTGGGCAGAGACTGGGCCTGCATAGGTACAATCTATGGTCCCATTCTGACACACTCGCATGGGGTGCTGTGCTCACTTGGGGAGCAACTACTTGTGGCCACAGCTGGGGACTAGCTCTGCCAGTCTGATGCCTCATCCTGCAGGTGCTCACGTGATCTTTCTCTCAGGACTTGACTACTTCCTCTTTGTGGCTTGGCCCTCTGGCCAGCTCACTGTAGTTTTCCCATTCCAGGGCTATGTGTACCAAAGTCTCTCTGTACCAGTCATCCCAGGAACTCTTCAAATTCACTGTTCCTCTAGGGTGCCACTTCCTCAGTGGCTGGTAGGGGAACCCAGGCCCACCCTCTTCTCAGGTTCCAGCCCACAGACCCTACAACTAACAGTTAAGGTCTGCATTGTTCCCCACTTTACTGCTGCTTACACTGTCTCTATCAGGCTCCTTCTCTACCTTCCTCCAGGTATGCACTTCCCTTCACACCAAGCTCCCCTCTCTTCCTAACCTCAGAGAGAGTGACTACAGCCTCTTTCTGCTCTCAGCTACCTGGCTTTATACAAGCCTTGCCTGTTCCTGCCCAGGTGAGCTTCATCCTTTAATTAGTCCTTATTCTCCTCCAGGTGCAGCCTAGGCAGTTAATTGGCCTCTTAACTCCTTGAGGGGCCAGTGTAGGGTGAACACCCCTTCACACATGCCTTTATATGGGTGCACAGGAGAGCAGAAAGAGCCTTTTTCTCCTGTGTGCCTCATGCAGGTGCCTGTCAGAAATGGAGAAAGAGATGCTGGGACTTCTCCCTTGAGCACTCCCAGAGGTATGTAGCTCTACATAGAGCAGGGAGAAGAGAAGCTCTCATTTTTCCCTCCAGCATGTGTACTCACATACAGCTTGTGGAGCAGAGCTGGTTTATGGAGGGGAAGTAAAATGTATCCAGTAAAGGGTTGGAGCATGGGATGCACTTCCCTGTACTGAGCACTGATAACTCTTTCCCATAATGTGTTTATGCTGATGTTCCTATATGGCAGTGGATACCAAATCTTTCACATCTGGCAGATTTTTTTACTCCAGAACTACTTAAACATGGCAGGAAGGCAAACTGGCTGTCTGTAAATTTTGTATGCCTAGCAGTAAGACTGTTACTAGTTTGTGATTTGGTTCATTTTCATTTTCATTTCCTTTCTTGTATGGAGCAGTATGGCAATGGTCATTAGTTTTCATTCAACAGAGAAACTCCTCATATCATGCAATTAGCATTCTCCTGCAATAGCAGAAGTACACTGTACACTTGGGGCCTAATTTCTACCATCTGGCAAGACAATTGTATTTGCCAAAATATGAATGCACTAAGAGATTCCAGAAACATTCACACTTGCTCCTGCATTGAGCATTCATGTGTTTAAATGATTTAACTACATAACTACTTGATATGTCAATTTAGATATGGAAATTAGGGGTTTAGTATATTTGCATACTTTTGCAGTGTAGTGCCTCCTGTGGCTAAAGGAGTAATAAAACAGACAATACCAGACATATTTTGTTATCACACTGGTTGCCCTTTAAACACTTTCCAATTTTGCCCCAGATGAGTAAATTACTCCACGTGTTTGCTGAGGTATAGCACAGGGTATAGCACAAATACAGAGGTATTATTATTTAATTATCAAAGGCAATTAAAAAGTGTATACTGTATCCATAAACTCCTGGTGGGTAGTTTGCATCCCATACATTTTATTTAGGCGAGAGGAGAAAATAAATTTCTCTTTACTGTTGCATCTAAGGTTGCACTACACAAACATTTTTTAGGAAACAAAATCTGCTAAAATTCCACTGTGTTTGCAAATTTTAATATAGCTGAGCAAGGAAGTTGAAGTCACTTGTGGAGACTTGGGCAAGGAGGGTTATGTAAATGTTATTTTTAGATGTGATCAAATATGTTATTTAAAACTATAGCTATCAGATTTCCCCCACTAGTTTTTTCAAGATGAAAGCCCATTTTGTAGACAAAGATTTCATTTTGCCAGTGACATAAATTTACATCTGGCCTAATTGTGTATGTGTTAATGCCCATCCTAGTTACTGATATTAGAATAAGAACAAGAATCATAGAAATGAAGGATTGAAAGGGACCTCAAAAGTTCATCTTCTAGTGTGGTCCCCTGCACTGAGGCAGGACTAGACATTATCTACCCCAACAGGTGTTTGTTTAACCTTTTCTTAAAAACCATCACTGGAGGTTCCACAATCTCCCTAGCTTATTTGTTCCAGTGCTTAACTACCCTGACAGTTAGGAAGTTTTTCCTAATGTCTAACCTAAATCTCCACTGCTTCAATTTAAGCCCATCATTTCTTGTTGTGTCTTCAGTGGACAAGGAGAACAATTTAATCACACTTGTCTTTATAACAACATTTTACATACTTGAAGACAGTTATGTCCTCCTTTAGTCTCTTCTCCAGACTACCCCAAGCTAAATTTTTTCAATCTTTCCTCATAGGTCATGTTTTCTAGACCTTTAATCGTTTTTGTTGCTCTCCACTGGACTTTCCCCAATTTGTCCACATCTTTCCTGAAGTGTGGTGATCAGAATGGGGCACAATACTCCCGTTGAGACCTTATTAGTACTGAGCAGAGTTGAAGAATTACTCCTCATGTCTTACTTACAACACTCCTGCTAATACATCCCAGAATGATGTTTGTTTTTTTTTGTTTTTTTTTTTTTTGCAACAGTATTACATTATTGACTTATATTTAATTTGTGATCCACTATTACCCTCAATCCTTTTCTGCAGTGCTCCTTCCTAGGCAGTCATTTTCTATTATTCTTTAAGTGTATTACTTTGTGTTTGTCTTTATTTAATTTCATCTTATTTATTTCAGACCATTTCTGCAATTTGTCAAAATCATTTTGAAT
>NW_020664413.1:25011274-25122522 GCF_002925995.2 Terrapene triunguis | reverse complement strand
AAGCTCAGCTCAGTTGCAGGCAGTTCTGGAAGGAGAGCAGCATGCTGGGCTTCCCAGCTCCCAGGGAGTGGCAGGGCCTGATGGAGGGTAGAGCCTGCTCAATTGCCTAAAAAGAATGTTTAAGTCCCCTGAGCTGAAGGAGGCAGTACCATACTCCATCACTGGTTAACCAGCACACTCTGAGCCAGACTGCAGCCCATCCAGTCCCCCCCATGAAGGAAGAGAGGCCTGTGGCCCAGCTGACGGTATATTTTCTTTTTTCTTCATTTATTTTCCTCCTCCTCAGTTGTTTTCTCTCCTGTGACCCAGCACAGAGTAAGCAGCCAGAGGGACTCAGCCAGAAGGTTGAGACTACGTCCCTGCACAGTGCTACTGAGTGCCCTCACAGAAATGACTGGATGTGGAGTGAGCATGCAACCCTGGCAACACTCAGAGGGGCGCTGTTGAAGGACCAGAACCTTGACACATATGTTTTGACAATGTAGTAGTAAAACAAAGAGAAATAATTATCTTGCCAGGAGTGAGAACAACATTGATTCTGATCTGAATTAGTATTTCATCCTTATTAAAAACCACCATCATAAATTCAAATTTTTAGACTTTTATCAATAAAATTGGATGTACTCAGGCTTAACTTGGTTTTGAGCAAAGATACAAAGGAGGGGCTTTCAAGAAAAGAGTGTCCTAGACATACTGGTATAAAATGTTTGAAAACCTGAAGGCACAGAGACCCTGACCCAAACCCCATTTAGTCTCTCCATTATTTTCACTGAGCTTTGGATCAGGCACAGAAAGCTAATCTGGTTCTCAGGCTTCATTAAAACTTGAAATTCAGAACCAGATTAATCAAAATGTTGACTGAATTTCACAAGTCTTTCAAAGGAAACTTAGGTTAGGGTTAGAGTGAAACATAGTTTTTTGAAAACCTAAGGAAACCCCCATCCCACAACTAAAGAAAATGTACAGATGATCTCTGGCTAAACAAAAACTGGTGTGCTTCACAGCCCCAGTTATTCAGAATTCATCAATACATGCACCATGCTTGTTTTAAAACCATGCATGTCCTGTAACGAGGAACAGGGTTGTTTAGATAGCTGGGCAAATAAAGATCAGTCAAGGCATACAATCAATCAGATTCTGCCCTGGAAGGTCAATGGGAGCAGTCTGTATACATCTGAGGACAGAATTTGGCCCCAAATAATTAGTGTTGGAGCAAGGCACTAACCATGCTTGGGAAAATTCATCCAGCATACTGATAAGCAAAAGGGATTAGGCCGTTATTGTGGAGAAATAATTTAAGCTATTAGCCCAGTGCACAGCTGCAGTAAAGAAGGCAAAGATGATAATAGGTTGTGCTAGGAGTGGGATAGAACACTCAACACGGAAATGATACTGCTGTTGTATAAGGTACTTATTAGGTTGTCCTCTGAAATACTGAGTCCAGTACTAGGCACTACATCACAGAAGGATATTGTTGCCTTGGAGAAAGTACTGGGTAGAGCAGCAAAGATGGTACAAGGTCACCTGAACCTAGATCATGAAAACAGTTTAAGAAAACTGGTCATGGGGGGAAAAATTTGATTTGGAAGTTACCCAATATAGAATTTAAAAAATAATGATGAAAGGGACCAAGGAGAATAATTAGTCTCTCTCAGAGGCAGGGGGAGGCCTAAAAAGCTTAGGGGTACAATTTACAGATTAGGCAAAACTATTTGATACAAAGGATAACAAACACATGGAACAAATTAATAGGGAAGAAAGCTAAAGCAAATAAGACCTTGGAGAAGGGGAAAAAAGGAAGAATATGGCAAACAAACAAACAAACACCAAATGGTGGAATTAAGATCAACTAAACAAGGAAAGAGCAAGTAAACTGAGCCAGAGGCACATTTCCAGTTCTTAACATTTCTTATATTTTTCTTAACCACAGTCACAAAATAATACACATTTCAGCATGTTATATCCATACTCCTAGAGATATACAAGCACTTGTGCAGCTGCCAAAGCAAACTATTCAAAGACTATCAAAACGATCCAATTTTTGTGGTTAAACTCAGCAAGTGAGTAACTGTCCTCAAAAATTCTGTTTCAAATGTCTGATAATTAGATGTTTGTTGCTCATGGAAAACATCTGGCAGCAGCATTTTACTTTAGGTGACCAGAAAATGGGTTAGAAATTAATAAATACAACTGAAAAACATCAAAACGGGTATATTTGTAACTTTCATTAATTAGGAATGACTTCAACCAGCAAGTCTAATGACACTGGGAAAATGAAGAAAAGATACAAATGTGACAAAGAGAAATAGAAAAATTCCTGAGGGCCCAAGCCAAACTACTTCTTGCTCACCTTCTACTCCATCAAGGCACACTGTGCTCAGCCAACTTGGTACTGTATGGCACTTCCTCAGGCATCTCCTCTAGTAGGCCACTCTGTGACATTAAACCTCATCCACTTTGCCTGACTCTGTGCCATGACATCTCACTTGTTTCTTTCAGATCCCTGCTCAAAACTCTTTTTTTTTTTTTGGATTAGCTTCCCATAGCACACTGCTACCCCTGCCCTGATCCTCAACTTTGTTCCCTCAAATTATAATAGTCATTTATAAATTAAAAAATCAAAGGCACTAACAAGGTATGCATTGGAGCTAGTCAAAGAGATAAGCATATGTTGTGGGGGTTTTTGTTTTTTGTTTTTAAAAGAAAGTTTCACTCCTTTTAAAAAATTACCTTTTTCTGATTTGTTTTTTGACAAAATGTTTCTAAGTAAAATTTTTCATTTTGGTAGGAAAATATACCACTTTCGTTTAATTAAAAATAAATGCCACTGGAGAAAGCTGTGTGTGGGAGATTATAAAGTGAGAGAAAGTGGAGAGAAAACACTTTCTCTCAAAGCATTAACTTTTTCCACTGGGGGGGGGAGGGGAAGGAGTGGAGTGGGGAAGTTTTTTTAAAAAAGAAAAAAGTTCAATTCAAAACAAAATAAAATTAAACCATTGTCAGTATTTTTCTTTTTTCAAAATTTCAGGTATAAAATGGAGTATTTTTGTAGTCAATGAAACCTCATTTTTGACAAAAATATCACGTGCAATGATTTTGATCAGCTGTAATGTGCATGTAACAAAGGGATCTTTCCATCTCTTACTGTTGTACTGTTCTTCCCATAATTCCTCATCTTTTGTCATCTCTTACAACTGTAACATCTTTGGGGACAGAGATCTGCTTTCTTTTAATGCTCCTGCTCCTCCTCCCTGGAGTGAGGGGCTTTAACATGGTGCCTCTGGGAGGTAAGCAGCTGCTGCAACGCACAACGCTGGATTAAGGCTGCTGGAGAGATGGTGCCACAGAGCAGTGCCCTCCAGGGTCCAGGCATTAGGCTCAAGCTGGCTTGTTCTTTTCTTGCCTATGCGGCTGCTCCGTGAATTGCTCTTAGAAATCATTAGTGTTTTCTTCCCAAAGTATTGCAGGCATTTCCTTTTTAAAGTAATGTGTGGATGGCTCCAAAGGGGATTTTAAGTTTAACTGAGCTGGAAATTAGATTTCTAGTCTTTTCATGTTTGCATAGCTCCACTCTGTAGAAATGTAGGATGTGTCAGCAGATGAGCTGGAAATATATTTTAGTCAGTTACTTATATTTAAATACAAGTCTTCAAAATATCTAGCTCTTGCTTTTCTTTTTATACTTGATGAAAAAAGATTTCTATATAATTAATAAGGAAATGACTCCGGTGAGTAAGGGTTGCATGGATGCCTATTGAACTAAATGGGACTTCTCACATGAGTAAGGTCTGCAGAATCAGACCCTGTATCTTGAAAAATATGTATGTCCCATAGAGAGACTCCAGCTGTCCTATCTAAGCACGTGGTCAGAAATGGCAGAAATTGCCTTTAAATTAATTCTGGCCAATCTCTCTCTAAACATTCCTAAGAGCATCTGTCACTGTACTATCTAGTATATTAGCATCTAGTTACATCATAAAAGCCTCTTAAAGTAAATTAATGTATCAATACATATATAAGAAAGGCATGCCAAGGTGTAGCGTCTGTGTTTTCTCCCTGTAGTTTGTTGACATATTGTATAGCTGAGGAAATCAGTGACCATTGCAATGATTTTGGCAGCAGTTTACAAAAGGAGTTAATTTGTGTAACAGTCACTATTTCGGGTGACAGATGAAGTTTAAAATTAAGTAAAAACAAACATTTATTGTATTTCTGCCCTCTTTGTCTGGGTCACAGAATTAATTGTTTGGTTATTCAGTTTGTAAATGCAAATTTACCTGAGGGACAAAGTTAGAGTTATTTTCTGCATGAAACCTGTACAAGCATTCATAACCTATTTCAATGAATATTTTTCTCCAAAAAGTTCTAGCTTTTCAAGTCTCTTCTGCCAGAGCTTTCTCATAATGGTTCATTTTCTACCTGTTTCCACCTCCCATGAGATCAGCATTAGACATTGCTGTCACTTGGTACTTCCTACCAAGGACCAAAAGTTTAAGACATTAAGCAAGCGTAGGGGTTTGTGTGGGTCTTATGATGCCAATGGGCTCTATAGGAATCTTTTTTTTTTAATTTTCATTCCCTTCTTATATGGAATAACATTTGATCATTACTACTGCATAGTCTTGTTATTACCTAATAGGAGAGATTCTGTGATACATTCAGATATTATGTTCTCATATCTCAAAAGGAATCTGTGCAGCACAAATCACAATGAGAAGGTCTTGCCTCCCTTCTGATTACCTGATCCAAAGTTCATTAATTTCAATGGAAACATACCATTGACTTTGATTCAGGCCCTGATTTTGCACACTAGATTTCTGTCCATGCTATGGCTTATACTTTGTCATGCCTTTAAAAGTTCTTATCAAGCTTGGTTTACCAGTGCAGTATAAAGTACAGCATTAATGTGGACACAGTGGCAAAATAAGGACAGACGCATGCATGGAATTAAGTGGCAGGCTGCAACTTTTATTAAACATTAACACAGGGGAGGGGTACTACTCGCCCATCACCCATACTCTCCTACATTTAATTGGTTCCAGGGCAGGGGTTCCAGGGCTCCTTACCATATAACCTGTACCAAGCACCAGGCTTACAAGGCTCCTTACCATATAACCCATAACATGGGTAGGATCTCCTCAGCCTACCCCTCAGGTCTCAGCTAATTTGCGTTGATAGGGTGGGCTGCTGGAATGGAGCCGCAAGAGGCTCCATGTGGCTCCTATGTTGGGCTAAATACTAGGAGCCGAGGAATGCTGACCAATCAGCACGTCTTTCCCTCAGTGGCCAATGGATGCCACTGCCAGAGACTCCCAAAGAGAGGAGCTACCTATTGTCCCTCCCTTGCTACTGGGACTGTCCCCCTTTTACCGCCAGCCCCATCAAGTTTCCCCACCATTGACACAGGTGGGTGGCATTTATTTGTGCGCGTTTGAACACCATGCCAGACAACAAAACCATTCCACAGATAAGCACTCCACAAGGAGTCTGTAGCATGCTTTCTAAAATGTTTATATAGCACTAACCAGTGTAGGTACAGACCAAGTTAGGCTGTAGCCATGTTTGACTATTTATTTCAAACTTGACCTCAGAGACATGGTGGGCCTATCAATATCCAGTGAGAAAGTCACTATGGAGACACTTTGCATGAAACGGTTCAATTGTCTCATTTGTCTTTTCAATGGTTTAATGAGTTTACACAATAGACCTGGTTGCCAGAGGCGCTCTGTGGAGTGCACACACAGCACATTTTACAACCATTGTTATACCACTCGATTCTGGGATACCTCAGAACTCCCACCATAGTGCCCAGTCCTGTTTCTGGAAGCAAGGGTTTTCAGATATTTCCAGATGTGAGGCAGTGCATTGTGGGACTGAGTTTGGATGAGTATCTCTAAAGCTTGGGGTTTCGTTTCCAGAATTGGGAGAAACCAACCATTATAACCAGTGCATATAACATACCTAGCATGACTTGTGTTTGGACTCAAGAATACCTACAAGTGTGATGGGTTCAAGGCTTTCCAAGCAATAGTTTTTTGCAATGCATTTTCATTCAGAGGGGACAGAGTCATTGTGGAAAGGGCTTCAAAGGATACCTGAAGCTCTATGAGATGGGCAGATGAATATTAGGTATTGTATTATTGTGAATATTGTGGATTTTATCCAGTGTTAGCCCCCCCCCGCACACACACATACAGCTCTCTCCCCTCCTCCCATATTATACTACATATGAGCAGGATTGTGCCTGGTCTTTGGCAGATGCATAAAGATAGAGAGAAGACACAAGATGACCTTCTCTCCTCCTCTTTCTTCTTCATCCTATGCGTGTGTACAATCTCATTGGAGAGTATACGCACTGCTCTCTGCTAGTGTTTACGCAGGTACCAGCAAGCTGCTCAAGCAAAAACAGACATTCAATACTGCACGCCTGAAATGGGTGGCAGAATTGTCAATGCGACATGTACTTGCTGAGTCAGCCAGAATTCCTCCTGAGGGCTCTCACTGAAGCACAGACTCCCTGCGCCCTTTCTAGTGTGGGCCAGGTCTACAATATGCAGTATATTAAAATTATATATTTGCCTTGTGATTCATACTCCGGGGCTGAACTTGTTTTTCATTCATACTGTAGTTTGGGAACTCACCACTTAGACAACTTGAAGTTTCAGGAGTCCTGACAGGAAATGAACTGTGATTACTTAAGTGTTGTACTCTGTATGCTATGCCCCTAGTGCAGCATGCTATTAAGTCAGCTATATTATTTGCCTTATTACCTTGCACCCACTTTCTCCGAAGTCAGCTGACTCAGTCTCTTCATTTATAGCACCATCAATGTTTTGTAAGCATCATTCTTTCACTAAATTGAAACATGGTGTTTGTCTTATGCACTTGCTGAGAGCAAGGTTTTGAAAATGTCTATTTTGTTTTTCACTTGCTTTCTCATTATGATAGCAGCAGTTTTTTTACAAAGTAAATTCCCAAATAAACAGCGTATGACATGAACCCGTATAAATAATTTACTTAGCTTCATTTTGTGCAGAGCAGTTATCTATAATTCAGCAAATTAGAATGTGGGGTAATGTAGCAGAGCCATTTATATAATCAACCTGGCAAATTATTTTACAGTAGATGCCCCCCCCCCTTTTTTTTTTTTTTACTCAATGGATTCATCACAATAATGCGGAACTATTACAAGTAGCATGACTAATGGTTACTTACAAATGTTATAAGCACAAAAGCACAGATTTACAAAGAAACCTCTAATTGAAAGATTCATGGTTAACGGTGAGACTGAGCTTGTAGGATGCCAAAAATATTTCACATACAAGCTGCATTGGCAGTAAACAACAGCTGCACCTTGCTGCTGAGCTCCAATAGCAGCCTAATTGTTGCTGTTTATTTTGACATTTCCTGCAAACCTGTTAGCTGCACCAATAAGGTAATCTGAAAAATTTGTACACACATTAATCTGCAATAGAGCATGCTTTGTAAGACAAACTCATTTGCTAGAGAAAGAGAAAATATTTGGCACAGGGACACTTGTTTTATCATATCTGCATAATGTGTTTAGATAAGCATTTATCTGAATAGCAGTCAATGCCAACAAATAAACTCATGTGTGCAGGTCAGAACAATAGCAGATTCCAAAAGACAGAGAGGAAATGGCTCTTAGGTTATAGATATGCTTAAGAACTAAACATGGACTTGGGAACCACAAGTATTTTGAAAGAGGAGTTCTATGGAGCTAAGATATTATTTTCCACAGTGTTTGGAAGGTGTGTAGCACATTTTGGGCATTATAATATATTAATGATAATAAAAATGCCTCTAAATTTGGTTCTAAATGGACCAATTCAAATTGTTTGCAATGCAACCATATTTAACTTACCTTGGGTTTCATTCTAAGCTCAGATTCACCCAAAGTTTTTCAAAAGTTCAAGGTTGAGTAAATCTGAGGCAATTTAATCTTTTTTTGCTTTGAAATCATAGACTCATCAAATACTGTAAAACCAGGTGAAACTTTCCCTCTCCTCAGGCTCTTATCCCTTCCTCATAGCAGAGGTATCTGGGCACCTGAGGATTAAATAGCTTCAACTGAGTTTCATATTGAAATTGTGGTTTCATTAACAAAATAACACTCATAAAAAAGATACATAAATCCCTTTGACTAGGCTCCTCTCAGTGCATTAGTGTCTCATTTAATTGTTAATAGAGTTCTTTATGTTCATTTACAAAAGAAAATAAGTAAGTCTTTCACTCATTTTTAGAGACTGATCTACCTGTTTCAACATTCAATCTCTGGGGAAATGAACATGTACACACACACACACACACACACACACACACACACACACACACACACACACACACATAACCCAAGTTATCCATACTTGTATTTTTTTTAAAACATTTCTTTATGTGTTAAGTTTGCATAACTTTGCCTAGTATAAATAAATATGGCAGCTGTCATTCCACTGTTTTAAAATCTGTTTCTTTGTAGAAAAGAATCACAATAAAATAAGACTTTTTGCTGACTTGCTACTCATGTATCTTTTACTGAGTCAGTTTAAGTTCCTAACATCTTTCGTGTAATTTATCAATTGCATTTTTAAGTGTTTGCATGTGAATGAATGAGATGAGTCGAGTCAGAAATTTACTATTGTGATGGCTGACTAGGATATTTCAGTCACAATATGAAGCTGTGGGAAAATATAAGAGTCACTGGGGGACATCAAGAATTCTGTTAACTCTGTGTGGTTGTTTAAGCAGGGATAAGTAAATGGATTGCCAAAGGAGACATTCCAAAGGCATCGAAGTCCCCAAGCACACTGTAATCACTGGGTTCAAGCTAAACAATCAACAGAAAACTTCCTGGTGTTGCATCCCATATTTACTCTTCCAAAGGAAAAATAAGAAAAGCAACAGGGAAATCCTAACATTTTGTACTCTCACAAAAGAGGCCCCGGGGTGCAAAAGCAAACATAAGATATAACCAAAGGAAATCATATGCTGATTATATTTAGCTTGCATGTTTATCAAAATGGTTCCACCTAAACACAAGAGCCTGTGTCCTGTGCAGCTCACTGGATGTTAGTTATATAGCAGGGACCCCATGCCGTATGGCAGAAATCTTGGGATTATGCACACTGCTTTCCCCCTGCCCAGTACAGGTCAATGAACACATTAACCCTTTGTAATTTATTCTGAGCTTTAACTCAGTTTAGCTAATGCTGGTCCAGATGTCTAATCTGATACTGATTTTTGTATTGAGAGACTGCACTGTAGAAATTGTCAAGGGGAACAAGAGGTTTTGGCAACTGGGTGAAGGGCATTTGTGGCTTTGGCATCCTGGAAGGTGTGGGATTCAGTTTTGGCTATTGTTTTTTGAGACTGGAGGCATCTTCTCTTTATCTCCCTGTTTTGAGCATGGGCAAAAGTGAAGCAACCAACTTCTCCACTTTGCTCCCACCCCACTAACTCCTTCTATTGCCAATGACTGAGAAGAACTTTAAAATGGATGTTTCTGTTAAGATGATCAGCAGTAAAATAATGACACTGGCATTTAAAGCATCATCAACACCGTATTGACATGAAGGAGTGATCCATTCTTCGCTCAGAACTATTGTTTCAGGCTGTCAGCAGACTCAGGTAGATATCACTGCATGAATTACACTCCAAAATGTTAATGTAATTCATCTTCATAAAAATGAGGGTTAAAGATATTTGATTGAATGGAGCTTAGATTCAGGAACAAAATTCAGAAAGAAAAGCAATTGTGGCAATTGGCTTTGCCTCATTATTGCATTATACACAGGGGCCTGCCACAAGCATTCATTTAGTGTATCCAAAGGCACTTGCTTAAACCAAATCAGTAAAACTCACTAAAATCATAAGTCAGGACTCTGGATTTACATGAGGTTTCTTTCACTTTTTTTTTTTTTTTTTTCTTCAGAAGACATATTGCTCCTGACAGGTGTTGGCTTGACAATCCTGGATACTAACATCCTCTCTGTAGACAACTGGTGCAGTAGTAGTGCAAGTTACTTTGCCTTAACCTGAATGGTGAGAAGGTAGTTTGATCTCCATCACTCTCAATCCTTAGTCATTCTACTGAGGCTGCCTACAATCAGTCTGAAGATGGTGGTGACTTTTATGATATGGACATCGGGCCACAAGGCACTAGATTTTCATTGATGGTTGTTTGTTTGTTTGTTTGGAACCATAACCTATAAGAAGCTCTGGTGTTTTGGCAATGAGCCAGTCACCACATAAGGTTAGAAGTGCAAACCAATCTCAGCAAAAGGCTTTGCTTGGTTACAGTCTGAGCTTTAATAATCTTTGGCATTTTTCCAATCTCAGTGTGATAACCTCCATAGTTACACATAAAGAATACATTTTCCAGAGAGATTAAAGGATGTTTGTCTGTAGCTACTGTAAAAAAAAAAAAGCAACACCCTGATCTATATTTACAAAACAATACGTTAGTGTCAGGGTTTTATGGTCATTTTGAAAAGATTATTTAGGGAAGAATGGGGCATTCAGAACTTGAGGCAATTACTTTTGAAGTCAGTGGGAATCTTCCCATTGACTTCAGTGGGGGATGATGCATCAGGCCTTTTTTTAAAAAAAGAAGAAACTGCTGTCAAAGCACATAATGTAAACAGGGACAGGAAAAAGCATCAGCATGCACAGTAAAAGCAGTAGCTGGGCGGCTAATGAATATCAGACAAAGAATTACAAACAACAGCTATAAATACAGTGGAAATAAAACAGGCCACTGCTGGAGGTGGTCATATAGGAAAACCAGCGCTACAGTCTGAATGGGCAAGAGAGGAATTGTGCTGTATTTATACTAAGCTATATAAAATTCAAAGGCTTTAGAAGCAGTGACACATATTCTATGTATTGTGACATGTATTCTATGCCTGATTCTATGCTCAGGGTAAATGACGACTCACTGAAGTAGGGATAAAGTGCTACCAAATCAGAATTTTCAGTTCGGTCAAACTCACTTTGCACACATGGAAATTATTACACAAGAGGCAAAGTGGAGAATCAGGACGTAAGGTCTTATTTTCAGAAGAGCTGAGCATCCACACTTCCAGTGGAAGGCAATGGGAGCTGCATGCTCATCACCTTTGAAAATCATGTCCTAAGTATGTTAGCAGATGACATTCCCGCAAGAACATACAGAGGCAATAATAAGGTGGATGGGTAGCAGTAGGAAACAAATGCTCACCAATAAAATACGGGAGTATCAGCTCTAGTGCAGCGTGCCCTGCAGCTGTTTCCACCAATGCAATTCAACTTGCATCTCAGAACTGTTCTCTAGTTACCAGAGATATCCTTCTCCACCATGCCCACCCACAGATAAGAACAATTAGACTGCACCTTGAGTTGCTTCACTAAACCATGTACAAACACCCATTGTGAGGTTCAGATTTGAATTTTTTCCAAGCCCAGTTTTAATTAATATTTGTAAAGCACTTTGAGATCCTTGGATGAGGCGTACTGTACGCAAACAAATAGTGCTCTAGGGATAGCTGTTTATCGTAGGTAAGTAAAGAACAAACAAGCGAAGTATATGTAGATAGCTTATCTCTTATTATAAACCCAATACATATCTGATTGTTTCCTTGTCTGTCTGGAAATTTTAGACCCCCACAGGGCTCACTTTGGACATTTACAAAGTTTTCTAAAGTATCATGAGAGATTATGATGTTTCCATTAGAAAACATCTAGCATTTATACCTCTAGAGTTTGGCACAGAAGAAAATGCCTTGTTTTTATCAGTGTAATCTATTTTACCTCAGAATAATAGCTCATGTCAGAAGCTTGTCTTTCACAGACACCCAATATCAGTAATGTCTTTGTGTGTGATGGGCTTGACGACTTCTTTAGAACAAAGGTTTTTCATAGAACTGGGACAGGGAATCACCCTTAATGGCACTTGATTGCTTGCAATATAGAAACAGCCCTACTGCTATCCTTCCTACTTTTTATTCCATAGTGATTTTCTCCTGATGTACTTTTTAAGGAGAGTTGCTTAGTGGTTAGAAGAGAGGACAGTGAGTCTGGACTCTTGGGTTCTATTACCATGTCTGATGATGGCAAGTTTAATAAAACTGCTGATCACGGTTTAGTCTTGGTTTACGAGAGTAAGGGCTTCAGGAGAGGGCACACAGTGTGTGTGTGTGTGTCTCTTCTACTTAGCAGGCTACATCTGGACACAAAATAACAGCTGACCTTGCAGCAGAGAAGAAACTTCTCTGTACTTAAAGGTGCAGTACAACTAATAGATACAAACAACACACACTAGTCTACAAATGCATTGAAGATCTAATCCTCAGTTTGTTTTGTAAATGTCCAACCCTAGGTTCTGCAAACCACATTGGGAAAATGGATGGTTTGCCTGCAGTATTATTGTTGCATTTTTTTTTTTGTTTTAGGAATAGTTGTTTAATGACTATGTGGAACAAAGGGAACATCTGACTCATCTCTTCAATGCCTTTCAGACAATTTTTGGATGAGGCAGAGTGGATGTCTGTAGTCTAACTACAGTGAAAGTTGTTTCTGAAATAGAAGTTTCCCTCAACTACATGGGGCACTTTGCATTTCATATTAAAACTGCAATATATTGTTATTTTAATTATTTTTGTTACAATCATTTTCTGGAACAATTTTGATGAGGTTAAGTTAAATCCATGTGATTTATCCTCTTAGGTGCTAGCTTTGACAAGTCTAATCTTTGAGAAATGTTTGAGCAATCAAACTGTCTGGGGCTCACATGCCTTTTAGTCTCAAAACCTTTTAGATTTCCAGCTGCTGCCAGTAGTATCTGGGCCAATTGGACTGAGTTAAAGAAAAAACTGTCTATGTCTAGGTCATTTATTGTTTATTTTATCTTTTTTTAAGCTAGTGATGTTTGGGTCAGCTGTATTCTTCACTGGAATATCTGGTTCACTTACAGGCTTCACTGCCTGTAGTATTTACACATTTGAAATTGATATGGTTTCATCTACACAAAGCTAACCCCCTGTAAACCAAGCTCAAAATTTGGTGTTACCTGTTTATGATGTTACAAAGGCTGATATGGCCAGGATCAAGAAAGTTATTTGCTGCTTGAGTGAAAACAAACCTATCTATTCATAGAAAATCCACTTAAAATGTTCCATACTAAAGTCTCTGCTTAAGCTGTACTCCAGGAAGACACTACATGATAGTCTGCATTTTTCCCTAATGAGATAAAGGCAGAAGAAAAGCAACGAAAAATCACTTTGCTAATGTCTAGAAGAAATATCTTTCTGGTCAAGTTTTCTCTGGTAAAAAATAGTCATTTCAATCCCACTTAAACTATTTTAGCACTCAAATATCATAGCATAATTTTTGTCCCCTAACAAGCTACTCTAAAATTAGCTATTTATCCCAAACTGTAGCACATTTGTTCTGTTTTTCCTCCATACTACTCTCTAACCTGCTTCACTTTCCACAAATACCTTGCCTCTAAATCAGTAGAGGAAATGAAAAATAGCTGTTTAAATAGTAGCCAAGTCCCTCCCCTCTTTTCCAGCAGTATGCATTTTACTCTACTTAGGGTTCTAGCTTTCTCTAGTGTGTGCCCTTTCTAATGAGCTTCAGCTGGTTCACATCACTAGTCAGGCGCTTGCATCAATAGAGGGATTTTATCTGCCCATCCCTTTCTCTGAATCCTTTGGAAACTATGCACTCCATATACATAGAAACTGCTGTATATAAGGGATGAGGACACTCTTTAATCTACTTTTGATAGCATATAAATATTGTGGTTTTGAAAGTTTGATGTAGACATGAACATGATCATATTTCTGTTCCAGCTAGGAGAGAAATGAAATGTGAAAATGAAGAGCAAAGAGCAAAAATCCTAAGAAAAACAAGAACAGGGGAAAGGGCCTTAACTACTGGACTACAGAGTCCGTATCTTTCTCTCTCTGGTTCCATGATCTATTTAAGCATTTATCCAAAGTAGAACAATCATGGGGCCAGAGAGAGAGAAGGAATGACTCTGTAGTGCAGACCCAGGGTCCAGTCCCCCTGGTCTAATCAAGTATCCCAGTTGTTAGGGCCCTGATCAAACCCTTTTTTCCTCTCACACAGGGAAATTGAACCTAGGTCTCCCACATCCCAGGTGAATGCTCTAACTACTGGGCTAAAAGTAATAAGGTGGGTGGCCATTTTGTAGCGAGTCAGGAAGGCGCCTAATTCATTCCAGCAGGAAATGGCTTAGGCACCTAAGCCACCTGACTCCAGGCAGGAGGTTTTCATTCATGGATCCCTGAGCAGAGATAGGTGCCTCCCTGCTCCCTGGACTTAGCTACATATCTCCAGGAGAGGGGCAGGGCTTAGCACCAGCCCCTGTTGTCACCATTTCCCATTGGGTAGCTTAGAGAACTTCCCACCTAGCATGCTGGCCTTTGTGAATCGCAGTCTCAGGTGCCTCTCTCTCCCCATTCATTGTATAGGGAGAAAAGGCACCTAACTCAGGCTTTATGTATCACAGTGGGTTCCCGTGGTTTTCGTTAGGCACTGTGATGCTCAGCATTGCAACACCTTAGGCTCTTTGTGGATCAGGGTCACCGCCCGCCTCACTATTCTCCACTCACCTCCTCTTTAAAAGCCTGTGAAAAAATGTTCTGCTCTTTAGCATGTTAAAAGAAATCAGATTAAGACCAAGGAATCGGGAAAGTGCCTTCACTTTGAAGCAAGGGGGTTAATAACCTTAAAACCTTGTAGAGTTCTCTGCTGCCTAGTATTTTATCCCAGCCACAAACCAAACCAAAACAAAACAAACAAAAAAAGAGATTTAAAAATGCCCCCCACTTTTTTCTTTAAAGGGCAAAAACCTTATTATCCGTAGTTCCTCATAATCCAGTTCTGAAAAGAACAAGCAAACCAAGACTGAGGCATGCTGCGTGGGCTGAAGGAATGAGGCGTTTGTGATTCTTAACAATGGAAGCACTACAGTGGAGGCACAAGAGGCTGTTTTTGAAAGTGAAGGGGTAGTTTTCACTAAACCATAAATCTGTTGGCCCTCTTGCTAAGGTCTCTGGATAATAAGAGTACAGGAAATTGTTTCTGTTAGTGTTCCAATGAAAAATGTCAACTTTTTGTCTTTTAGCTTATTTGTTTGACTACAGTGAAAGTGAACATAATTTCTGCACATTGATAGAAAATAAGAAACAGACATGGACATCTCATTTCTCCCTTCTAGCCATTCGTTTCATATATTCTGGGAAAAGATTAGTAGACCATGCAATGTCCATTATAACCCAAGTTTACACCCACCATACCCATTCCAGAAGAGTACTGAATCTGACACATTCAGGTCTGTAAAGCAATAGACAATACTAGATGTACACTCCAATCGCGAGTATATCATAACCCAAGCACATTTTCCCTTTGTACTGTTTAATTCATTCTGAGGGTTAATTCACTCTGAGGTTCCAGGCCAGAAGAAAGTAAGGAAGCCTCTGGCAGTACATCTCCACAGTGGGGAGTTGAATGGAGGGTGGCTTCAGGAAGATTGCAGAGGCCCAGGGTCTTCAAGCATGAGGCTCTCCCAAAATCCATACTGGCCTCAGGAACTGGCAGGTTTTATGGGGGCTAAGATGTTCTTTCCACAAATGGGCAAATCCCATCTCACCGCGTATGTGATTCGAAGGAAAAACTTTGAGGAAAATTTCATGGAGTTTCCAGAATTTCAGATTTCCCTTATGGGTTTATCCTGCATACATCTGCACGGACAATCTAAGCCAATACTATAATAATAGGTAGCACATAAAGGGTGGGTTTTTCTAAAGGATTCAGCATTGACCTAACTCTGCTCCACTTGATTTACACCCATAGTATCTTAAAGTTTTAAGGACTGAACAAACATTAGTTAATTCAACTTGACAACACCCATGTGAGGTACATTATTGTTTGAGAGCTAAATTATGTTTGCCTTACTTTTGTAAAACCCCCAACAAAGTCAACTGTGCAGGGAGGGAGTTGCATGAGAAAAGTGAGCAGAGAAGTTAAGTGACTTGTTCAAGGCCACACATTGAGCAGTACTGGGATTAGAATTCAGGAATTCTATGAATATGTATTGTATAAATAAAGCAGTAGATCCATAGGGTACAGATGCTAATAATGGAAAAAAAGTATTACTAGAAATGAATATGTATTGAAAGATCTTCCGCCCTTGGGCTTCCCAAGAATACTCTTGGGCTGTTACATCATGAACTGACATCATTCTGAGGAATGTCAATTTTCAAAATAAGGATTTCTACACAAGTGCCAATGAATACATTTTTTTGGATCAGTGTTGACATTCCCAGAAGTATCATCTTCCAGAAAAAGTATGATTTACTAGTGACTGGGTAGCCTGAAACTCGTAAGGCAATTTTGGAAATATCTCATATTTTGTGCATAGAATTCATGTGTGTTTATCATTCCTAAATAACCTTAATCTTTAGAGATGCACAAATTCTGGAAAAAAATACTTGTGAACTATTAGCTAGTAGAAACAATACCAGGTAACTTGGAGTAGATGCACAAAAAATACCAAATAGTAAAGACATGGTAGAAGTGAATAACTCATATACAACCCATATGTTGAAATATGTTTACATAAATGTACGTTACACAACTCTGAATAATGAATATATTTACAATAGTCAAAGTCTGTTCATGGTTGTCTGGTGTACAGAATAAAATGGCTAAATCCATTAAATAGAAGCTTTCCTACCAATAGTTTTTCCTGCTCTAGTACTAACATTATCATTTGCACACAGCATCTTTTCATGTGAGTATGTCAGAGCACTTTATAGATATTAATTAATTTATCCTAATAAGACATCTGTGAAGTAGATAATGAATATATAAAGATCATTTTACCCTCTAATGAAATGCAGTCACCTCTGAGGTGAATAATGGAATCTGCACAGGAAACAACAAAGAATATTTCAGCATATCCAACTAAAACTGTAAAGCTGGATTTTAGCTAGGACAAGATGTAATTTAATTACTCAAATTGTAATATGGACGAGGTACTGGAGTTAACAACACCTTTATTCTTCTAAAAGTGCCCTGTGATCTTTACTGGCCACAGGTGGCCAAGACCTTGGCTTTACATTTCAGCTTAAAGATAGCACCTACTGTAGCATAGTAACTCCCAATAGTATGCTGGGGTATTGACTCAGAGGCAAAATTGACACAGTGTTTTCAATGGTCCATAATATGGTCTGGATTAAGGGCCAGTTTACTTGATAATACTAATTTATTTATATCTTCAGTCTGCTTCTCTGTCCACATGCCAAAGTATGGATGGCCTGGACTGTGTTTTTTGTTCTTGATATGGGACTGAAATATAATTATTCAGAGCACTAGTGTACGAACATTATTTGGGCAGATGCCTCACCTTTGAAATTACATTTTTCTAGAACTTTTAATGTGCGGAAATCAATACTAAGATATTTAAGAGAAAAGGAAATGTATTTGTAGGTTTGACACCTTAAATGAAAATATCCATGTCCCCTCGAGTAAGTAAAGGTGTATCAAAACATTTGCCCCAACACAGCATTTCATTTTGGAGTACAAATCCTTTGGTCCTTGAAGAAATCTGCATAATCTACTCTGGGGCCTGATCCAACTCCCACTGAAGTGGATGAAAAAACTCCCACTGACTTCACTAATAGCTGGGTAGAGACCTTCTGGCTTAATCCTTCAAGGGGCAAAGGGCCCTCAAACATGCATTGCAATCAGTGTGAGTTGACAGTGCTCAGCACCTTGCAGAAGTGTTCAGCTTCTTACCACAGTTGAGCCTTTATTGAGCAAGAGAAGATTCAGCCAACATTACAGGCAAGATCCTCAGCGAGTGTAAATCAACATAACTGCATTGACTTCAATGCAGCTATGCTGATTAACACCAGATGAGGATCTGGTCTTCCATCCTAACCTCTGCCCATGCCACATTGCCTCTCTTCAATATATATGGTTAAACATAGATGGTTAAAAATTCACTTATGCTACCAAAAAATGAAAATCCCCACATATCCCCAAAGAAACACACACAGCTTTTTAGTCCACTCTGGAGGCTTCCCACACTGGTGAAGAATACCATTAGTCAAAAAGACAACATCTGTAATTCATAATTATGTCAAACATAGATTCCAGCTGTGGGATTTTTGTCCATTCTGCCAGTTGTATGAACATAATGACTTCCTATTAAAAAAGAAAAAAGTTAGTTAAGGTCAAATCCAAGCAAACCAGTTTTACTTAAAAAATAAATAAAAACTGTTCTGAAATCTGATAAAGGTCATTGTTTTACTTCTCTGTAAACAAATATTATCCATTTAAGGAATGGAGCTGAAAGCAGCTAACAGAACAGTAAAAACAACAGCAATAGCAGTGAAGAGATCATTCTGAAAACTGTTTAGAATAGAACTGACAGGATGTAGGTCCCATTTTCATTGAATTTTTGGGTGGTTACCAGATTGCAACTTTAGATGGAAGATAGCTCATTGTGCAATGCTTTCTGTACATGAGACTTTTCAGATATGCTTTGGAAATAATATATTATACAGCTTTCTTTTCACTAATTAGCTGATTTGGACTCTATATTCTGGGAAGGAAAACTGACTCCTAGGAGTCTGAGGAGGGATTTTTATGGACTATTCTGATCACCAATTTAGTGGCTGTGCTCAGTTCAAAAGCTTTTTTTTAATCCTTAGGAGTCAGATTCTGTCACACTAATATAAGTAGGACTACCTGTGGTGTAAGGTGCTACTCAACATGATTAAGGCCCTGATTCAGGAAAACACCTTCTTCAGGAAAGCACTTCAGCACATGTTTAAGTGCTTTCCTGAACAGGGATGTACTTCAGCATATGCTGAAGAGTAGGGCCCAAAGGCTGACTGTAAACTTCTGCTGAAAAATCACTGATCAGTTCATAGGCAACAGTTACCATTGTTCATTCATTTTCTCACTTGCTGGTTGTACATATGTCAGCTGATTTACAGTCAGCCCTGTCAAGATAATCAGCATGTGTATTGATGTGGATAGCAGTCATGTCCTTGAGCATGCTGATTCCACTAGTTTTTAACACTTTCTAATGCAGCTATCTACAAAAAGAGAGGATCAATATTGCAAGGTGTCCTGCTTATGTTTTCCATTTTATAGTATATTTTCCTTTTGTATCCATATTTCATAACAGTGTATCTAAATCACATGCTTAAATGATGGTTAAAATAAATAGAAAAGTATATAGAAGGATAAATTAACAGGTTTAGGAAAGGGAGGAAAGACACCTTTACTGATGAAATTTGGAAACAGATGGGAGAATTGGCAAGGTGAAGAAATACAAAAAGCTGTTCTAAATGTCAGGAGCTGTAGAGAAGATTCTCACACCAATAGTGGCCAGATTGTGTGACGAGACAGAGAAGAGGTCAACAACTGCCAAGCAGAGGGAATCAAACCAAGTTATAAAGAGAGAGAAGATCCACCTTCAATGGCCCTATTACCATAATATCTGAGCACCTCAGACTCTTTAATATATTTATTCTCATAAGGTAAGGAAGATAAGGTACTATTATCCCCATTTCACAGATGAGGGACAGAGACGGAGGCAGCGGCGTATCATCGCCTAGGCCAACAAGGCCTAATCCTAGGGCGGCAAATTTTCAGGGGCGGCAAATTTAAAATAGCAGCCCAGAATTTTTGTAATCGCAGCATTGCGCGCCGCAATTCTACCAATCATGATAGCACTTATTGAAACCACCAATGACGGTGCGATGGAGACGCCATTTAGTAAGCAACATACTCGGGACTGGAGTCACGACGACAATCCTAAGCGTTAATTAACAATATGACTGGAAGGAAGAAATTAAGCAGTGCTCAGTTCAAAAAAATGCTATACAGAAGAAAGAAAGGGAAAATGAAATGATAGCAAAAATGCGCAAAATTGATTCCTTTGTTGTATCAGTTAGTGCCGACAGTGAGACAGAAAAAAAAGTTGAAAGAAGTAGTGAAGTAAAAAGTGAAAATATTGATGTGTATAAAGTACATATTAAAACTAATGAAGAAATTCCAGCTGCGGTTAGTGTTGAAGAAAATGTTCCAAATACTAGTGTATCAGAGACTACCGGGAATCATGTTGATCTGGATATCTTTGACAATACTGCAGAGATCTGCAAATCACATCAATCAGAAATTCAATCTGATATTGGAATATCTACCATAAGTGACGACCCGGCCCAATGGATATTGAATGATGCTACAATTGAGTATTTATCAACGCATGGTATTAAACAAAATATCGATAGTGATTTTACTAACTCAAAAAGGCAATATACTGATAAAATGCGTGTTCTAACAAAAAATGTGTTTGAACAACATCTTTTAAATGGTGAAGTAAAGCCACGGCAATATCTTGTATATTCAGAGAGCAAAGGAGCCGTGTTTTGTGCCCCATGTCGATTATTTGGAGGGATCTCTAGTCTGGCGAGGAGTGGATACCATAATTGGAAAAACATATCAACTCGACTACGTGAACATGAAAATTCGACTGAACATAAAACGTGTGTACTGACAATGGTGAGGAGAGGCGAGATATCTGGAAGAATTGATATGAATTTAAAATTTCAAATGGAAGAAGACATTATGTATTGGAGAAATGTGTTGAAAAGGATTGTAGCAGTGGTAAAGAAACTTTCAAGCAGAGGACTTGCATTTAGAGGTAAGGTGGAAAAATTTGGATCATAATGGCAATTACATGATGGCCCTTGAGCTTCTCGCAGAATTCAACCCATTTTTAGCAAGTCACATTGCACGTTATGGAAATGAAGGTCGAGGTAACGTATCTTATCTTTCATCCTATACATGTAATGAATTTATAAAATTGATGGCTTCAAATGTGATCTCAATTATTAATAAAGAAGTAAAAGAAGCCAAATATTTCTCGATAAGCATTGACTCAACTCCTGACATATCTCATGTTGATCAATTGGCTTTTATACGGAGATATGTAAACGATGATGGCATACCAGTAGAGAGGTTTCTTTGTTTTTTTACCAAATACTGGCCACAAATCAGAACAGTTAGCTGATGCTGTACTTTCAACTTTTAATTGTTATGGAGTAGATATCGCAAACTGCTGTGGCCAGTCGTACGACAATGCCACTAACATGTCTGGTGTATATAGCGGGTTGCAAGCAAGAATTAAGAATATAAATCCTTATGCTGTGTATGTGCCTTGTTCTGCGCATTCTTTAAATCTGGTTGGAGTATGTGCAGCAGAAAGTTGTCAAGAAGCATGTTCATTTTTTTCTCAACTGTCCAACATCTTTATTCATTTTTTTCTGCCTCTACTCACTGGTGGGAGATTTTACTATCTAATTTGAAGCCAGGCAGTAAAGTAATAAAAAGACTTTCTGAGACTCGCTGGTCATCTCGAGTGGAAGCTTGTCATAATTTGAGTGAAAACTGGAATGCTATAATTAAAGCCTTAAAAACAATGAAGGAAGATGCTACTGGGAAACCTGTTACACGTAATGAAGCTGCAGGCCTGCAGCGAAAACTCAATCGACTTGAGGCAGCTTTTGTGGCTGTATTTTGGAGCTCACTCTTGGAAAGATTTCATATAACTAGCCAAACACTGCAAAATGTTTATATTGATATACAGACAGTTGTAGAGCTCTACAACTCACTAATAGGATACATTAACTCTATACGGGACTTGTTTGATATGTACGAAGAGAAAGCCAAAGAAAAATCTGAAATTGAAGACTACGAATTTGACACAAAATGAAAAAGAAAGCGTAAACTGCAAGCTGAGGAGACACGCGAAGTCGAAGTGGAAATGTGTGGTAGAGATAAATTTAAAGTAGATACCTTTTTAACAATACTAGACCTTGTATGTTCTGAACTGAAATGCAGAAGTAATGCGTATCAAGAAATTTATAGCAGATTTCAGTTTCTCTCTAACATTCCCAATACTTCAACAGCAGCTATAACAGTTCATGCTAAAAAATTACAGCTATGCTACCAAGGAGATTTAGAAGAATCATTTGTGAATGAGTGTCTACATTTTCGATCGTATTTGGAAGGTGTCAAAATTCCTGAAAATGAAAAGAAGTCATTATAAGATATTGCAGCCTTCTTCGAAATCAAAACATTCATTCAGTATATCCAAATCTTGATATTGCCTTCCGAATGTTCGTTTGCACACCTGCTACAAACTGTTCAGCAGAATGATCATTTTCGGCTTTAAAAAGGGTGAAAAACTACTTGAGGGCTAATATCAGTGAAGAAAAATTAAACTCCCTTTCTCTCCTGACAATTGAAAAGGACCTAACAACTTCTCTGGATTATACAGAATTAATTAATAAGTTTGCCGCTCAAAGGTGTAGGCGTAAACAAATGTAATTACTTACTACTCAGATACTTTTATTTCTTTCATTGTATCAACATAAACTAAAAAAATAAAAATTTGATATACACCGGACCCCCGCTTGAACACGGCGTTTTGAATCCATGTGTGCGGTCCTGCGCGATAACCGAAATTGCGCTATACAGACTAAAACTAAAAAAACTAAAACAAGTTCATATGGGGCCAGCCGCCGGGGGCGGCAATTATTTCAGGGCCTAGGGGGGGCAAAATCATTAATCTGCCATTGGACGGAAGGCTGGATTTAGACACCTAAACATACAGATGGCCACCTAGTAGGATTTTCAAAGCTCCTAGACACCTCCTCACACTGAAATCAAACACCAGGCTAACACCCCAAACTCTGGACCATCCGTGTCCATGAAGACTATGCAAGACTATGAAAGATTTTGAAAACAAGAGGGGCAATTTGAACTGAATGGAAAGCCAAGAGCATCATTTGAGGAAAAGAGTGATGTGCTCACGGGTTGTGGGGTTGTTATTCTTGTATGGGTAAAAAGGCATCCTGAATATGATGTAGTCTGGAGAACTGAGGCAAGACATTCCATCAGGGATGGTCTAGATAATAATTAGTCCCTTCCAGTCCTGATTCTGTAATAAGGGAGTTGCAGTGTCCAGGCAAAAGCAAATGAAGGGTGAAGGTTTTGGTAATGGAGAGGTGACATGTGGCAATTCTGTTTTGAAATGTGGATTTCTAGAGATATGTGTGAGTAGAAGAAAAGTTGATGCTCAGTAATGAATAAGTTGATTTTCCCTCTGAGGTGCCGGAACTGGGCCATGGTCCTTTTTTTTAGTGACTCATTATCAGAAATGGGAACACTGGGGACTCATCTTTGCTACCATGAAGATACATATGTTATAAAAGCAAAGGTGCATGTGCATTCTTCCTTTTGAAAGACACTGAATCCTGCACCTGATAAGTAAATATCTGTACTGTTATACTTTCATAATCTTCCCACAGCTTTTCCTCTATTTTTTTTACCATTTGTTATTAGAATTTTAAGAAAAACTTATTCAGATACATTTGTGCTGCCAAGATAAACTCATAGAAAAGTCACTTTGATTCATCCCCTCGGGCTTACAAGATTGGAGCCACAATATGCTTATGTAAATTAATACCTCATTGGATTATAAATTGCAAAGACTTTTCTTAAATATTCAACATCTGCTTTTTGCCACAACAGCCTTTTACGCATTACGTGTTTTCAATCACAAAGCATCTGCTCTGTTTATGAACTGAAAAATTGTCTCTCGTTTCTTTTAAAGCATATATTTAGGGCAAACCTTGTAGCACATCATGTGGAAGCAGAGTTTAATTTATGGTCTTTCACAGTTTAACAGTATAAAACTAATAGTTGCTATCAGCAAGGTCATTCAGTATTTCAGGAAGGTATAAATCATCTCAAACCCATTTCCAGATATAATATAGAATAGCATTTCACATTTGGCTGCACTGCAGGCTGTAGATAGGAAGATATTCCTAATATCGTTTTATAGTGGGTGTTACACAGTATATACATCAGTTTTATGTATGTGTGTAAAAGTATATATCACATTAGTGGGAAATAAAGCACATCAATGACTTGTTATTTTTTCAGCATTACTAGTAACATGAACAATTAGAGCTATAACCAAAAGTAAACATGCCCATGGATAGATTGAGACTCCTCAGAGCAACCAGGGGAGATTAAGGGAGGAGGCAGCATGCAGGTATGTAACAAGATGAAATTTAATATAAATAAATGCACAGTAATAAATCTGGGAGGGAAAAATAACCCACATAAAGACAAAATGAGGAATGGCTATTTGGAAAGCAGTGAGTTAGAAACAGACTTTTGAGGGATTGTAGATTAATTATGAGTTCACAATATGATAGTGAAAAATTTCAAGGACATTCATTTTGGGTGTATGTGAATCTGTGAGACCATGGGCAACTCAGCCTTTCTGTTTCTCAGTTTCTCCAAGTATAAAAGAAGGATAATAATACCTGCCCTATTGAGGTCCTGATCCAAAGCTCACAGAAGTCACTGGGCGCCTTTCCAGTGAAGGGCTTTGGCTTCCCAATGGGCTTTTTAGGTCAGACTATGAGAGTTCTGCAAGATTCTGTTCACCAAGATCTTAACTTCCCAGGGGGAAATTCCACAGCTGCTCCGTCACTTCTTCTCATCACACTCTCGCCTTTCAACCTCCCATCCAACATACAGGAGTCTCTCTTTATCATTCCCCCTGTATTTTGCAGTCTTGAAGATACCTTGGCACCAGAGCCTGACCCCTCCTCTAAGGTGGGAAGGAAGTTCCATTCTTGTGGGGGGATTGAGAAGGAGTGAAGGAGGCCACTTGTGGCTTCCCATCTATATAAACAAGCTGAAGAGATGGTGACAGAACTTTTGTGAATATAGTCAGGTTCATCGGCACATCAAACCTTGAACTCAAGGCTCAGTTTGAGGTGTGATGTGAATATCACACAACACTCTACTTGCAGGTGTACATGGGACAACAGCTAAATCACATAGAATTCAAACCAGCAACATTTACCACTGGCCACAGTTGACTTGTCACTTGTAATGGATCATATGCGGACACGGTGTCTGCAGACCTTCCATCCTAGAAATACTCCATTGTGAAGGCAGATGGTCTTTGATTTAATATAGAGTCACGTAATTTATGTGCGTAAAAGCCCAAGCCAACCTTTTGCTCAAGTGTATGGAATCATGTTTGTTTATTTGTTGCACTGAAATCCATTCATTAATTACTCTGAAATGTATCCTTGAAAAGCCAACCCGCTTCTACCAACATCTGTGACCCGTTGCCTACTGAACGTTTCTAGTTGAAAATAATGGGTGAAATCCTGGTCCCATTAAAGTCATTGGTCAAACCCCCATTGACTACAGTGAGGCCATGATTTCATCCAGATTTCCTAAAACTCTCATCTTCATCTATGCTAGTATGTCACTTTAGATAATGTATATTGCATCATGTTCTATTTGTGCCACTCCATTCTGCTATTTTACTATCTCATCTCTTTTGTCTGTTTAAATATAAACCTCTAGCTGAAGCCCTTTGCTGTTACATGGGTGTGATTCTTAAAGTCATGTGTATAAAAAAGGGCAAAAATGGCTGAGAATTTAAGAAATGGATGAAAACAGCTGTGATCAGTGGTGATTGAACCTGGTGATATGCTAAACAAAAAGAGGTCTCAATCTTGCTTGTAGCTGCTTCTATTGGTTTAGTCTGACTCCACAGACATTGTAGGTATCAGAGTGATGGTTGGGGTTCTTGTGTGTGCTTGTTGTGTTCTTGTGTGGGTGGTTGTGTTTATTTGTGGGGGGGTTCGGTTCTGCTGGGAGAGTTGTGTGGATTTCTGGTAGGTGACAGTTGGGCCAAGTAATCCACCATCTGTGCCATGTCCCTCATAAAACCAATGAAATGTTTGCATGCAAATTAGCAAGGATGGTGATTGGTCCAGATTCTTGGCATGACACTTACTGTAGTGATATACCATATGGTATATACCAATTTGTAAAGTCACAATGACTGAGAACTTAACAACTGGATGGTGAAAGGTCACGAAACCCAGTGATGATTCAACTTGGTGATATTCTGAACAAAAAGAGCTCTCAGCCATGCTTGTAGCTGCTTCCATCACTGCACACTGACTTAACAGACATTTTAGGCTTTAGACTGACACACAGAGTGACACTACTGGAATCTTCTTATAGAGATATTCAATAAAATATGTGAATTGGGACACCTATGTTTTAGCAGTTAGTATCAATGTGGCTGTTACTATTTCACTGGTCTCTTTTGTGGGATATTCCTGAAGCATGTGTAACATTGGTTTCATCAGCATCATTGGCTGGCAATAGATCATTCACAAGGATGACTGTCCATAAGTGTATAGAATTCATGATGCTTTCTTTTTACATAGCTTGCCTTTTTCCCCCTTCTCTCATGATGAGGAGATACCTGATAGGTGACAGCACTAGTGCTGATCTTACATTCTCATCAAATGTCCATTTCATCTGGCTGATAAAATCCCAGTGCATTGATGTGAACACTGCATTTGCCAGGGGTGTCATAGGGTAAGGGTCCAGCTGACTTCAATGGGTGTTGGATCTAATCCACATAGAGTCCTTTGTAACTCAAAAAGTTTCTCAAACAGAGGAAACAATAGGTTGGAATTTCCTACTTGCAAAAGTGAGATCAAATTCTTTTCTGGTGTAAATGGGCAAAACTCCACGGGAAAAACTGCAGCTGTACCGATTTACACCGACAATTGACCCATTGTTTTTATCTCGGAACTCTGTTAAGATTCTTCTGGCTTTGACGGGGTGAGAGGAAAGGGCCTACAGATTTCATATCCTGCTCCAACATGTTTTCAGATTCTGGTTAACAGACAGGTGCTAAGGCACAAGATTAACATATCAGTATATCATATACTGAAGCCCGCTCCTTTCTGTACAACTTGCAACAGGCATACAGCACTACATAGCATAATGAATCTGATTTCAGAAACCTATGGGTGAACTGCAGCCCAAATTGGTGCTGCACCTGCTTCTTTATTTTGACATTGTAGGGCAGTCTTTTTCAAAACCTTCAATAATAAGCAGGGATGTGGTTCCTGAAAGTGTGTTTGAAGCATGGTAGGGACGAAATATTAGTCTCCAAGATTGCCCAGCATACTGTGACTGATGTGAAATGGACTGGTCAAAATCTCTGTGATAACATGAACACTATCTTCTGTACTTGTTTTGAGATCATGTATCGATCTTTAATATAAAGCTTCAGAAAGTTGTGGAATAACCTTGATGAAGAACAAAGATCAGTGGGTATCAGCTGCAGTCATGAATTTTGATGATTGCATCTCAAGCCTACATATCATGTATACAACTCTCCCATTGTGAGTCTGTGTAGATGATTGAGTTGAATGATAGAGCAAGGGTGAGGAAATGGTCCTGAGTAGAATGAGAATCCACAGTCCCAGTTACCAGATAGTCTATTAAAAATCTTTTTGAATAACTCTGGACAAGTTTGGCTCTCTAGACTCCTCTTATGATGAAAATATTGAAAGGAAAAGACTTCAGTGAACTACATCAGGGGAAAAAACCCTATGCCTGTGCTGTGAAAAAACAACTGTCTGTGCTACAAGTATCATGGAATCAAACTATGCACACAATACTGCTAATGGTCACTACACCGCCACCTGCGTACAATTTGACAGGTAGTAGAAGCTGAAAAGGAAGAGAGAGACAAAGAGGCCTGATTCTGTTCCAATAAGCCAATGGGAGTTTTGCCATTCACGTTAATAATACCTAGTTCTTAAATAATTCTTTTCTTCTGTAGATCTCAAAGCACTTTACAAAGGAGGTCAGTATGATTATCCCCATTTTACTGATGGGGAAACTGAGGCACAGAGAGGTGAAGTGACTTGTCCAAGGTCACCCAGAATCCTGGTCTCCTGAGTCGCAGTCCACTGCTCTACCCACTGATTCCCTTTTGATCCCATTATTGAGCAGCAGTAGGCTATGTAGTAGGTAATAAAGCAAGAGGACAGCTGGAGTAAGATCAGGATGTATTTCTTCAGTCCTATGTCTCCCATCAGCACTATTAATTATACATCATCAGTTTCATCAGTCGTGCTTTGGGATTAGGTTTTGCCATTTACTTGTCCTCAGTCTGTTAACTTTCACTCTGATGCATTTATTGTGCATTGTGGTAAATTAAAGCCAAAGTCTGTTTACAATCTACAGGAATTCTCTACTGGGATAAAATATTCAAAAGAGCCTAAATGACTTAGACTCCTAAGTCTCACTTTCAAAAGTGACTTAGATACTTAGGGCCAGATTTTTAAAGGTACTTGGATACTTAAAGATGCAGACAGATGCCTAGTGGTATTTTCAAAAACATCAAGGCACCTACCTCTCATGAGGAGTTAGCTTATTGCTGCTCGTATTAGGAGTCAGGGGCCTACATGCTTTTGAAAATCCCACTAGGTGCCTAAATAGCTTTAAAAAAAATCTGTCTCTTAGGACTCTAAATTTCATTGATTTTCAATAAGATTTAGACACCTAAGTGCTAAAGTCACTTTTGAAAATGGGACTTAGGCTGAATAACATAGACACTTTTGAAAATTTTACCTCAGGGTACTGAAAAGCTTAAAGTACTGCAGGTTAATGTTGAGATTTAAAATATTACTCAGAACCCTTAGTATTTGCAGAAAAAAAGTTTTTTTGCAAATAGCTCAGTATAAAGCAACCAGCTAGCTGCAAAGAAGCATTACATTTTAGTGTCACATCTATCTTCCAAAGGAGCTTTGTCACTTACCAGAATTTGCTGTTCTGTAATGTCTTTGTCTTGTCAAAATTGGTTTTAATACTGCTGTTCAGAGTTGGCAGCAGTAGAGCTTTTAGAAAATCTGTGAAAACATTCATTTGAGCTTTGGATTCTGCTGAATAAGTTTCAGAATTATTGACAAAAAATATTGATTTTCTTTTTCTAACTACTGTGGAGAGTGAATACGAACTTTAACTTTTAATAATTGCAATCACACTTGGTGGGGTGTTTTTGTCTGGCTATACCAAAAGAAGGACAAGAGACACTGGATATAGATTAATTTGGCCGCAACTTTATTATTAACTGTCTGGGAGTACCTGACAGATAAAAGTGTACAGTGCAGATAAAACCATGATCATTCAATGTCTACCCTAGGGGCTTCCAACAGCCCACCTCTTTTCCATCCTGGTCCCCAGCCAACTCAGTGCTGGGACCTTACCATCCTCCCCCACCCCAAAAGAGGGTTAAGGTGGACTATAAAGGGGGTGGGGAGTTGGCTCCCTACCTTGTCAGTCATGGAAGCCCCTCTGTTTCCGCTCCTTTAACAAAAACCTCCTTTAAATCTGTTGCCCATCTATTTATCTGGTCACTGTATCCCTTTCCTATGGAGTACCTGCACTCGACATCCACCCCATGCTTATATAATGAATTGCGACATCATAGCCTAACTCTTGTTTCACACTTGCCTCAATTATGCCCTCCGGAACCTGATGTGAGGAAGGTGAAAAAAGAATCCATTTTGCCTTGGCCAATCTTGCAGTGTGGGGAAAATTCCTTCCCAGCCCCCTGAGAAAGGAGTGGCTAGTGCAATGCTCACAATGGATCCTGACCAAAGATGGTATTTCATCACGTCCAAGGGTAGGAGGGTGGCTGCTGCTCCACTTGGCTCAAGTGAGACAGGGCTTTTCCCCCCTGGCTTACCCCTATATACTCTCCCCTCCTTTCTGGTCAGATAACCAGGGAGGATGAGTCAGCGTCCCCACACTGATGAGCGTCCATGTGTCTCTACATCTTAACGAGGTATACCCCTTCCCCGGCATTCCAGGCAATGCCCCTGCTCCCTGTTTAAGTTGCGGTATGGATATTTTTGCCAAAGTCAGTGAGAACTTTTCTCTTTTATCCTCGTGTCATATGACCAGGGCTTTCTAATATCCAGGCAATTTGTAGTAAAATTGATTTCCCAAATGTTTTTTCATGTTCAAGTTTTTAGTGCTGGTTTTGTACATAATGGGCTGCATTTTTGGACATAAATAAACATTTTCCTTTGACATTACTCCATTGAATTGTGTGGGGACCAAAGCAGAATTTGGATGTACTGCATGTATTGTTTCTCCAGTTTGAACTAATTTCTCACAACAATAATAGATCAATTAAGTGCTCAATAAATTAAAAAATACCTTATCTCTGGATAAGGAAATATAATCATTCCTTTTCCAATATTTACTATGTTTGGTTGGCTAATTAAAAAAGCTGAGCACATGCTGCAAGATTCAGTTCTTGGGAGGTCTGTGAAAGTGGCTCATTTGTTTTGGTTCACAAGGGGTGGAAATTAATGGACTCCTATTGATTCACTTGAAAGGTGTAAGTGATTCAGTACATATGACCTAGCAACAGGCCTAAGATAATACCCAGGAAAGATTATTCCTGTCCTTGAGAGGAATAATTTGCATGGGAATGCTATCAATGGGATGGCAACAAGACAGATTATGGGCATATATTTATTTGTTGGCAGCATTAATACTTGCCTCTTTTGGGGTGAATAAAACATGTGAATTTTGACCCCTAAAATGGAACATTCAAAGTCAGAAGCATATTATACCAAAAGTATAACCACCCTGCAACTTGAGTTCTTGCAAAAATGACACAATCCTCTGGCAGGACAGTAATAAATGTAGGTAACTTAGAGTGGCTATATGTTCTAACAAGTTTATATGTATTATGTTACCATCATGTGGTGTACATCTTAATTGGTTTATGTTGGTAATTACTTTCCCTGAAATCTTTCACCTTTCTCCATCTCTTTGAAGTTTAATTGCACATGGAGTGAGCTCATGGTCGGTGATCCCTCAAAGTTTGAGGATGATTGTTTTCCAATAAAATGAAAGCTGATTATGGCTGGTGCATCTGCAGGTGACTAATGAGACCTATCTGGGATCTGCAAACCTTGTCACAATTGGGGCAGACATTTCCCAATGGAAGGGTGGATCTGGATTGTTAAGTCATGCTGCAACTTTCCTTCTTTCCTGTTTCTCTGTGTCCTATTGTCTCCATTGGATCTCAAAATACTGGCATCCCTGCCACAAAATCCTTTTACATTTTGGTCGATATAGGGATTGGGTTTCCTATAAGTTTATGTCAATATTGCACTTTTTCATGTTGGCTTTGAGGGTGTCTTTGAAACATTTTTTTTTTGCCTGCCTCTTGACCATTGGCTATGGCTCTGTAGTGAGAACATGACCTGCTTTGGGAGTCGACTTTCTGGCATTCAAAGAACATGACCAGCCCAATGGAGTTGTGGCAGATGACCATAGCTGGAGGTTTTGGTTTGGGACAGAATACTGATGGTGCATCAGTCATCCCACTTGATTCAGAAGATCTTTCAGAGACAACATTGATGGTATCTTTCTAGAAACGTGAAATGTCTACTGTACGTGACCCAGGTGTTGGCACTGTACAAGAGAGCAGGAATAACAACAGCTTGGTACACAAGAAGCTTGGTTTAACTCTTGATCTCTTGATCTTCAAAGACACGTTTTCTCAAGCATCTGAAAGCTTCACATTGAAGGTAGTGTTGAATTTCCTTGTCAATGTCAGCTTTCTGAGACAGATAGCTGCTGAAGCAAAAGAAGTGCTCAATGTTCTCCAGGGACTCTATTGATCTGATATATGGGAGCAGAATCTTGGTGATTTGGAGCCTGTGTTGGTAGAGTACTTTAGTTTTCTTGGTGCTAAGTGTGAGGCTGAGTCGGCTGTAGGCCTCAGAGAAAGTGTTGATTATTTTTTGAAGATCTTCTTCTGAGTGGGTGCACAGGGCACAGTTATCTGCATATTGGAGCTCAGTGACTTATTTAGTGATAGTCTTTGTCTTGGACCAGAGGCAACTGATTTTGAAGAGCTGGCCATCCATTCTGTACTGGACATCAAGTTTGGAGGGAAGCTTGTCAGCAATAAGAAGGAGGATGACAGCAAGGAACATGGAGAGAAGCGTTGGAGCAATGACACAGCCTTGCTTGACTCCTGTCTTGACTAGGAAAGGGTCCATTTCAGATTCATTGCTGATGAAAATGGAGTGAGCTACGTGATAAAAAAAAACTAACCCTTTTAAACCAATGATAATATAATAAAGAAACACACAAGGTTTGAGTTTTAAACACCAGATTCCCTTTCTGTCCCTGCAGTTTGTGACTGTAATTACAGATGCAATTATTTGTATGCTCAAATGAAATCATTCAACTATCTATTTCCTGATTGCATCAGCAAGTCTAGCTGTTTCTCTTTTCTTGTCATCAATTCAGAAAGTTCTTTGCATCTTCTAGGATGTGTTGTAAAATGCATGAGAATGCATCAGTTCTCCTATCAAGTTTTCAAGGAAAAGCACAGCCAGTGTAATATTTTTGTTCAAGAGCAGCGTTTAATGTTAGACAACACTTGTCTTCTACACTGTGTATATAGATTATATAATGTTTAGGAACACAGGGAGATTCAGAAGCTGGGTAATCAAAATATGTCTCCTCACTATTTGTCCTCAGAAGTTTCTGCTCTTGTATCCTTCAGAGAGTAAGTATATGTAAGATCCCGCACAGCAATTGTTTAGTAGGAGTGAGAAATCAAGCTCATTTAAATTCCAAGGGTACAGCATGTATCTTAATCCATTTAAAACAGCACATTGTTACAATCACTCCAAAATATTGGATGGTACTCCTCATGACACAGCCTCCAAGATTCCAGCAAAGACTAACAATTTTGCAAAGAGATCAAATTAAAGTTATATAATGACATTAATAGGAACATGCGTGTCTGAGAGCTATGCACTGACATGCTATAGAAACTTCCACATAGCTATTAAATCTCTGGTTACAAATTATCCCATGGGACAATTTGCTAAGAAATCGTAATTAAATATTTCTATCTATAAACTATGACCAAGATAATTGGGGGCTTAAGTTAGGCTTCTAAATTCATATTTTGGTACTTATTTAAATTAGGATATTTTCAAAAGTGGTGAGCATTCAGCAGCTCTCAGAGATTTCAATGGGACCTATTGCATGCTCAGTGCTTTTGAAAACTACTTATTATTTATTTAATATTTGTTTTGTGGTAGCACCTAGAAACCTTGATCATGGTGCTAGGTGCTGTACAAACACAGAATTAAAAGCTGGTTCCTGCCCACAAGACCATACAATCTAATTATAAGAGAAGAGACAACCGGTAGATAAAAACAGATAGGGGAACCCAAGGAAATAATGAGACAATATTATGGATGTGTCTAAATATAGGGTGAAATCCTGGCTCCAATGAGGTCAATCGCAAAACTGCGATTGACTACAGTGCAGACAGGTTTTCACTCAAGAATTTGCAGACCAAGTTAAAACACCTCGTTTTGAAAATATCGTCTTACATCTATATATCTAAGTAGCTATTACATTGACTGCGAGGGAAATACCAGTGAAATATTGCTCTGAATGGAAAAATGGTGCCTGTGTTTGTGATATCTTACCCAATGGTTAGGGCAATCTGCACAATCAATGTTCATCACTTTTTTTTCCTGAGGAGTAATTCCTTATCACTGCTACCTGCACAGCCAGTCTGTATTAATTGTATCCTCTCTTCCTGGTTTTATCTCTTCCTTCCTGCTTCCTCAACCATTTCTTTCTCTTTTCCCCTTGTCAGCTAATTGTACAGGAATCTGCTGAACGTGTAGACATCCAGCATAGTCCGTTTCCCCACTGTATGGTCTATTTCTCTGCTCTGTGATCTCTCTCTCTCTCTCTCTGGCTGCTGTAGCAGAGGGAAACAGCATATTTTATATTGTGATACACACGGTCTGGAGTAAATGAATCACACTGATAAATAGCCAGGCAAGGCAAATGGTGAGAGGGTAGATACAAAGACAGGGACATGTTCTTTCAAGAACACTCAAGAAATGATCAAAGGCCTTAGAGTTTACCCACCAAGAAACTGGATTTGCAGTTTTGTAGATACATCTGTAGATGATAGTAATGATGTAAGTCAATGGAGTCTTTGGGCATGTCTACACATATAGCGCTGCAGTGGCGCACTGCACAGATGCAGCTACACCACTGTAGCACATCTGGTGAAGATGCTGTATGCTGACGTCTCTCTCCCGTTGGCATAATAAAACTACATCTGTGAAGGGCAGAAGCTATGTCAGCGGGAGAAGCTCTCCTAACAACATAGCGCTGGTCACAAGATGCACTTATATCAGTGTAACTTAAGTTCCTCAGGGGGATGGTTTATTCAAGTTATGCTGACAAAGGCTGTAGTGTAGACATAGCCTTAGAAAATAGACATGACGGGCTAATTTCTGCCCTCATATTCTCACATACAGCTCCATTGAACTTGTAAGTATGAACTTGATGACACAGTTTGGCTCCTTATCCTTCCTGCCTAAGGAGACACAGTTCTGCTGGAAAATGTAAGGAAGTGTAGGAAGAGAGAGGCAATGACTGGTTTCAGGAGGGTGCGAGGTCTCTTATGGGACATCTAGCAGTGTTATGTTAGACACATTGGGTGATGCTGAGAACATGTCTATTTGCCACTACAAGCTCCTAGTTGGAAATGGAGCAGATGCACATTAGTAAAGTCAGATGATTCCCTCTCCACAAAGCATGCACTGAAGGTGATGGATTCTGCTCTTATGCATGCAGCATACAACGTGTGTTTCTTCATTTTTCACACCACTTAATTTATATGGGTCTAAGGTACTTGAAAATGAATCAGGAGCTTCTTGAAAACATTACCAGTCCCATGAGGTGCGGACAGAGGAAGATGGAAAGTGGGCAGTGTTTTAAATCAGATACATAATGGCCTCTTCCCACTGATGTCAGCTGTGCCCATTGACATGTTGGTTGTACCTACATAGTTTTAGATGACATTCATCTTCACTGGGGGAAGGCCAGCTACATGAGGGGGGTGATGGGAGAGATGGTAAAGGAATAGCTAAGTAAAACAAAGCGGGGGGGGGGTGAATGAGCAAAATGATAAATGTAATTGTATTCTCCATTTGCAACCTCCTCCCTTTCCCCCCCGCCCCCCGAAAATCAACAAAACCTACCCAAGCAAACAACCTAAACTAGCCCCATGCTATAAATTAAAGTTGATGCTGGGTAATTCTGATACAATTCTCATTGATACCAGATGTTTTTTAATAGGATACCATGTTTTTTAATGTCAACGTGGAACTTCTTTAGACATTATTCAGAAAACGTAATATGTTGTCAGAGCATCAATCACTGATGTCTATTCACACTCCTCAAAATCAAACTATACATAAGGTGCCCACCGCCACCCCAAACAAACACTTCCTTCTTACCCATGTTCAGGAAGAATGCTTATAGCAATAGTCTAGTCTTGCAAATAAGAAGTTGTCTATTTCTATTGAGAAATAGATGTACACAAATAAAATATCAGCAGAAGCTACAGATGCAGTGATTATCTTTTAACCTGCCCCGGTAGTTACCTATGGAAATAGCTAGCTAAAGCATACTTGAATACTGCTGTAGCAATAAGGAAAGAAAGATGGTATATTTTGAAAAGCTAATATATTTAAGCCTTGGTTTCTTAGATATACCAGATGACAAGTTGGAGGCCTTACAATTAGTTACTTCAAATGTTCCCTTCTCTTGTATGCAGTGAATCTCCATGCTCTGGATGATGCAGTGTGTCAGACGGAAACACAGGGAAACTTACCTATGGTGATCCAAGAGCAGAGCAAGGACCGAACGGTGACTCATTCACATTTAGCTCCCTGTTTCCACCCTGTCCCATGGGGAAAAAAGCAGCACCACCTCTTTTTCTGGCCCAGCCTACTTCCCCCTCTGCACCAGCCTGCCTGGATTGGCTGGCCCATTCAGGGAATTCGGAGCCAAAGCTCCACACAGTCTCCACTTACCTATATGGTAGAGAGAGTAACAGCTGAGTGATAGCCCACTGTTCTCCAACCCCCTCTTCCCCATTAGGCCACACAGTGGAGGAAGGTTACTTCCTTACTGTCTGCATGGAAGCATAGTTGGGGTCAGGATGTGGCCTGTGGTAAATTAGAAATTGCAATTTAGCTGAAACTTGCAAAAACTGAAATATCCAAGAATCCTAATATCACCTCTCAAAACGTGATATAACTATAACGGATAGTCATAAAATGCCTAGATAAAAATAAATTATTCAAATTGCCATAACAACGGGGCAGAACTATCTGTAGGACATCAAAACATTTTTATTCCCACAATATATCACACATCTTTATCTGTAAAACTTAAAAAAATAACACAGCAAAATATTCACATTAAAACTATTCCTCTGTTGGGCCATATCCAAGGCTCTTTGGACTCAATGGAAAGTCTCCCTTTGTCTTCAGTGGATTTTGGATCAGGCCCATAATCACCACTTTGGCAATCTATGGAAAACTTAGAGTCAAATGTAAAACACCAGTCAGAACATCTCATAGACTTTAAGGCCACAAGAGACCATCACGATCATCTGTACCAATTGAATATCACAGGGCATATTTTCAAAGAGTTTAGTTGTACATTTATGCACAAAATCATATAATTGCATGAGCAATGGCTAATAATAATACTTGCACATAAAATTAATCATTTTGGTAGTTGCATCTGTCCCTAAGTGGCCTGATCCTGCAAATTCTCAGGCAAAACTCCAATTTATTCATTTAGAGTTCTTTAAAAGTCTTATCATTTATTGCTCTGTTCATTTTTACAATAAAAAAATATTCTCCCCATGCAACCCAGCCAAAACCACCAAGCTAGGAATAACATGTGCTTCTGATAGGTTAAAGGGTGTTATAATTCTGAATGTGCTAACGCCTTGCCAAAAACTTAAGGGAAATATTAGCTCGAAGCTTGCCCTAAATTTTAACAAACCCAGTCTCTGCAAGGCAAAGAAAAGGAGTGAGATTTAGAGTCAAGAGCAACTCATGGAAAATATTTTGTCGCTAGTCCCCTTCCCTTTGTTTTAAACCAGCACTAAAGCACCTCTATAGTCACAATTGTAGTGGCATTCCACAGAGAGGCCAAATGAAGCCAATGAGAGTTTTGAATGAGTAAGAATTACAGATCTAACCTTTTTATCAGTTGAAACCATGCTAATAAAGAGCTGAACTGAAATATGTATTTGGCGGAACCTAAATTTTCCTAATCCAAGGACGGTGCCATCCCTGAAGACAAATGCTTTGTTTCTGCTTAGTGTCAGGCAGATTTCTTTCAAACACCCCTGCTGGCCATTTTGTGGGATAGCAATGGTGAGAGATAAGTAATCTTAAAGTCTTGCATTGCACAGAATGGGAAAACAGATCACATCTTCAGACCACAAAAACTGAGAAATTAGGTACTGCAGCTATTCAGACAAACTCTGTAAGTTTAACAGTCACAGTAGGATCTGAATTGAGAGACACTTATTCTAGTCACCTCTTGCGTGACTGGAATAAGTGAATAACAGGGAGCTAGACAGTTTGTTCAGTTACATTAGATAGTCAATGATCCAACCAGAGGACTAAATTCGGTGATGAATCCTGGTCAGATGCCACTAGAGGCATGTTGCGCATACGCTAAGAAGATCTGAAACCAGGCTGTATCTAACACTTTGGCAGAATAAATGGTCAAATACTTAAATGAAGCAAATCTATTAATATCAAATAGTGGCACAGACAGATTGTCTCCTAACTCTAGCTCTCTTCAGACTAGATTCTCTCCTCAGCACACTAAAAAGGGGTGGGGGGATCGTGCCAAGGGGTAGCTCAGCAGTAGCAGTAGGTGTCCCTGGAAGCATTGCTTTAGCTTGAGTTCCTTCTGGGGCCTCCCAGGGAGTGCACACTGGTGCATCTGATCCTTCATCCTTGAAGAGGATGTAACATACCCTGTTCTCCCCTTCTTGCATCCCCAGAGTTCAGTATCGATTATAGCTATAATATCTAAATATCTCCACGTTATCAAGACCACTTGCTGAATAGAAGGGCTGAACACGTGAAAGGAAAGAAAATGTGCCACGAAATAGATTTAGATGTGCTCCAAATAAATGATGATAGATAGAAATTAAGGCCCAGAAAGTTCTGATATCTAACTAGATCTTTCTGAGTTCCTTAAAACCTAATTCATCCGCAATTTTTATTGCAAGGCATCAACACAACTCCCATCCCTTTCTTCTATCTATATTCATAATTGCTCAGCAATCATGTCTAACTTTTGGGGTGGATGAGGATGACATGTGTCAGGTGAAAAAAACTGCTCTTAGTCAAAAACAAGGGCCACAAGCTTTGTTTATTTAAAGACTTGTTTACAGCCTCTTCCCCTCTTACTCCTGACACACAGTTTTCTCAGACAAAATGTCCTCAAGTCAATCGCTCAAGTTAATCCTAAATGTCAGCAGGAACTGGGTATGTTTTATTACTTGGAGGTATGTATGTAGTTAAGATCTAGTATAGTACATTAAAAACTGAATCTTAAGATGGAGGAAAACTAAATCTGAAAAATAAATAACAGATCTGAAGAAAAACAGAGAGGATATTTAGGGGCTTAACATGCATTAAAAATAATAATAATAAAATAGCTGCCAGTGCTTTGTGTTTAACAGCTTACACATTACATTATCCATCTGAGTTTACATCATGTTGCCTCTGGTAAACTCTTAACATGTCAGTGACACTAGCTTTCAGCGTGATCCAGTGAAACACAGCAGAGCACACAAGCCGACTTACTGTAGCATGTCAGAAAATAACGGAGGCAGCAATATCAGCACTGCTCCTCAGACATTTTGGTCACACTTTAAAAAGAGTGTTTCAAGCTTCCTTTTAACTTAAATGGGCAATTACTGGGAAAGCAGCCTGATCTAATGTTTAGCGCATGGGTGTGGGAATCAGGGAGGAGAGAATTTACAGCATTGGGGGTGAGGGCCTGAGGGGGCCTTAAGTGCCTTTTGTGCCCTTCCCATTCTGGACTGCTTTGTGGGCTGGCAAGGCTCCAGTGAAACTAAGACTGCCCTGGTATATACTAGGCCTGGTATATACAAGGCAATTAGGTCAGTATAACTACATTGCTGAGGGTTGTGAAAAATCTACCTCCCTGAGCGAAGCAGTTAAATTGACCTAACTCCCAGTGTAGACAGTGTTAGGTAAATGGGAGATTCTCCTGTCGATCTAGCTACTGCCTTTCAGGAAGGTGAATTGCCTACGCCAACGGGAGAACCCTTCCAACTGGCATAGGTAGCGTCTTCACAGAAGCGCTACAACAGTGCAGCTGTGTTGAGCCACTGCAGTGTTTTAAGTGAAGACAGGCCAACTCTCATGAATTGATCGCGAGAGTTGCAATTTCTGAGTAAAATTATTCCTCACTCATGATCTTGCGAGAGACTCTCAAATGTCAGGGGTTTTTTTTCCAGCCGTGGCACAAATGTGTTTCCAGTCAAACAGGAACCTCCCCCTCTCCCCCCCATTAAATAAAGGAATGTGGTTTCTCCACTGGGCAGTTAATTCCAAAGTAGATATAGATATAGATATATATCTTCTTACTGTATTTTCCACTGCATGCATCTGATGAAGTGGGTTTTAGCCCACGAAAGCTTAAGCCCAGATAAATTTGTTAGTCTCTAACGTGCCACGAGTACTCCTCGTTCTTTTTGCTGAAAGACAATGAGAATTCATTTACATATCAAATAAACAGAGCTATCAAGCTAACAAGAGACAGCGTGGCTACACCCCAGCAGGAGAGAGAAACTTCATCTGAGATAGAAGAGGGAGAGGGCCAACCCTCAAATAAACATGAACTGAAAAAAAAAAAAATCCTGATATTTGAGTTCTAAAAGTGAGGGTTAATTTTACTTAGGGCTTGTCTATACTGGCAATTTACAACGCTGCAACTTTTTGACTCAGAGAAGCGCAGCAAGTTTCAGCACTGTAAAGCACCAGTGTAGACAGTGCACCAGCGCTGGGAGCCGGGCTCCCAGCACTGGTAGCTACACCCCTCATGGAGGTGGTTTTTTTAGAGTTTTCGGAGAACTCTCTCCCAGCGCTGTGCCGCGACCACACAAGCCATGTTAAAGCACTGCCACGGCAGTGCTTTAGTGTTGCCAGTGTAGACTAGCCCTGAGAAATCCTGTCAGACGCCCCAGGTATAGCTGGGGCACCAGCTGTCAGCCCCAGGTGGCTGCTCCCCTGCCAGCCTGGGAAGGGGGATAGGGGACCCCACTGCAGCCCACCAGGCCTGGGGCGGGTGAAGAACCCTAAAGAGCAGAGATGAGGCTGAAGTGAGGAGGGTGAAGGTTGATGTGGTGAGGGGGCTGTATTGATGGTCGGTTCTGAGCAGATGGGGTGAGTGAACTGGGGGTGGTGGAGGTCAATGGGGTAGAGGGATGAACTGATAGGGGCATGATGACGGGGGCTGGGGCACTGAACTGAGGAGGTTGATAGGGAGAGAACTATTAGGGGACTGGCAGACAGGATTAATTGCTGGGCAAGAGACAAGCAGATGTAGGGGTGAGAGCTCCTGCAACAGGGGTCAAAAATCACCTTATCCAGTACATGCGGGAGAGTGGGCAACACTAATTGTCACATGCACACACCCTGACCCAAAAATCAAGAGACTGACCTAAAAAACACACTATCATTTTTTTTCCAAAGTGTCATCTAGGCCAATCTAGAGATTTGGGGGGGGGGGAATTCGACTCATGATTTTTGATCGCATGGAGTTGGCATTACTGTAAGTATAGACAAGCCCTATGTAAATACTAGGCAATATTCTTATTGCATATTAAATAGTGAGCTACTGTATGATCAGCACTATAATCAGGAACCCTATTATACTGCATTCCAGACAGATGCTCTGCCCAGGAAAGGTGCTTGACAGGTCATTGAAGGACCTTCAGTAAGAACCATCAAGACTACAATCTGGGGGTCATTGACTCTGAATGGCTCTCAACTACTGGCCCATCTCCATGGAACAAGGATTTTTCAGCACAGGGGCCCACAAAGGGGGCAAACATGACTAGCTGCTTTTGGAGCTTCACAATCGATCTCTTCAAAAAATTTTCAGATAAAATGTTTTTCCATAGAAACTGCCATTTTGCTGAAATTGAAGTTTTCTGTGGGAATGTGTTGATTTCAATTAAATTTTGTTTAAAAAAAAAACCCTAAAAAAGCATTTTGATAAGGTTGAAATGGAATGAAACATCCATTTCAAAATGTATTTTACATTATATTATAAATTATAATATAAATCGAAAGTCAAAACTGAAATGGTTTGATTTTATCAAAACAAAACATTTTCAAAGACCCAACATGGATTTTTTTTCAAAACATTTCTTTTTTGAGAAATTTTTAATTTTTAATTTATTTTTTTTGTTCAAATTGTTGGAATTTCCAAAGGAATGGAAATTCTGAGTTTTGACCAGCTGTTTCACAGTTTAACCCGAAGGTTGAGCACCTGGCAACATGCCGAAGTCCTATGTAAGAGTGCTTCCGGCTGTGTGTAGGGGACTGGCCATTGCCACATGCAAGAAGGACTAACAAGAGAAAGAAGATAGGAGGCACTCAGCCCAGCCTGAAATACTGATGAACCACAGACTCACAAAAAGAGGTGACCTCAGACTAGGGAGGGGGCATCTCAGGACTTTTGTTATTTTAAAGTATTTTCAAGTAACTCTCAAATACTTTAAAAGTAAATTGACTGTGGCTAAGAAACTTCCTTGCTAGGCCTGTGTTTCTTGCTTTCCTGCCACGTTGGCTCTGAAGGGGTTAAACTAGAAGCCAAGAGAAACTATAGCCTAGGACAAGGTGGAGCTCTAAGGAAGTGTAAGTGGGGCTCAGTGGTTTCAGATGCTGGTTTCAGGGTCCAAGGCAGCTGGACCCAAGGAAGGACATCAGACAATAATGAGCTTGGGAGTGTGCTCTAGAGCTAGGAAACAACTAGAGTCTACCCAGATGAACTTGGCTTGGAAGCACATGGGACCCAATGATTAGATTCACTCAGAACAGACTGGGGAACATACAGTGAGTTATGGGGTCAGGTTCCTATGTCCACTTCCTATGGCTTTCAGCAGAGTTACTCTTGATTTACACTGGTGTAATGTGAGAGAAGCAGTAAGCCTGTCATGCTTGTATGCATATATCAAATGTGTGCACGTCTGGGTGCAACTTCATGTGCCTAATTTTCAAAATCTGCCCCCACAACATTGGGATATATGGTTTAATTATGTATTTTAACATAATTGTCACATGTGGTTTAAACTTGGATGCTACTAGTCCTCATAAAGATTGTTTCAATAGGAAAGTGCTCCTAATGGTATCATTCTCGGCCCTTATTGTTGTATAAAGACTCATCCTTTTACAACACTCCATCTTTATCTTCTGTCTTAGCAAAGAATTGGTAGAATTGTTAAGTAGCGGCTGTTGTTCCTTTGTGTTCTCCCATGGTGCTATTCAGTGTCATGTTAATATTCAGTATCAGACATCTTTATTTAAAGCATACTTGCCAATATCCTCCCTTTAAGAGGAAAGAGGAGTGAAAGTGGAGGAGGAGGTAAAGTTCTCTATACTTTTTTTTAAAAGAATCTGTTTCCAATAATCACTGTCAACACATATAAGAAATATGACTTCAATTTTCCATTTCAAATATGAATCATGGAATGTTAGCCACACAGATTGTACTAGGGTTTTTTCTATTACCTATTTCTATAGTTTTGCAGACTGGAGTTAGGATGCTGATTTCTTATCAAATGTATTGTCAAAGTATCTATATGATTTCATCAAATCTCAGGCACTATAGGGAGTACTTGTAAGGGGGGGCCTCAAGGGAAACTTGAATCTAGTGATTCAGCACACAGTACTCTACCTTCAGAGTCAGTACTCAGCCAAAGACCCATGTGGTGATAAAGGCACTATCTCACTCTGGCTTTCAGTTGAGATATAAAATCAAAGTCCTAACATCTATGGTCATTAAATGTCTCTAGCATTCTTGACAAAAATCGAAATCATAGCTCTGTCCTGCCCAAACTCTGGTTTGGGTGACTTCATTCTGTGAGGCAAACCCACAGCCAAACCAGGGCTGCTCAGTCAGCAGCCCCTACAATGGACCACCTGGTGGGACTCCTACCACCTATGGGGAGCCCCTGTGGGCCAGTCTGTATTCTCCCCTGGTCTCTTGGCCCGCTGGGGACATTAGTTGGTGGCTCCTTCATGGAGCCATGTGGACAGGCATATACCTGATGCGGCTTACCTCCCGCCCCGACACTTGCCCCTTCTGTGGTGTGAGTGTGACCCTTGCGCATATCTACCCTTTTCTGGCTCCTCCAGAACCTTCTCCTCAGGTTATGGGTGCACTTCTCCCAGCATCTGCTGCTCTATGCACACCCCATCTGTGGCCCCACGAAATCACAAGATCTCCTTGTCAGTCTCGTCCTGGTGTTGGCCAAAGTGGCTGTCCATCATATTAGGAGGAGGATGCTGGACCAGGAGGGGCTTGGTGACTGTGGGGCCTTTTTCCGCTCCTCCCTTCAATCATGTATCCGGGCAGAGTTCCTCGGGGCCGCGTCCACTGGCTCCCTGGATGCCTTCAAAGAGCCGTTGGCGCTGTTCGGGGTTCTCTGCTAGGTGTCCCCCTCTGGTTCCCTGATTTTGACTCTGTGACCTCACTCCAGTCCCTGTTTTATCATTTGTTCCCCCCACAGTGTTTCAACACGTGGGTCCAGTGGCTCCTCCCCTTAGGCTGGTGAAGGAGCCTTTAGATGTGGGTGAGCTTGTGCCCGCCCACCCCGGGAACTCAATAGGTGCCCCTCCACCTGGTGAGTCACCACTCAGGCATACTGCAACAACTCAGCTGTGCTGACTTACCCTTCCAAGAAAGCCTGCAGTGACTCAGCCTGGAGGCATACGGCAGTAGTCTGCCCCTGAGTCGAGCCTGGGTTAGATGACCCCCATGCTCAGGTATTTCCCCAACCCCACCAGAGATGAAGATCAGTATGTGCAACAGCACTTCCGAGCTGAGAATCCTCATGCTGCCTCACAGTGTATCAGACTCTTCAGACTCTCAGCCTGCTCTTGATCCTGTTCCTGTTCCTGCCAGCCTTGCCCAAGCCTTGTTTCAGCCATGTCCTTGCCCTACTCTGACCTTTCTCCAGCCCTGTTACTGACCCGCTCCAGCCTTGCTTCCACTTCCTGACCCTCCTTGGACCCTTGGACTCTGACTACCCAGCTTCGACCTCTGGCATTCACCTGGACTCCAGCTACAATACTGATTCAGGCTTGTCTACTGACTCTGATCTGGGTTCCAACCCAGGCCTGTCCCCAGATCTCGATTCCAGCACCACCCTTGGCCCAGTCCCAACCCTACTTCTGGACTTCAACCTCCACTCTAATCACGAAGCATGACTACCAATTCTAGTGAGATCCTGCTTGCTGACTATAGCCAAGTAAAGAAAGTTACAGACACGTCATCACTTCTGCTATCCCACAGGACCATTAGAACATATTGGTGGAGAAATAAATAAAAACATGACAGCTAGGCAGTTTCCATCTATGTGGTACATTGTCCTCATCAATTTTCTCCTTACATACAATCACACTGTATGCAACTTTCAATGGTTCCAAGAATGTTGCAATTCTGTGAGAAACAATCTGAATTAATCCCTTTCACATGTTTACAGACTTTTGTCAAGTTGATGTTCCACAGAGGCTCTTTCTAGATTCTTTTTGACTTTATCACAGAGGCCAAAAATGGCAGCTACCCAACACATTATGCAAGCATATCTAATGTCAGCAATGTGAGTGCCATGAGAAGAGAGGCAGGGATAATTGGAAGCATTATAATGATGCATTCATCCTGGTTTTGGTACATACTTTGGTGACTTCATTGACTGGTCAGAGAAAAAGATGCTGGAGGAAAGATATCCCAGGAAGTCTTCCATTTAGACTGAGTTTATTGGCTGAAAGGTCTGGTGTTATTATCCATATAGATGTAAGGTGAGGCTTTGCAACATATTATGGGTTGAGAGCTGGTCTAAGTTACCCCAATATAAATTATTTCAGTGGAGTTACTCCATATTTACATTCGGCTAACTGAGCTCAAAATATGGCCTTCTATTTATGTGCCCTTTCAAACTTCCACTTAAGTCATTGGGAGTCTTTCCATTGGTTTTTAAAGGAATGGGATCAGGCCCTATGTCAGTAAAGAGATGAATGTATCTCTCTGCCTCACAATGATTTGAAGTTCATTTTGGCCCTTGTGTGTGAGAATGTTTACTGCATTATGATCTTTTTAAAAGCCTGCAATGCTAGGTATATACACTTCCTGAGACTGTGTATTTTGGTTTTGCTTTCAGGTGGGGAAAAAGTCCCAAGTTTATTATATACCCTTTGTTCTACATATCAATAGAGAAGAGAAGTTAATGGCCTCTGGCTTTTTCATATCATGAAGGACTTTCATATAAAAAGAGTTGCATAGTTGCAGAGCTGTGTTTCTCCAGGGGGGGAAATCCTGGTAATTAGCACTCAGCCTGAGTAACTGGGCTGTTCACTCAGTCCCAGGGAGCAGCATTACAACCACACAGCATAGAGAAGAACAAGAACCATACTCTGTGCACTACCACATCTGCTTTTAACTAATGGATGCACTGCTCCTCTGGCTTGTCATAAAATGCACTCTTTCCTTCTGTAGAAAAGGCAACCGTGACAGCATGTAGCGTTTGCAGTCCTACAGCATAGCCTTTGGTCTGCCTTAGCCTCTGCACAGCAGAAATTCACAGTTTCTTTCACCTTCTGGGTCTGCAGTGGATAGCAAGCATCATTTCTCCTAGAGAGGCAACTCAGTCTCCTCTTTGCTTTCCTCCCTGATTCCAAATTCTCAGAAATTAATGTTGCTCTTAAAATAATAGCTTAATGAAGTTTAGTCATCACAGACTCATTAAAAAAATTATGTTTTTTCCCCCACCTAGTGACACATCCAGGGATTGTAATGCATGAAGCAGTGCATGTGTGTAAATTGTGCAAAAAATCAAGTGCCTGGGTGGTCACTTCAGAGGTACCCTGACAGAACAGAGCCAGCACATTCTCCTGAAAACATTGCACTAATAAGCTCCCCCTAAGTAATATTTACTGCCAAAGGAGGTATGTCATGGATTACAGCACTGCAGAGAAAATATTCATTCTTTGAATTTGAATAGGTCACCCCTCAGCTCATGAAGTAACTAGTGTGAGAGTCTCTCTTTCCATTTATTTGCAGTTCCCTTTGATATTCTGTTAGGGAATGTCTTTGTAGCTGAAAGAGAACAATATTTCATTCTTATTCAAACTGCTATTTAAGGCAGTTGTTTGTTTAGCATTCATATTTCTTAGCTGTCAGTTAGTGTTTGTATTTGCTGCTTAAAACATCAGCACTAAATCGAGGAAGCTCTTTACATTCTGTGTTTGGACCTGTTCTAATGCCCACTGAAGTCAATGGATTTTGGATTAGCCCCTGTGTACATGTGCTTCATACAGACTCTTTTCAAGATAAGAATGAATTTTTCATTGAATGTTTTTGATCCATAGCAGAAAATAAAATAATAAATATTATATATATTTTTCTTTTATCCTAAAGGATCCCAAAGTGCTTTACAAACTTTACAGAATCCCTTCACCTACCACTGAAATGCATCCACATCTGAGGCTGTACACAGCAGATTCTGTTTAGTATATATATATTACTTCTGCATTACTAACAAATGTAGAAAAGAATAAACTCCCATCTCTGACCGACATACTTCCTAGAAGACCTATTCTCTATGACTTCCACAACAGAAAAAATCTCAGTAATTATTAGCATCTTCTATTGGGCATTGTTAATAAAACATTGATCTTCTCCTTTAAATTAAAAGTAAAGCTAGCAGCTGTAGGACCTTTAGCTAATGACTCGTCTGATTTTCAGAGATGCTGAGCAAAGAAAGAAATAGTTATTATAAAGATCCAGTACTGGGCACTTCTGACAGTAAGTCCCACTTACTTAGGTGTCTAAATACGGATTTAGGTGCTAAAATTTAAGCACCCAAGTTTTAAAATTTTCGTTTAAATGACTTGCTCTAGGCAACACATCATGACAGTGACTGAGCCAGCATGCAGCCCAGGGTCTGAATACCAGTCCCTTTCTCTAATGCAACTCTTCTTTTTATGAAGAATATTTTTTAAATCCACTGACACAGGAGGATAATAACTGTTCATTTTCAGCTTGGAGCACCCAAAAGTGTGCAAGGTGCTTGCTCCCTACAGCTTTCACATTTATGATTTTTCTCTGATTGCAGAAACCCATGAGCTATTATTTTTACAATTGCCTCCAACACTGGAGTGATATTGGAAGTGAATTAATTTTTATCAATGTAGCCAAGGTCTATATGCCTACAAAAAAACCCTTGCTGGTAAACAAGTGAACATTATCTTTGAAAAGTCATGGAAGACGGGAGACATTCCAGACGACTGGAAAATGGCAAAAATAGTGCCCATCTATAAAAAGGAAAATAAGGACAACCCGGGGAATTACAGACCAGTCAGCTTAACTTCTGTACCCTGAAAGATAATGGCGCAAATAATTAAGAAATCAATTTGCAAACAGTTAGGTGATAATAAGGTGATAAATAACAGTCAGCAGGGATTTTTCAAGAACAAATCATGTCAAACCAACCTGATAGCTTTCTTTGACAGGGTAACAAGCCTTGTGGATAGGGGGGAAGTGGTAGATGTGGTATATCTTGACTTTAGTAAGGCTTTTGATACTGTCTCGCATGACCTTCTCATAAACAAACTAGGGAAATACAACCTAGATGGAGCTACTATAAGATGGGTGCATAACTGGTTAGAAAATCATTCCAAGAGAGTAGTTATCAGTGGTCCACAGTCACGCTGGAAGGGCATAATGAGAGGGGTCCCGCAGGGATCGGTTCTGGGTCCGGTTCTGTTCAATATCTTCATCAATGATTTAGATAATGGCATAGAGAGTACAGTTATAAAGTTTGTGGACGATACCAAGCTGGGAGGGGTTGCAAGTGCTTTGGAGGATAGGATTAAAATTCAAAACAATCTGGACAAACTGGAGAAATGGCCTGAAGTAAATAGGATGAAATTCAATAAGGACAAATGCAAAGTACTCCACTTAGAAAGGAACAATCAGTTGCACACATACAAAATGGGAAATGACTGCTTAGGAAGGAGTACTGAAGAAAGGGATCTGGGGGTCATAGTGGATCACAAGCTAAATGTGAGTCAACAGTGTAACACTATTGCAAAAAAAGCGAACATCATTGTGGGATGTATTAGCAGGAGTATTGTAAGCAAGATCCGAGAAGTAATTCTTCCGTTCTACTCCATACCGATTAGGCCGCATCTGGAGTATTGTGTCCAGTTCTGGGCACAACATTTCAGGAAAGATGTGGACAAATTGGAGAAAGTCCAGAGAAGAGCAACAAAAATGATTAAAGATCTAGAAAACATGACCTATGAGGAAAGATTGAAAAAAATGGGTTTGCTAAGTCTGGAGAAGAGAAGATTGAAATGGGACATGATAACAGTTTTCAAGTACATAAAAGTTGTTACAAGGAGGAGTGAGAAAAATTGTTGTTCTTAACCTCTGAGGATAGGACCAGAAACAGTGGGTTTAAATTGCAGCAAGGGCGCTTTAGGTTGAACATTAGGAAAAACTTCCTAACTGTCAGAGTGGTTAAGCACTGGAATAAATTGCTTAGAGAGGTTGTGGAATCTCCATCATTGGGGATTTTTAAGAGCAATGTGGACAAACACCTGTCAGGGATGGTTTAGATAATACTTAGTCCTGCCTTGAGTGCAGGGGACTGGACTAGATAACCTCTCGAGGTACCTTCTAGTTCTACGATTCTATGACTCTATGATTACCCCAGGGCTTCAGAGTCAGAGCTTGCTGATTCTGACTTTCTGACTAAGGCTATGTCTACACTACCGCGGTAAGTTGACCTACGCTATGCAACTCCAGCTACATGAATAATGTAGTTGGAGTCAATGTACCTTCGGTTGCGTTACCGTGGGGTCTACACGGTGGGAGGTTGATGGGAGAAACTCTCCCGTCGACTTACCTTACTCTTCTCGTCGGGGTAAAGTACAGGAGTCAACTGGAGAGTGATCTGCTGTCAATTTGGCAGGTCTTCACTAGAATCGATCTCAGAGAGTCAATCCCTGCTGTAGTGTAGGTGTAGCCTATTTTTTTTTAAATGTAGGGCCAGACGCTAGTATTCTTAGTCATGAGGAATAGATTTTACTCCACAATAAGTCCCTCTGAAGTCAATGAGACTACTTCTGGAGTAAGGTGTTACTCAATGCAAGTATGGATATCAGAATTTGGCTTTCAATTTGACCCTAGTCCATTTGAGTGACATACAAATGATTTAGAGAGGAAAGATGGGTTAGGTAATAGCTTTTTATATTTTCATGCATAATAAAGGAAAATATTTCCTCAACATGAGGACTTTGATTGATAAATACCACAACTGAACAAATAAATGCAGAGTCAATATGGTCAACTTTTATGATGAACTTTTATGTAACATACTCTCGTATGTTTCTGGTTTTTCATGTACCCAGAGTCTAAAAAATACAAACAAATCAAACTTAAAACTTAAATCTAAAGGAAAATGAACAAAATAACATTATTCCAGAGAATAAGAGCTGGCATTAAGGGATTTAGAGAGTTCTTCTGTGGTATACTTACTATACTTTTTATTGATGTTTGAAAGTCAAAGCACACCATCAGAGCATTTATTGTTAATTCAAGTCGAAGTCAAGGAAAGTCCTAAAGACATTGTAGGGGAAAATAATAACCTTACCTCTTTTTTTTCCAGGTATGCAAGCAATGAAGCTGACATTTCATCCCCTAAGCATTTTTGCAAGACATTACATAATATATTACCTAGCACTGGCCTGAGAATGACATTAACCTTCCCACCTTCCTCTGTTGGTCTCACCCCAGTTCTTGCAATGTTTGTAGAAAGAAAAGTAAGGGTAGGCACTCATTCTCTTTGCATGTAATTTTAACCACCTCTTCAGCTCCGGAATGATACAGACTTTCTGCACACTGTTGACCTCTATTTATCATTCCTTCCATGAAGGCAACTTCACTGATCAAGAAGCCTGCCAGGCATACATGTGATACAAACTAGACCACCTGTTGCCAGATGGATAATTCTGACCCTCAGTCCCCTGATTTCTGACTCTTGTGCTATCGCTATCATATGTCAGATAATTAGAGGGGGTGAGAAATGTTTATTTTTTAAATTTGTAAAACATTTCAGAATTTTGAAGTTGTTTCCATTTTGCTTTCAGCAAGCAAGCAATGGCCAGAAGCCAGAGGCCAGAAACAGGCAGTGGCTTCTTTTTTTCCTTCAGTGTTTGAAGATGGTGGCCTGGCTTGTTCCTCCCTCTTGGAACGCCTCCTCAGGAGTCCTTTGGTGAATCAGAATAGCGCATCCACCGTCTGAGGTCACTGGCATCACCCAATAGGGTTGATTATGTAAACAAAGAACCTCCTCATTCCAGTCATTTCTGCTTCAGAAGTCCATAGACCCAAAAATAATACACCCCATTAGTCAGTCAGCAGGTCTATAGGTATTTGGAGACATTTGAAGTCATGAGTCAGTCCATAGACATTAGCTCAACCATTCTACAAATCTCCCAATTCAAAAATTATTAAAATATGCAAAACTAGCAAGAAGTTGGAACTGAAATCATATGAAAACACCAGTCATCAAGTCACTCAGCCATTCTCAAAGAGGAACTGTACCTTATTCTTCAACTGTTCTTGTTCTACAGACAGCTGCATACCACTCCTCCTTCTACATTTTGGTACTCAGTGGCCCAACTTTGAACAGCATTTTTGACACAAAATTAGAGTACAAAGTTAGATTTTTATGGTATCAGAGGAAAGAGCCCTTTAATCCTAAAAGCACAGAATCTTCCTCACACCCATACCTGCTCCACTGCTAGCAGAAAGCTCAAGGAACAGGAGCAGATGACAATGCCACCTGCCTCCTACAGGATTGCCCACCTGGCTCATGAGGCTCAGTGTAGCTTGCCTGTGTCAGGTTAGGTGATTCAAGCCCTGTATCTTTCATAATACCACTCCACAATTTTGTATGTGTATTGTTTTCCATCTCCGCAGCTCTTCATTTATCATTTGCAGGGAGATTTCTGAGGGCTAAATTAACACTCTTATAGTCACCTGCTTTTTCTCAGTAACATACCCTATTAATCTCAGCCCACATTTATCCATGGGCAGCTAGTTCCCTCCTGCTTGGCACTGTTCTTTGTTTTGTATGTGAGAGGATTACCTCTGAGTCATTATTAACACCTTACTCTGTGAGAGACGGAATGTGGCAGAGATTTCTCTGAAAACCTTTTGAAGGTTTATTTTCCTCTTAAATGTTTACTACACTTTCTTTTTTCATTTCTTTCTCCTTTGAGGCCTTCAACTACAGGACTGAGTCATCTGTTTTGACACTGTTTGTTCTCTCTTATGGTATTAACAGCGCTCTCCTCAATTTGTTACCATAGTGGCCTCAACAGTGCAGCTTCTACAGATATGTTGTTTCCATTGTAAAACTATTATAAATTGTAACAGGGACATTTTAATTTTCATTAGTCGGTAACCTGCTGCACATTTTATCAACTGGGGTGTTTATGTATTAGAAGAAAACTCCAGCACTCCACTGTTAATCAGTCTGGTGCAATTTGTTATTTTAAGAGAAATAAGAGAAATACTTTCAAAATGCATGAGCTATTTAGGATTTAAAACCCTTACATAGTAATGGATGCTCCAAAATAACAATCTTTTGTTTCTTATAACACATGAAAGGGTCATTTTCAGATCGTTAGGGTTTAAAAAGTACCCTGTGTTGACAGAGATCCTCTAATATAATCAATCATGTGTATTTGTTTGTTTAAAGTGCAACAAGCACGAAGGTGCCATTCCTTCTCCTGTCCCATGTTGTGCCTGAGTAGTAATGCGAAAGGAAGGTGCCACTCTCAAGGCCTGGGAAACAGATTCTTCCCTTTAATGCCAGAGTGGCAGCAGAACTGCTCCGCAGGTGCAATAGAAGCTGCAGCTCTGACACAGGGAGAATGGTGAGGTGACTGACCTGTGTGGTAGCCCTTACTCCAGCCCTGCCACTGATCTCCTTTATGCAGGCAGCCCTTCAGGGCTTAACTGGGTGGCACACTGGGTGGTGCAAGGGGTATAGGCTCCAGCATAGGTTCTCAACTCCTATCTCTTCCCCTTCAGTGGAACCTCAGCAGTTCTGCTGCATCCAAGTCCCCCTTCTAGGAATGGGTGAGGATTGCTCCTTTAAGTAGGTCAAATTCTATCCTCCGATATGTCCATTGAACATCACACATGATTTCTTATGCTATGTTCCTCAGGGAAAAGACTAGCTTTAAAGCTCTGTAGAAGGTGGTCTCCCTTGAAATTTTTTCCAAGTTCCCATTAATTAAGATGATGCTACCTCAGTATTTGCTTTGTTCCCCTGACCTCCCTATATTAGTACAGGGAATACATATGACATGGTGCAAAACCAAGGTAAAGGTATTTAGTTATGTAAAGTAATTGGAGGGAAATCACTGTGAGTGCTAATATTAATTATTATTATGAGCAGTTGTTTGTGATCTGCATTGGCTAATGAGTAAATATTTGTTTACCACTTCCTGAATTATGAATGACAAAATTCATCATATTTGTAACACAAAGGGACTCCATTATTACACATCCAAGAAATCAGAATCATGTGCTTCAGTTCTCCATACAATATCCTTCCAGGGGTGAAAAGGCATTGCCTTTACAAAGAATTTGAATTGTAAATGACTCTGGGCAAGCAGGAGCTCTGTACTAACCTGGAGACTCAACTGAGAGAAAAAGGGTAGTTAGCTTTCAAACAGGATATCCAAGGAAGTAAGTATAATAACCCATTTTAAACAGAACAAAGGATTATTCACCTAACAGAGTTTAAAGGATGAACAAGGCAGAGCGCTCTCAACAGTGGTTTTCATGTAACATGAAAGATACAGTAGGTAGTGAAAAACTGATTTCAACTGTTTCAGGAGTCAGGTTTCAGAGCGGTAGCCGTGATAGCCTATATCAGCAAAAACAACGAAGAGTCCTTGTGGCACCTTAGAGATGAACAAATTTATTTGGGCATAAGCTTTCATGGGCTAGAACCCACTTCATCAGATGCCTGGCGTGGAAATTACAGGAGCAGGTATAAATTCATGAAAAGATGTGATTTGCCTTACCAAGTGTGAGCTCAGTCTAATGAGACATTCAATTGACAGCAGGATACCAAGGGAGGAAAAATAACTTTTGAAGTTGTAATGAGAGTGGCCCATTTCAGACAGTTGACAAGAAGGTGTGAGTAACAGTAGGGAGAAATTAGTATTGGGGAAATTGGGTTTAGGTTTTGTAATGACCCAACCACTCCTAGTCTTTATTCAAGCCTAATCTGAATTCATTCTTGGTTAAGGACTAAAAATGGTCATGGGAATGGGTGCCCCTGAGATACATAAATAGGAGACCAGGAATAAATGTTCTGTTCTGAGATGCACTATGTTGTATAGGGCTAGTTCCTTTCAGACAATGGACATAAACTAATGCTGTAGTAATTATTTCTGTTTCTAAGTCAATCCATTCTGTAAGCCATTTGAGCCCTGGAGTTCTGCTAAGCAATACTGTGAATTAAGTCTAAATGTTTTTAACTTTTATGAAATTAACAAATATCTACAGAGGTAAGGTCTGACTCTCACCATGCTCATTTATTTCACATTGATTGTGTTCATTACACTAAAGGTGAACATTTGGCAGCGACTGCAGTCCCACTTCCACTGTCTCTCTTATTTTGGACTACTTCTGCCAATTTGAAGTTCTCTGAATTTTCCTTCAGTCTTGAAGTATAGTATAATTCATGGCTATCTGGTGCGGCAGTACATTTAATGGAATATGGACATTTTGTTACCTTTAGGATTTGAAACAAGTATAAAGTCAAAAATACAAACTATGGGCCTACTCCATTTCTGCCCCATGGCTTTATGCCATTGTAACTTCATTGATATCCATGGAGTTGTTAGACTAGTATTACAAATGGGAGATTTTAGCATTCTATAATTTATTGTATCTTAGAGTAGCATATATTTATTGCTATTAATCTCATTAATCTGCATTGATATTAATCAGTGTTTTTCACATTCGTATCACCATAACTTGTCAACCTTGATCAATTATGCATTTTAAATCTCTTAATTTTAACTTGATTTCTCATATTGCTTTCCAAAATATACACAGCAGTATTTGAATGTTTTTCTCTTTTGTGAAGTCAAAGTTGTACAAGGCTAACTCTGTAAATACAATGCCTTTCCAATGGTTGTTGCTAGAGTAACTGTTTGTGATAGCAGCTCTTAGGAACAACCAATAAAGAGATTACCACTAGAGATCCTTCCCAGGTTTTTCACTGAACCGAGGGAATGCCTGAGAGGACAGTTGAGAGATTATAACTCAGTGCTATCTGAATACTCATACCGGGTGTAATTCACTGGTGTATTCACTCCTGTGCAGAGACTGGCATTAGCCATATGTGCCACTTAGTTTCCATTGAAACCCTATTTTGCCTAAATATTCTTACAATTGTGAGGGCTTCAGTGGGACTTAAGGGACAATGCAGGCCTGATTCATCTGTGTGTTACCTCCAGTAGTAGCTATTGTAACTCCAGTGAAATCAGTTGAGCGTAAATCTGGTGTGACTCAGTGGTGGTTGTTTCAGTTTGCTTAAACTCAAAATGTCCTAATGTTGCTTTTACTGGTTCAACTCCACCAGTGGTAGAAGCAGGAGAAGATAGACAAAGTGCCAGTAGGTGCTGTCATTGTTAACAATGTGTCATCTACCAGCTGTGAGCAGGGTCGGACAACACAATGGCACAAATGTTGACTGCCGTGGAAGCATTTTTATGCTATGGTGTGAAAAGATCTCTGGCTCAAGGAATTTGCAATTGAAAGGCCTGATCCTGCATGGTTAAGATGAATGAGAGTTTTGCAGTTGACTTCCATGGGGTCTTTTGTGAGAAAATCAGTTATATGTATATTTCTGTCGCAGAGCCATTATGCCAATTTAATGTAGCATATATATGAAAATAAGAATCTTAGCTACAAGAATAAATATGCAAAAGGATATTTTAATATGACAATTTCTTTAACAGCATTGCATTTTTTACCATAAGAAAATTCTATTATTATTGTAATTATTTTCTAATGGTCTAGTGTAGCCTGTGATTTCCAGTGAGCTCTGAGACAAAAGTAGATCCGTTTTTTTGGTTTATTTTATAAAAGGTTTATCTGAGGAAAAATATGGATTTTGGTCTAACATTAAGACCTTCTGTATTAAAATGCCAGGACAAGCCAGGCTCAGGCTCTGTATATTCAACAAGATACAGCTTCATTACTTCAAAGGGTTCTCTGTGCTCCTGATAAATATTTACCATTGTCATTTTCTTCAGAAATTACTCTGGCTATTTGCTGATTTATAAATTAGTTTTCTCATGTAAGACTGGTTATAGTGCATACTCATTTGAGTTTAACTCCTTATCAGGGAGCAGGCTACTGTACATAATAAGATTTGCTTTAGTTGAAAAATTGGGGGGGGGGGGTTATTCTCATCAGAATCTTAAAATAAAATATTGTAAATAAAATTAGGTTTCAGATGCTACTTAATACTAACTAGGGTCTATTGTTTAATGGGGTTAATTAATTTTGTCCCCCAGTCTCTCTAACAATTAAAACCATGTTTAGCCATCTTATATTTACTCAATTTCTCCTTTATTCTACCTTCTACTTCCTATTTCAATAATACTCTAATGTAGTATGCATCTCTGCACCAAATGAGTTTTAACCTACTTCCTCTCTCACCTAGGATTATATGAAGCAAAATAGAGCAAAACAAACATTTAAGATTGGATGTCTTCCCAAAAGAAAGCTCTCACTTCACCACAAGTAATGGGCTTGATGCAGGAATCACTGGGTGACATTCTATGCCTTGTGCTATGCAACAGGTCAGAGTAGATGAAGGAAATAGTTCTTATGGCCTAAAATCTATGGGTGAAATCCTGGGCTTGCTGAAGTCAACCACAAAACTCCCATTGACTTCAAGGGGGCCATGATTTCACCCAATAATATACAATCTATATAAAAATATTAGTTTGAAATGTCAACAATGCATCCTGTAAATAACAATCCTCAGATGCAGTTTCCTCTCCACCCTGCATTTCCAACATACCCTTCTCAATGGTCTAGTATACATTTATAAGTCTGTCTCTTATTGGGGGCATCCATCCATCACCCGTTGAAGTCAATATCCAATTATATTTAATGGTGCAGAATCAGCCCCTTAAGTTGTAAATCCCTTGAGCTGCAGACTTTGGATCTGATTCTCATTTATAGTAAGGCCACTTTACAAATCACTAGTCATGTAAAGGACCCTCAAAGTGGGTTTAAATGGGACCATTTGCACTGTTGTCTTAATATACAAGAGAGTAGGGATTTTTGTCCTTATTTATCTGCATAGCATTTTGCAAACTTGTGGTACTACAAGAATAAAGTAAGTAACAGGTATACTTCATACCTCCATACTGATAACTTCAGTTAGGTAGCAGATTTCCTAACTTGTCCACTTTGTTTTTAAAGCATAGTGTATCTGATATTCTTGATTCAAAACAAAGGCATTTTAGATGCTTTGATTAGTTTAAGCCATACCTCCACACTAAACAATAGTAGCAATTTTCTGATTGGCTCTAAGACAACTCTACCAAAATAATTTGCTTCATTCCTTAGCAGCTTCAGTTTCTGAAATGAGCTTTTCACTCTTTGAGGCTAAAATAACAGCTTTGTTGGACTTGCCACCTGATACCTATGCATTAGGCTTCAACTAGATTTTCTTACTTACTATTAGAAGTGTGCTAGGGAATAAATACAATGGAGGTTACAGTTACTTGTAGGGTCATGGGAAACTTCCCAAGCACAAAGGGCACAGGGAGCTATGTAAAATATGTGTGTATGGAATAGTATCCCAGGGTGATAAAATACTAATATTTTATCTTGTAGGTGCAGTGAACTGTTATACCTAGCAGCATAAACAGAAGAAGAGCCCCAAGAAGCCTCTGACCTCGACTCAGAGACTTGCTCTTTATCAGAAGTCCTAAATTCTCCATTCAGCTCACACTGAAGAAGACATTTAAGGCACAATTGTCTTTCCAATTTGCACTGCAAGTCTCTTATCCACAATGCAGATATCGAACCCTTAGGGAGGGAGCATGGTATAAACCAGGGATCGGCAACCTTTTTGCACGCGGCCTGTCAGGGAAAGCCCCTGGTGCGCTGGGCCGGTTTGTTTACCTGCCGCATCCACAGGTTCGGCCGATCGCGGCTCCCACTGGCCGCGGTTCGCCGCTCCAGGCCAATGGGGGCGGTGGGAAGGGTGACCAGCACATCCCTCGGCCCGCGCTGCTTCTCACAGCTTCCATTGGCCTGAAACAGCGAACCGCGGCCAGTGGGAGCCACAATCGGCTGAACTTGTGAATGGGAAGGACATAGTCTTTAAGCATCCATTTAAAGACACAATAGCTCAAAAATGAGAATTAACAGTCATGTATTTGCCCATTTTAAGACTATACACACACAGAATTGATTAACACTTATAAAAACCCATTTAGTTCCCCTTTTAAAAGGGAATTTTTATGTGCATTACTTAAGTCACACTTGTGCTTCTTTAGCTGTCACATTACTGGTATGTGCCATTATGTATCTGACAATGAACAGCAAAGGAGAGAAATGCATTCATTTTGATACCTTGTACAATCTCATACCTACAGTTATATCAGTTACATCCCATGATGAATATGTGTGGGATGGACCTGCTTGAAAAATGTTCCCTCGAAAGGGTGTCTTTGATCATTTTCAATTCATCTCAGTTGGAGGATATCATACATGGTAGTTTCCTTTGAAGACGCAGTGTTTGCTGCTAATACATTCCATTCTCCTCTCCTTGTGTTGACAACCAAAGTTGAAAGCCAATGCCTCCCGTTTTGCCCCTATAATTCTACAGTATGTCACATTAGACTGTGCAGATGGCATAAAAAGAAAAGGAGCAAACATGGTATCAAAATGAATGTATTGTATTCCTTTGTCTGTTCATTGGTGCATGCATAATGGGACATACCAAGATTTTAACAGCTAAAGAAGAACTTTTGTCAGGTCAGGAATTTGGAAAAGTGACTCAGTTCAGAAAAATTAAGAAAAGACCTGAAACTTCCCCCAAATGTATACAAACAAAAGCACAAATCAAAATGTACCTAGATTTTTAAAAAGTTCAAATACTGAAAGTATACCATTTAAGTCTATGCTGCCCAGGTGTGTCTGACAAACATAGCTGTAGCATGAAACAATAGTCCATTGATTTTTGTATTATTTATTTCCAGCAGTATTAACAGTGTGCTGGGCGCTGTACAAACACAAAGTAAGGTATGTTCTCTGTCTTGAAGAGTTTACATTCTGAGAAGACAGGACAAATAGGCAGAGAGACAGAGATTAGGGAAATGAGTGTAAGACACCAGCAATGTAGAAGATGGTAACTAATTGGCTACAACCTGAAAACAAAATGCTTTATTATGATATTAAGTATTCATTTTTTTATTATTTAAATGTAAAATTCGCAGACTATTCCCAAGTGCCCTATAGCTTCAGCCTATTCAACAAGCTAATTTTGTGAAGGTGCCAAGGTACAATCTTTCAGGAATAACTGGAATACAAAAATGGTAGTGAAAGTGCCTTGTGAATGAAACAGGGCTCTACAGACACTGCACTTGCCTTGTGGAAAATATAACATGTGCTGTATGTCTTATAGAAAAAAGCTGTACAATCTTATATTGAATTATTTGAGAAATAGGATGTGATCATGTAATTAAAGATGGTACTGTAATGTAGGCAGTAAGGTCTACTGGACAGGACACTGCATTAGGATTCAGGACGCTTGGCTTCTATTCCCAGCTTGGCCACTGATATGCTGTGTGAAGTTGGACAAATCTCTGCCCCCCTGTGTCCCCTCCCACCATTTATCTATCTTGTGTACTTAGATTGTAAACTGCTTGGGGCAGAGGCTGTTTCTTACTATGTGTTTCTACAGTGCCTAGTGCAATGGGACCATGATCTCAGTTCCTGCCTTTACAATGGACAATGCTACCTCCAGGGCCGTCCCTAGGTGGGGTGCGAGGCCCAGTATATAGGCGCTGAGTTTTTAATCTGCTGGGGGTGCTCCCCCTGGTTCCACCCAGGTCCTGCCCCCACTCCACACCTTCCCCCAAGGCCCCACTCCCGCCTCATCCCGCCCTGCCTCTTCCCCTCCCAGTTTCACCCCCTCCTCCAAGTTTGCTGCACCCTCACTCCTCTCCCCTCCCCCCAACGCCTCCTGATGCCATAAAACATCTGATCTGCGGCAGGCGGGAGGTGCTGAGAGGGAGGAGGAGGCGCTGATTGGTGGGGCCTGCCAGCGGGCAGGAGGCACTGGGGAGAGGGGGAGGTTCTGGTAGGGGGGCTCCTCCTCGCCCCGCCTGCCGCTTGCTGCCCTGTTCGCCTTCTCACCCCGCTCGTTTGCCCAGCCGCCTCCTGCCTCATCTCCCCGCCCAAAGCACGCCCCCCCCCCAAAGCTGGGGGCCCGGGGCACTCGCCCCGATTCGCCATACCCAGGGCACGGCTCTGTCTACTACTAATATGTACTATATTTTGTGTTCTTAACTGTGCAACCTTAACATTATCTTAACATAGCTTACTTTTCTGTGGAATGTATATATACATTACTACCCACCAAAATGACTGAGGCCAGTGAGAATCAGAAAATACTTATCTTTGGATGGAACTTAACACCTAAACTGTTCAGTATAAAAGAACATTGGGCATCCAGAACGCTGCTCTGCCTCTCCTTGGATTAATTTTTAGAACACATCAGTTCAGCTGAAGACCACTTAGGAAATTTCTGTGAGAAACAGCTGTAGATGCTACCAAATGGCCCTGAAGGAGTTTTACCCTGAAGACCAATGTGCATGCCCTTTGACCTCCAAATAGGCAATATGAGAGAAAATGTGGGAATCCCATTTTTATATGCATAAATTGACATTCATTTTCATGCTCTTTCACAGTGAGTGGAAGCAGAGAGCTCATCTGGGAGAGGGAGGTATTTTGAAACTCGGTACTAGCAAGTGATTCAGTAATGCGGGTATTGCGTTTCATCACCTGCTCATCTTTAATTCAGAGCGGTGCATATTGTTAGAGGGGTGGCACAGCACTCTCGACAGTTTGGTAGCAATCAGTAGCTACTCCAGATGTTTCTTTTATAAGCTGTGACAAAAAAAATATGTGTACAGTAAAACAATCAGTAAAATAAAGAAGCGAAAAAACAAACTGCAAAAGCAATTGTTGGCATGACTAGTCCTGATTTATCTAAATGCTGTAAAGTGAGTGGGATGATTATTTGCAATAGCTGTGTTTGGAGGTGGCTAACACACATACTGTATGCAGTTGTCATTCCAAATACAAGATTGTTTAATAAACAGTGGTGAAAAAGTTGGCAATTTATTTTAGAAAACCAAACATAAAACTTTGCACCCTTCAGTTCCTAATTTCTCTCACCAGCTGCTGTTTGGGATTCGGTCTGAATGGAAAACGCAAAATAATAACATTAGGTTCTATTGTAGCTATTGAGCCAGGGTCTCAGATGCTATAAATAGGCAGGGTCACTAAAGTAAATGCTCTTTGATGATTCACATCAGCTGAAGATCTGGCCCATCCCATTTTATTGTAACATAAAGGGGAAGAAACGACCAAGGAGTCAGCAAATGCATCATTCGTTTTATACAGAGAATCTAATCCTAAAATTGGAGTAAATAGTAAGTGAAAAATCTTTTAAATGTAACTGCTTGTTGGCAAAAAATCATCTGATAAATTATATTGATTTTTATATTTTACAATGTCCTGCTGAGTTTACGGCTTATTGTTCTTTGTAACCAAACCAAACCAAAACAAAAAACAACAAAAATCTGTTGTTTGACTGAGCAGGAACAGAACATTTACAGTTAAGATCTCCTTGAATTCTTACTGCCTTTGGGATTTTAAAATATTCACATATGACTGATTTGCCATCCCACATCAATTTGTCCATCACATTATACATGATAAACTAGAGGAAGACAAAAATCCTCCATAATGCACCTTAGTCAGTTGTGCAATGCTATACATGGAGATAAAGCATTCCTCATTTCCTATAATGATCATGCTCTTTGAAGCATGAGATTTGATTTCCCTTATTATAGCTTTCATAATTGCAAATGACTGCATTGGTCACAAGACTGAAAAATGTAAAAAGTGTGCTCTATGCAATGACATATTTTTATATGGTTAACAAATTTAAATACAGACACTCCCCGAGTTACGTAAACCCGATGTACGCAAATCCAAGCTTACGGAAAAAGTTCTGTAAGCTAGAAATAGAAGGTTGGGTTTTTTTGTTTTTTGTTTTTTTGCGTAATGGTCGGATATACGTTTCCAATTTACGCAAAATTCGAGTTATGCAAGGCGTTCCGGAACGGAACGCTTGCATAAGTCGGGGAGCATCTGTACAAATTTTGTATGTTGCCTCTAAACAACTATTCCCATATTGGACCAAAGTCAGCCCTGGTGTAACTCCATTGAGGACAATGGTGCTGCATTGGCCCGTCAAAGATTATTCATGTAGCAGAAGATTCTGAGAAATTTGTATAATATAAGGCATTTTGGGGCATACGCTGGTAACAGTCTGGGGTAATTCTATTAAATTAAATGGAATTAATCTAGATTTACACCAATGTAATTAAGATCAGAATTTGGCCCAAAAGATCTTTACAGTTGTTTTCCTTCTACTGATAACAGCTTTAATGAAAAACATCTTCTCCCTTCTTCATAAATAGGCCTGTCAGAATGAATGACCGTACTGGAGGTTAGTAAAGGAGAATGAATTCTTAGACTAATTTTAATTACTCATCATATCTCCTCTTGGCTGTGTGAGTCAGCTTCTTTCCTATCAGCGTTTCATTGGAATTGTTGTGCATTTGTTTGCCCAAATCTCTCTTTTTCTTTATATTCTTGGGATGTATCTTGAAAATTAATGGACAAATATTTTAAGTAAATCAAATATAAGTTTAAAAGCCCCTGAACACTCAATACTAGGGCCTGCTGCTTTACCAAATTGTGCTGAGATCTCATCAGATCTCACAAGCTAAAATGGGTTCATCTGGGCTAGTACTTGGATGGATGACATGTATGGAACACATAGGTAGTAGTGTTCATTCAGTAGGTAGCATCTTCTCTCTGAGTAACTAGCAGACTAATACTGCTGGAGAGGCTGTAATTTGGATGATATCAAAGTCCTAACTACTTATTGGTGGTCAGAACACCATGACACTTCATGAGAGTAGGAATTTTAATCCTGTAAATCTAATTTAGGTTTAGTAATTACATTCTGCCTACCTAAATTCCCTCCGCCATTATCAACTGTCTAAAGTTGTTTTTCACTTCCTCTCCTAAACTGTTGTATATTGTTACTGTACACTGCTAAACAGTTGCATGTTTCCATTTCAATGCTGAGTGCATTTCAGTGGTTAACAAAATAAAGTGCCTTGTGTTGCTGTACAAGTAATAAAATATAAAAACAAAGAAATTCCTGAATATTGATTGAATATCAATTTGTTATAACTTTAAAGAACTTTAGGATAAAAAGGTGTTATCTAAATGTAAGGTCATCATCATATTTTTGAAAAGTGAGGTTTTTGAACATGGTTCCCCAAACCTGGAAAATGTGGCATAGTTGTTAGAAGATTCAAATGTGAAAAAAGCAAGGAAATGTAAGGAGTCTTGTTTACCGCAAGATTACTGAGCAGCAGTTTGCTAATGTCTAAGAAGCACAAAGGCCAGTTATGTGTTCTCCAGACCATCAGAAATAACAAAATAAAATTTAGGGCACTGTAATGCCCTAAGAAGATCATCTCCTGGTTCCAGATCAGGACACCTGTATAGAAGAAATAGAGAGAATCAATCCCTAGTTTTAGATGAGAAATATTGAATTGAGTTGGTAATATCCAACAAAGTTTTAGAAGACTAGAGTTTGACCTTTAAAGGCTTACAGTAACCTGGACCATAACAGCACCATGTTGATACCATTTTTTCCCTCTCATGAATAATATTTAGTGATAACTGCCTTCAAGTTGGTTCTAAGCATTGAAGCAGTGAAATTGATAGGCTTAAAGCTGAAACTATTTCTAGATATGTTTTGATTTACAAGCCATCTGATATGATTGGGGTGTTCAGTCACTGTGACTGTGGAGGTCTGGATCAAATTTTCCTTCTTTGGAGGATAGCATTGGTTTTAATTAGATTGAAATGTTCAAAAGTTTTAAATCTTTGAAACTGGGCTATGAGAGCTAATGATCATGGAATCATAGTATCTGCAAGGTAAAGAGATATATGATGCCATTCTGTCTTGCAATATGTTTTAAAGAGACTCAACTCCATTGTGCAGTGTTTGTGAAACTTCAGAAAATGATCCAGCATACAGGCCTGATTCTGTAGCTTCAATGTGCCAGTGCAAGGCGGAGGCATCACAAAAAGGCCTAGTGCTGGCCATCTCTACAGAGGAAAGTTTTACCCTACATGTGGTTGAAATTTACGGGAGTCTGGCTCATGGAGCAGCTGTAGAATCAATAATATTATGAGGGCTATGGATATCTAATATTCAGATTTCTTCATGACATGCAGTCCTCCATTTTTTCCTTTTTATTCTTTTTTCCCCGCCACTTGATTGACACAAACTTCTCAATGCCATCTCACATCCTGTAGCCTGACCCTTGTAGCTCATAGCTAGCTGTCTGACAAAGGTTATGTTTTACTTCAAATACTCAATGCAGCTTTTACAGTGTCAAGTCACAAGGATCTGATTCTCATTGAGGCTACAGCCCCTTTATACGGCTCAGTGAGGCTCAGGCCCCAAATCTCTTTCACACACAAATGTGAGTAATAGTCCTTTCAGGCCTTCCATTGATTTCAGTGGGCTTTGGATCAGGCCCATAGCATTTGCCCACTTTTATTAGAAAAAGTATATACTGGCTCAGTTTGCTCCATTTAAATCCCTTTACTCAGAGGCATGTATGCTACAGAAGTCAGCTGTTTTCCAGACCATATTGATTTCTTTAGCATAGCAACTATTTTCTAGAGCTGCCGAAAGAATTCTGAATATATATGGGAGTCAAATACCAGTATGTTTCTTTGACTGTTCCACATGCAAATTTGTAGGGTTTCCCTCCTACCACTTATAAAAAACATCATCCATTCCTCTTTCAACCAGGCACATTATTTTCAGTAATAATTTTTATTTCTTATACTGTCCACAGCTTAAAAGAAAAATGCGACATATATCTGAAGTATATCAGCGGAGATAGGTTTCTTGATTTTACGTGCCATTTTTAAGAAATGAGCTTTTAATAAACCAGGCAGAGGACAATGATGAGCACTGCTAATTTCCCATCTTGAGTAAATACTGAAATTCACATTAAGAAAAAAAACCAATCACTGGGTTCTGGGTATTTTTTTTTTTTTTTAAGAATGGTTAAAAAAAAATCTTTATAGAATCTTTTAATGGTATCTGTAGTATTCATGCATTTGTTTTGGTGCAAAGGAAATAGATTCTTTTTTTGCCCGTTGTGTATATTGTACCTTCAAAAGTTACTGTCAGTTACAGTTTTTGTTTAATATCTTCTACTACAGAGTGTTCCACATTTCAACCTTGAAACTCATAAATACTACAGGACAATGTTGTGCATGTTTTACTGAGAGCAAATGCTTAACCAAATTAGCTTTGTTCTCATTTGTGCTATTCCCTAGTTTACAAATGCCTTCCATTTTTCACAAGAGAAGTTTAGATTCAGCTTAATTTAAGAAGTAATAAGGGAGCTCTGGGTTAGAGCTGGGCACACTCACTGAGCTGGGGAATGAGAAATGAAATAAAGAGTTCAGCAAAGCAATCACAACACATTTTTTACTATGTATGTATTTGGTCTGCTTTGCAAAATCAGACTTGTATGTAACTTTATCAAGCAGGTATATCAATGCTGAATGGATAGAGAGGGAATTTGTTATGCTCTTGTGCTGGATGGGAGTTATAGCTTCAGATTACTTTGAAATCTGTTCAACTATTCATTCCTAACCTCAAAAGTTTTGAGATTCCCATCGCTTTATGAACAGAAAGAATTGTAATGACAGTGTCTGTGGGACAGGTACAAATAAGGTGGTAATCTGAAATTTCAGATAGTAATTAGGGGCCCAACCCAATTCTCATTTATTTCAATGGGAACTGGAACTTCCACAAGAGGAGCCATTAACCAGGGGTTGTTTGTGGTTTTGCAAATATCTGTCAGGACTGAATTGCTACTGGCCCCCCTTTTATCTGAGTCCCTAAAGTTCAGGGCATTTTGATGTATAGTTCTGGTTTGGGCTCCTCTCCAATCCTGAGACCACAGTGCAGGATAGATAAAGTTAATTTTTATTAAAGAAATCATTAGTCATGGCCAGTCAGGACTCAGGAATTCCTTGTTATATATTTCAGTTTATAATCTAGATAAATGACATAGGCATTTTCTATTGTTTACCTCCAATTTATTAGAAGAGAGTAATGTCTGAATATATAGGTCCAGAGCTTCAACTGGTGTAAGTTAGCACAGTTTCATTGACTTAAATGAAGCTATGCTGGTTTACACACCCACTGAGTATTTGGCCCATCCATTACAGTCCAAGTCTCATTCAAAAGCACTACTGCCAATTCAGATTATTTTTTTTTGGGGGGGGGGGGAAATTCCAGAGCTCCTGTTCACCCCCATAGAATAACCCTGAGTCTCCCTCAGCTAGGGAGTCTCCCCTCTTTCTTACCCACACAGTGCATGAGCTGGTGCCACCAGGAGTCAAGTTCTTGGTGGACTTCCCTGTGCTCTGTCGTACAGAAGCAGACTCTCCATGCACCAGATTGTGACAACATTTGGCCTGGTTGCTCCTCCCTCTAGATGGAGGGGCGGCTGGGCCAAATTGATGTGGCATTGCAACCCTGTGTGCCAAGTCGCAATGCCACTCACTGAAGTTTGGTTCGGACGTCCTTCTGTTTGTACAGAGGAGCAGACAGGTCAAATTTCAGTGGCATTGCGACCATATAGCTGGAGTGATGCTCCAGACGACTCCAGCAGCAACTGTACTAATTTAGTACATGACCACCATTTAACAGCGGTTGGGCAGTGCCCTCCTCCCCAAGCTCTGCAGTATATGGAATTTTGAGCAAGTGCAAAAAAAACCTGTGGAGGGCATTTCCCCCCTAACCCCTATCACTATTCCAAATAATTCAACTTTGCTTTCCATTTCTGATGACTTATAGCAAATATAAATGAATGTTGACAAATGTACACAAATACACTCAGATCTCCAAAATAACACGATTCATGTGTAAGCGAAGATGGTGAAAGGGATTCTTCAGCAATAGGAGACTTGAGCTGGACTCCTCTGTCTAAATGTCTAGACAACTTGGAGACATAATTAAACAAGCAAAGAAAAGTATAAGATACACATGGTTTCTTTTGTAATAGTTTGTTCCATTACAGTAAAATCCACTAGATTAAATATTATTTAGAAAATCTTTTTTATTCCTCAAATGTTTTTAAGAACCATATCTGTTAATGATTTTTGAATTAAAAAATAAAAATAAAAATCCTCAAAAGAAGCAAATAGTGCTAGGAGCTAGAGCTGGGGGGAAACACTTCAGTGGGACCACTTTCTGATTGGAAAAAATGCAATTCTGTCAAAATCAAAATGCTTTACAAAATCACATCAAATTCAACACCATTTCACTTCATAGAAAAAAATGCAGAAATGTCCCATTTTTTTGACATTTTCCTAATGAAATGTTCTGACATTTTGCAATGACTTTCATTTCATTTTTTTAAAATGTTATATATTATAATGAAATTTAAAATAAAAAGTCAAAAGAGAAACAAAACTTTAAATCAATCCAAAACAAATTTTGTTTCAGAATTCTTTTTCACAGAGAATTTCAAAATTCACCTAGTCTATATTTGATTAGAAATAGATTAGCAGAAACAACAGACCCTACAAACAACTGCAACTTTCTCTCATTTACTAAGGAGGTATCTGTGACCTTGTGAAATATAAAGCATGTTACCTCAGCATCCTAACACTGTTTGGTTTGTTTACTTTAAATATCACATACTTTTCTTTATGTAGGAGAAAAGGATTCTGCAGAGAAGGTCCATAGGAAATTTATTATTTCATACTTTTGTTGCAGTAGCACACAGAGGAACTATTCAGAAGTGGGGTGCCATTGTACTAGGCACTATACAAACATATAAAGATATGGTCCCTGTCCCAAAGAGTTTACAATCAAAGAAGGCATCTAACATACTTACAGATGATTAAAGAAGCCCCCAGTGAACTGTGGCTATATCAAATATATACATGGGTGTATAATAGGTGAAGTTCTGGGTGTTTTGCCATTAACTTCAATGGGGCCAGGATTTCACCCAAGATATATATGCATATATATATAGAGAGAGAGTCTGATTTTCACTTCACACATTTAACTCCTGATTTACACCAGTGTGAGGCGGAGAATCAGACAGTGTGTGTGTGTGTGTGGGGGGTTAATATGTAGATGACATTTATATACTCAGTTATTGCATCCTGCTAGCATAAACCAGCAAAACAGATGCCCAGTAGACTGCAGCAGGAGACAAAGCATTATTGACTTTATACTCGATGGCATATAAACAAGTGAGACAATTTTTGATTTTTCCCTGCATGCTGATACATCAGATACTAAAATCTCTTGTGGGATTTAATTTGTTCTATGAAAATTGTTATCCCTAAAGTGTAAGTTATTTACATAACAAAATAAATGGTATCAATGAGACACACATGGTTATTTGAGATATTTTATCATTCCTTTAGCGCATGTGGAGAGGATTATACATTAAGCAGATTCCTTTATAAGCTGTCAATTCCTGCTCCCTCCACCCCCTCATTCTTTCTCTCTCCTTCACCTTTGAAGTCAATTGGTTGCTTAGCTAATTTTGCTGTCTCTTTACTTTTTAAAATCCTTTAAGTGTTGTTATGGAGATCTGTTTCCATTCATCTATTTGCATTACATTCTGGGTTTCATTCCAAATGAAAAGAAATTGTGTGCAGTTTGCTAATGAAGTGTAAAGTATATGTATTTTTAGTTTAAAATCACTGATTTGGTTATTATTTTAGGTCTATATATATAAAGAAACAGAATAATAGGTATGTTTTTGATATTGAACATGGATTTTAATGGAACATGAAATCCATTTTTTTATTTACTACTTTAAATTCTTTTATTTTTATTTTAAATTATATGCTACAGTATATATGTCACTGGCTAAGATCCATAGATTCCAAGGCCAGAAGGGACCACTGTGATCATCTAGTCTGACTTCCTGTGAAACACAGGCCATCGAACTTCCCCTAAATAATTCCTAGAGCAGATCTTTTAGAAAAACATCCAATCTCATTTAAAAATTGTCAGTGATGGAGAATTCACCACGACCTTCAGTTAATGGTTCCAATGGTTAATTACCCTCACTGTTAAAAATTTACATTTACACCTTAATTCTAGTCTGAATTTGTCTAGCTTCAACTTCCAGCCATTAAATTTTGTTATACCTTTCTTTGCTGGGTTGAAAAGCCCATTATTAGATATTTGTTCCCCATGTAGATATTTATAAACTGTGATCAAGTCATCCCTCAATCTTTTCTTTGTCAAACTAAATAGATTAAGCTCTTTGAATCTATCACTATAAAGCCTGTTTTCTAATCTGTTAATCATTCTCGTGGCTCTTCTCTGAACACTTTCCAATTTATCAACATCCTTCCTGAATTGTGGGCAAAAGAACTGCACATAGTATTCCAGCAGCAGTCACACCAGTACTGAACATAGAGGTAAAATAACCTCTCTACTCTGACTTGAGATTCCCCAGTTTATACATCCCAGGATCACATTAGCTGTTTTGGCCACAGCTTCACACTGGGAGCTCATTTTTAGCAGATTATCCACTACGAATCCCGAATCTTTTTCACAGACACTGCTTCCCAAGATAGAGTCCTCCATCCTCTAAGTATGGCCTACATTCTTTGTTCCTAGATGTGAACATTTACATTTAGATGCTATGTGAAGGTTCAAAATGCTGTGTAAGGACAGAAAGTGGAGAGATCGATTGAACTGATTGTCACTGAAGTGTGACAGAGATGCATCTTCTGACCTTCCCTCTTCTGCATTGCGATAAATTACATGATGTAAAAAGAAACAATCAAATCAAAGGAAGATACAGGAATTATATGGAGTAGAAGAAACCTTTAAGATCTCAACTTTGCAGATGACACTGTTCTGTTAGACACAGATGATGATTCTATGAAAAAGACCACTATCAATGTCGAATGTGAAGCCACCAAAGCAGGATTAAGAATCAGACAAAAGAAACTGAAAGTCATAATAATTGAGAGAGGAGTCAGCAATGTTGGTGAATATATGATCGATAGTGAAGTGTATGACATGGTTAATGAGCTTGTATATATTAGAAGCCCAATTAGTGACAATGCCCACTCCTTACAGAGTTGGAAGCAATAAGTGGGAAGGCAAGTGGAGCCTTTTCAAGGCTGACAAATACAGTAGAACCTCAGAGTTATGAACACTAGAGTTACAAAGTCAACCACACACCTCATTTGGACATGAAAGTAGACAACCAGGCAGCAGAGACCAAAAAAAGCAAATATTGTATAGTACTGTGTTAAACATAAACTACTAACAAATAAAGGGAAAGTTTAAAAAAAAAAAAGATTTGACAAAGTAAGGGAACAGTTTCTGTGCTTGTTTCATTTAAATTAAAATGGTGAAAAGCAGCATTTTTCTTCAGCATAAGTACGTTTCAAAACTTTATTAAGTCAGTGTTCATTTGTAAACTTTTGAAAGAACAACCATAATGTTTTTTTCAGTTATGAACATTTCAGAGTTATGAACAATCTCCATTTCCGAGGTGTTCATAACTCTGAGATTCTACTGTACCTGGAAAAATAAGGAGATTCACACAAGACACAAGATAAAGTTATACAATGCCATTGTGATACCCACATACTTATATGCTTCTGAAACCTGGCAAATGCTAGAAACCCACAACAGGAAGCTTAATGCACTCCATCAGAGTTGCTCGTGAAAAATCTTTGGTGTGCGCAAGTGTGATAAAGTAACCAACACTGATGCATTCGATAGGACTGGTCAGCTGACTATTGAGACAATGATTAGAGAAAGAAGGCTGAAGTGGTTTGGACATGTTCAATGGATGTCAAAGAATGGTACTGACCCACTGATGTCAATGTGAATTTTGCCATTGACTTCAGTGAGGCAATAATTTTACCATAGGGAATTCCAGGAGATATAGCACCTCCAAGTGTCCCCACTAGGATTGTGCAATTCTGCAATTCCCTCCTCCCCCATGCAGAGCAATAATTAAGTGCCCCAATCTGGCCCCATCTGTGCACAATTACATATGGACATAGATACAAAATGGCATTTTTCCTTGTCACCTTCTGTGCCAGCATAAGTAGGAGGATGCTTTTATCTTGCCTACATTTCAACCTTCTTGGTTTTCTTAATGCTATTTTAGCTTGTTTCTTAATACCTCTTGGTAGGTCAGTGTGAGTGAGCCCAAAACATGGGAGGGCGGCTGCTGCTGTGTGTGTGTGTGTGTGGGGGGAGGGGTGTCATTTCATGCTACTTTCTGTGCTCAATGATTTCAGATTTTTGTGTTGTCTGTGTAAGCACTAATTATGCTGTTCATGTCACTGTAATAAAGTTCTACCTCATCTTTGATCTAAAAGGCATTTATTTTCTGGAGATATTTTGAAGCTGGGCAAATTCAGACTGGAAATACAGTGCAAATTTTTAATACTGTGGGTCATTGGAACAAGGGTTGTGGTAGATTCTCCATTACCGGAATTTTTTAACTCAAGAACAGATCTTTTTCTAAATGATATGCTCTGATTCAAACAGGAATTATTTTGGGACACGTCTATGATCTGTGTTATGCTGGAGGTCAGACTTGGTGATCGCAGTGGTCACTCTGCTCTTAGAGTCTGTGAAATCTATGAACTTTTACTTTGTCAGCTTCATCAGCTTTAAATCACCAATACAGAAAAATAAGGATTCTTTAGAATGACGTCTCTCCATTTCCAACAGATGAGTCTTTCTATGATTGATAGACAGTATGAGATTGCCTTGGCTAAGATGAAAGAGTTTTGGTTGGCAGCCTGTTTATTTACTCACTTTCATATCCTTCATTGCTGTTCTATTATTTGCTGCTTTGTGATGTTTTCCTGGGTAACTATACAGCTAGAACTTTAAGACATATGCGGGGAAATTGTAGCTAACATATCTTTTGGGAACTCATTAACTATATGAGTTTAAATAAGAATGTCAACTTATCACTGTTTCTTTTTTTAATATTAAATCTAGGGGATCACAATGTTCTGATGATACAATATAGTGAAAGTAGGATTTTGAAGATTTGGGCTGGAATGTCATACAGCAAAAAATCTTTTCTCCTTGAGAATCTACATACAGCATAACTCATTGGTTTGCCTGATGTTTTGCCTGCTATTGTCACAAACTGACTCAAACAATTCTCAAATCTGGAATTATTGTGGCTTGAAAGCCGCAGACTGAAAACTGAAAGATGCAATTCAGATGTTGGAATATAAATATGCAGAAATTATAGCTCATTCTTAAACTCAATTGAGAGCACCATATGATCTGCATACACGGCTATTTTCATAGCTGTTTTTACAGTTCCTGATTTGTTAATGTGTGTTTTGCAAATGCAGTTTTGATTGGCTCATCTCAATTCACCAAAAAGAAGGCACTTCTAATAAAAGCTGAAGTGGATGAAGGATTTAATTTGACCTTGCATTTCAATATATTGGCTGGTATTTATTGTTCCGTTTTATCCTGCTTGCGCGGGGGGGGGGGGGGGGGGGGGGGGAGGGAGAAGAGAGTATTGTGGTGAAACATATACCCATCCATTAAGTAGTCTGATACAGTATGTCCAAGGGAAAATATTGTTTTAGTAGTATGGTTGTTTGTCACTAAGTACAGTATTGTATGGAAATATGCTAAGTTACTCAGCAACAATTCATTCTACAAGGTGAGTAAGTCCATTGGTTCATGGGGAGCTAAATAGTTTGTGTTCAAAAGACAGAGTTTCAACATTCACTTTGCATTACCTTTTATGAGGTTATATGTGGTGATCTTGCCTTGTGAGGAGCAACCCTTATATAATCTGATCTGATGCTTTGTGACGTGTCTTTTTGTTTAAACATTCTGTCTGAATGACTTCAGCACTGGATCAAAATACTGCTACAGTATTTCTTCATTGAGGGCACTTGATTTAACAGCTGAATTCAGTCCTATTTCAGTGGCAGTCTTTAGGATTCATTTAGAATTTGAAATTTAAAAGGGGTCAGACAATAATAGCTCTACGATACAGCATTTGTGTGCACAGTTCACATTGGCTAAGCCAAGAGAAGTGAACCAAACCAGACATTGCATATGGTAAAATAATCCAATAAATTATTAAATTCTCTAGTCTTCCCAGTACATGCTGTCCTCTGTGTTTCTATCTACTAAAGTTTATACCTGCAAAGACTCACACATTTGAGTGACTTAAATCATGTGTGTTAATTGTACCGACTTTCATGTGACTTCTTATGTGAGTGAAGTTTCTTTTTGCAGGATCGGGGCCTTAACTCTTCAGGGAAGGGATTGTCTTCATTTGGGGGGCTACTACAGCACTGAGCTCATTGCTGGTGTGTGCTATTTTTTTAATTGTTTTTAGTATTATTTATTATGAAATGACCAAGTGCGTGCCACAACCCCTCCAGGAGCTGGTGACCGAGAGTCTGAGAATCTGTTACTGTGCTGCTAGCTGGTGGAGTTTCTCCTTTAGCTAAAACACTAGAGTTCCGGGCGGTTCTAGTACAGGTGTTTGGTCCAAACCTTGCTGAATTCAGCTAGGATGCTAGGGAGTCATAAATATCTTGCTTGTATTGATAAAACGTTTATTTAAAAAAATGAAATAAACTGACAACACCATTTAATGTCTTATTATTTGAGCTGCGTATATCATTTTAGCAGTTCCCTCAGCTTGAATAATGAAAATCAGTTAAAGCAGTTTCACTTTTGTTTATAGTCACTTTTACTATTAGATTTTCAGTACGATTATATTGAGTTTGAAAATTCTGGAGGGGAATGTTAATGTATTGAACACTAGTATAGCCACAGGAATTTTAAAGAAATCATAAAAACACTTCTCTTGCTGTAGGTTTGTTTAAATAAAATCAAAATATTGGTCTAAATTTGAACTGATGGTGCCCACTTAAGAGGAACAAATAGATTTTGTTTCATCTGTGAAAATTGGAATCAAAATAATATTGCCGGTGATACAAATTACCTATATGTGCATATACTGTAGATAAGTTTTTACACAGACAGTCATGAAATTTAATGGAACAGCTCCATACCCTCTATTTTTGCCCTCCCCCTCTTAAGGAAGGTTTTCTACTTAGGCTTTCTCTAGACATTTTGATCAACAACTGATTTCCTTCTCTGTTCCTCAGGTTGTTTCAGGATTGTTTGAACTGGCTACTTTCCCATTATCTCATGTTTTGCTGATGTCTCTCTCATCTTCAAAAGGATTTATCTTGCACTTCCTTCAAATTATATTGGTGTTACTAGGTCACAAATTAAGGTTGATGACTCTAAAGAGCATCATTAATCATAAAGCTTTACTTTCTGGATGATTACAAAAAAGATGAGCCAGATAAACCCATATTGTTCTGGTTATACTCTTCGGTCTTTTGAGATTAAACTGCTTTGTTCCTGTTAACAATGCAATATTTCTTCCCTATTGCCTGGGTAAAAATGTTTTGTAGAGAGACTTGCATAATACCTTTCAATGTAGGCCTTAAAATACTCAGAAAAGTGTAAGTATCCTTTTGCCTCCAGAGGATTGAGTTCAAACCCTGCTTTAGGTGACATGTGAAAATAACATTATTAGCTTTATTCTTACTCTGATAGATCCACATCACAAATGAATCTGGCATAATAGGCAGTTTTTGCCTAGCAGACAAGACTAACAGGGGAGTTACAGGGGATGATGATTCAGGTGCCATTGTCAGAGCTGTGCAAGGAAGCTAGCACAGAGTCTGCTTTCATGATGGCTGGCTCAAGCTAGTGCTATTGGCACCAAATTCAGCAATGAAACCAAAAATTGATGTTCTGACTAGGAGTCCGTCAAGCATGTCCAAAGTTCAGAGAGGTCTTGGGGCAATCTCTTTCAGAAAATACTTCCCATTTTAATTGTACTGACGGTAAAAAAACATAAAGGGGTGTGTGTATGTGTGTGTTGGTGGGGTCTGGGGTGGGTGTTTCAGTTTTTCTTTTACCTGATAGCTCTGTTCTGAAATGAAACAGAACAGGTAGGAAGCTCCTTAGTGGATTTCAAATGAGTTCTCATGTATATGTACTAAAGCACTTATTTGGTGGCTGAAGCTGTATTCCAGGATTCCATTTGCAAAAAGGAATCTGGTATTGTCAGAGAATACACGGTTCCAGCTTGGGATATTTTGAACAGATTGTTACCTCAATGTGGATCTTGCATTTCTTTGTGTGTTCCAAAGGACAGGGACATCTGCTTTTGTGCAGGACAGTGAGCATGTAATTGAACCATAATTTTCAAATGTTTCCTAAAATAAAGAATCTTACTAATTTAGTCTGTTACCCTAGGCTGAGCTGTCATATGTCGTGTTTATACCAGTGAATGATACTACATGAACTTGTCCTCATCCTGAGGCTGGAAGGGTGTAAGAATCTTCTTCTCGAAGAAAATAGCATGTAAGCAACCTCTGGGCGTAATGAACCCCTGTGTTGCTTCGGTTTTATCAATGTAACTCCATTGCTTTCAGTGAACTCAATTGATGTCTTCTGGGTCATATTTCTTGCTGATTTATTGCTGGTTTTCCCCAGGATTTTCATTATTGCCACTCCATCATTTCATGACATAATGGTAAAAATGCCCAAGTCTTGTTTACACTAACACTTACATTGTTGCTACCAACAGCGCGGCACCAGCATTGCAGACTGTTGATGTAACAGAGTGCACATTTTTCTACCCTAGACAATGTGTAAGTCATTTTGCACTGCATGTTTCCTCTCCGTGTTCTAACTTGCAATGGCTGAACTCCATCAATTTCAGTGGATTTACTCCTGATTTGCAATGGTGCAACTCCTGATCAGACTCTGTCCTCCATTTTTCAACTTCCCAGTCTTCCATGAAGTGCTGTAACTTTCAAAATATTCTTTAATTCCTCCAGCAAAATCTCAGTTTTCAAGCATCTTTAGGTGAAGTGCAAGAAAGTTACTGAAAGTCAGCTCTCCAAGGCCAAATGCCTTGGCCTGAGACACACAGGACCGAGTCATTAAATTTTGCTTCAGGAAGAAAATGAAAGGGCTGTGGGCTTTAGGGACTACTCACAACACTTGCCCTGCCAATGCTACCGTCTAACCCACGGTGAATTCAGGAATCTGACATCCCTGACCTAAAGGTATATTAGGACTTGGAATTTTGAAGAGGATTGATGTTGTTTTTAGCAGGAAACTATCTACCAATCAGCGGAGTGAGACAAGAGGCTTTGTTTCTGAAAATCAAAGGCACAGACATAGGATACACACTTGGAAAAGCTGATAATTGAAAGGAATCAGTATCATTTTAGCTAGGGATGGACAAACCGGTATGGACAAAATAAGAATCCCCCTTCCTCTTGAAAAGGCACACACACACACACTAGGAATGTTCGCCCACTGGAAAGTAAAGTGCATCTGAAAAGTTGAACTTTTCTCAATTTTCATTCTCGCCTCTTCTTTGGGGTTGGGTTTGGGATCAGAGCTGGAAATGCAGAAATACTAGAAGAAAGGCTGTTATTGTGCTACTTCTGCCCGACTGAGTGTCGGGAATACTGCAAATTTCATGAGAGACAGTTCTCATGAGACATGCAGACACATTTTACAGACTTTAGAGGTTTGGATAAGTATTCAAATGTTTGGCTGTATCTCTAAACCAAAAACAAACTTTGAACTTCTTTATGATCTCCAGTTATTAGCTAGAGCCTTTGAGCCAAATTCTGCTGTGACTTTCCCCATATACAATCCTGTTGATTTTAATGGGATTTCACAAGGAGTGCAAATCAGCATAGAGCAGTGCCCCAGTATGTTCATCTTTCTATTTATATGATGAGTTGACATTGCTTGTAGAAATTAGTAAAAGGATAGCTAAATAATTAAGGAGTCAATACTATTTTTAGTATTTATTTAATTATTAGTGCGAAGTGTACTGTTTAATATTGTAGTTATTTTAGAAATTAGAGCTCAAGTTAATGCAGAGTTTTACAAAACTAGGAAGCTGATAATGATTTCTTATAATATAATATCTGATTCAATGCGCAATACACACTGTTATTCACATTTACTATTACAGTCCATTCCATGGTAGTTCCCTTTTATGACTATCAATGACACATTGTGGGTAACTGTACTTTTATGTTGTATTTGTTTACTTTAGTATGGGCCAGATTGGGCTTTGAGATCTCTGGGCCACTTTGGAAGGGGTGGAGTTGTAATGTTCCCAGGATGGCTCAGAAAGGAGTTTTAGGATTCCTATGGGATAATTCCATCCCTTCTGGAGTTTCAGGAAGTAGAGGGAGAGTGTGTATCATCCCTTAGGATGATGCAGCTTTCTCTCTTCTCTGTGCCCAACCACCTTACATGGCCAGTGGGCCTCCACCCCAGCCCTTCTTGTATCCTTTCGGAAGGCTGCTACCCCTGAGATGCCAGGAGAACTGAGTCTCTGCGCTCAGAGGAGTGGATGGCCAGCAACTGCATCAGGTCCTTGCACAGATGGTGCAAGATGCACATGTGGGAAGCTCCTCAAGCCCCTCCCCCCATCTCCATGCACCTGCCAAATAGCTGGGCCTTCTCTAGTCCTAAAAAAATTAAAATAAATTCAATAAATAAATAATGAAGTGTTTGCTCTTGTTGTTTGTCTTTTGTGTCTGTTTGTGACCAGACTGATCTCCTGGCACAGACCCGACCAGAAACTCAGCAGAGGGAGGGCACAACTTTATGGATATAAAGCATTTCCTCTTAATTTAATTTAGTAATTTCAAAGTAGCAGCTTTGCATTTTGGTACAGGATTAACAAGGACAAGACCCCTTTTAACCTCCATTGACCTAAAGGAGCTAAAGAAAAAGCTTGGCCTGCCACGATAAACGCTCTGGGAAGTAGCAATGTCATGCATGAAGACTCTTCGCGAATACTAAGTAAATGAGTTTACAGAGAAATGCCTAGTAGAAAAGAACTGTATTAGATGAGTTTCTGATTTCAGAAGCATTTATTGTTAACTAAATTAGATTCTGTTCAGCAGAGCAAAATCAATCCAATTAAAATAAGAAAAATATTTAGAGCTGGTCTTGAGAAGATTACTAACCTTTCCTTGTAGGCTTTTTATTTAATATAAGTTCTATTTCTTCCTGACTTGGCCATTGCCTTCACACTTCATTCTGATTTTGCCAATAGGAAGATTTAAAAGCTCAGAGTTTTCAAAAGGCTCTTCATCTCCAGGGCACTGGTTCAAATCCAGCATCGTTTGGTAGTGACCAAACAATTATGGATTTTTAAAATAGTATGTGCCTATAGCATATATAGAATTTGACATATTTTGAATGCATCCCTCTCCTCCAATTTTTATAGGTTGCTCATTGTTTTAGGTTCTGAGCCAACAAAGTTCTTAAGCATGTTCTTATCTTTAAGCATGTGAGTAATCCCATTGACCCTATTAGAACTACTGGCATACTTAAAGTTAAGCACATGATTAAGTGCTTTGATAGGCCAGGGCATTAGAGCCTGGTTCAGAGCTTGTTGAAATCCACAGAAAGACTCCCACTGAGGCCAGTGGCTTTGGAACAGACCTTTAGACTCTACGCACTTCAGGGCAGGATCGAGGTCTTCCTGCGTACTGCATCTACCACAATGGGATCTCAATTCTGATGGGGAGAGTGTCTCTGTGTTTTAGTACAATAGAAATAATAAACAATAACTACAATAGTAACTGCAGGCTGGTGACCAAATGGATTAGTGGCTAGTGTAGGTCAAATAGACTTGTCCTATTACAAAACTATCCCCACCACAGTTGAGAGACAGACTCAGATACATATGAGGCACACTAGTGGTCTTGCCTTTGCACTGTTCCTGTCTGTGGATAAAAGCCGTCATCCAAAGCCCACGGAAGTCCATACCCTTCTGATTGGAAGGTTGATTAAGATCCTTATGACATCTCACACTGGGGCAAACTATGGCCCTGATCCCGCAACCTCATCCAGGCAGGCAGACCCCCTGCTCCTGTGTGGAGCCCCATCAAAGTTAATGGGATTTCCCTCACATACAGAGTGGTTCACCTGCCTGGATCTGATTGCAGGACCAGGACATAAATAATCTAATATGACACCAGATTACATTTTTCAATGCGTGGCTCATAGATAATTCCAGCGGTTGGTAGTCAGTCAGAACGACTACTTCGGAAAATTAGCTCTGAATAATATTGATGTGTAGCCATAGATGTGTAGGATTAATTATTTTACTTTGTGAAATATTCCCACTTATCTGAATGAGTATACACTTCTTGCTGTGCACGTTATTTTTTATATTCTCTCTCATGGTTTTAGTGTTAGATTTCTGAATAGCATATCTTGGGTTTTTTTTATTTTTATATTTGTGTCACTGAAAAAGCTCTAAAATAACTAAATTGAAAAAATACTGGTGGAATGTGTGTGGTTTTTTCCCCTCTAGTCAACATTAAATTGTTAATGTGAAGTCTAGCATGTCAGGACACTTTTCTAATGGTGATAAAAATAATTCGTAGTGAAAGTCTCACAATACCTAAAGGATGTAATTATGTTATGCTAACCACACCTCCTGTCATACCCTACTGCTTAATTATACTGCTTCACCAAATTGTTATTCTGCTTTGAGAAACACAGAACAGAGAGTGAGCAAGGGTGAGTGTGTGTTACAGAATAACAAAGCAGACATAATTATGAAACTATTTCTGAAACAAAACCATCTCCAGACAGAGCTGGGAAACCAAATGGATGAAACTTAAAGAAGCTGGTGACATTAGGAGAAACTAAGACACCAAATAGGAGTCCCAGAGAGGCATGCAGTGCTGAGCTATAACTGGGCAGTATGAATAACAAGGAAGCCATTGATCAAATCTAAAATCCCCCTAACAAAAAGGGGCTTTTAAAGCCTGGAGCAGCAACCCAACTTGCACAAAGAGAGTAAAATATCATGTTGAGCTGGGTTAGCTGGGTTGCCCACTGCTGACAGCTTGGGCTATGTTTGGCTACTCATTCGAACACACAATTAAAAAAAAATCCCATAAATAAAACAAAGGGAGTGAAAGACAAAAAGACTACTTTGAAATAAAAATTAGGCTTAAACTTGCTTTCATGTTCCTTTCTAATGCCTCTTGCTGTGCCCAAGTATTGTGAGGGCTAAGAACAATGTATTGTACCATGTCCCATCGGTTCAGCTGTCACTTTCAAAGCATGGTGAACCAGTTTCCTCTTTTATTTAATCTGAAAGAACCTCCCACACAGTTTCCTAAAAACTCCCTGCTCCTGTCCTGGGAGTCCCTGCTGCTGCACTTCGCACTGCAAAGTCATACATGAACTAATGATGGATGGCTTGAGTCATATTGGATAAAGCCCCAAAGATAAATATGGAACCTTTGACACCCTCTCATTCTTTCCCAATGGTGTCCCATCTGTCTCTTTCTTTACTCCTCCCCTCATTAAATCCATCCCCAAATATTTGAATTCAACTCCCCCATCTCCTTATCTGATTCTGATCCCCTTTTCTCCCCTAGTGTCTATCCCTGTCTTGAACCCAGTAATTCCTATCATTTCCTATCCACCCATACTTCCTTCCCCTCTCCCTAACTGTATCATCCTGATACTTTACCCCTCCCCCCGTTGCTATTTGCATTCTTGTGAATTAAGCTCTGAGCACATTCAACAATCTCTGCTGAGCCTGTGCCATCACATGCATTTAGACTGCCCTGCAATTATGCTTTAATGGCTCTTCATTAAAAACTGCTGCTATTAAAACATTAGCCCACAGAAAAAGAGGTGAAAAAGTACATTTTAAAAAAGGAACACTCATTGGTTTATCACTTCAAATACACTTCTTTTGCTGACAGTATTAATAAAGTTAAAATGTGAAAGGTATTTTTAGGAAGACAATGGAATCTGTATTTAGACCATTGCCTTATTGACACCATCACACAATATTTTATTTTCAGGTAAAAAGACCCACATACACTCTAATTTATAATGGTTCCCTCTACAAAATTAATTATGGTAAAATGCAGAAACTACTGATTGCTATAATAATAGAAGTATTTTACATGCAAACTCTAGCAAACACATTTGTTAGCAATGTGAAATATCGGCATGAAAGAATAACTGCTGGAACCAACAAGCAGATATAAATCTAGCATTTCAAGGGAGTTTAATGCTGTGTTTTTTTCTGCCCTTGTGGGAGGGTGGATCAGGAAGGTGACCTTTCTATTTCTATTTTGCTTTTTAATCAGGAAATACTATTTACATCATAGACACACATGCTTTAGCTTTAGCACGCGGGTTGTCCCATTGACTTTCCATGGGCTTAATGTTTGGCACATGTGTCAGTGTCTGCAAAATCTGGGCCTCATTTTGCTAAGGACTTTGGGCATGGTGCATTGAAAGCCTGGAAAGTTTTGCCACTGACTTTAAAGGGAGCAGGATGCGGCTCTTAATAAACAACACTGGGCTTAGTCAATACTCAGATGGGAGATGCCTACGGAACACCAAGAGTAGGTCCTGTAGCAACAGTAAGTTGCTGGTGACACTGTTCTTCGGTAAGTCATTTGGGGCCAGATTGTCCCAGGCTCTTGCAAAAGGAGGAAGTTGAAAGGGGCTTTTCCCCAAATAACCTATGCAAGGATCGAAGACAACCATAGACCCTCTAAATGGGGGATGTGCAGGGACTGTTCTCTACATATTAATGTAGAGAGTACAGATTTCTCCAAAGGAGAAAGAAAGGACAGGGGAAGCGGCAGCGCCCTGGCCACCATTCTGTACCTACCTACATAGAATCATTCCTGTTGCAAAACAGGGAGGCCTGAGGCACAATCCCTGCTGAGCTCTGCCTGGGGCAGTGCCACTCTGCATCACTTACGGTCAGGGTGTTGCCTAAATGACATAGTCTAACCCTTAACTCCCAGCTTCCTCATTTGTAAACTAGGGATAACAATTCTTCTTTGCTTCAAAGGAGCTTCTAGCATGCTTTGGAAATATCAAGTAATATATAAATACCAAGAACTACTGTTATTACCATTTGCTAGTATTGCGGTAGCAGTAAATCAGTGTGCCAGCATATTATATGGGGATGTTGAGCTATTGGAGAAGCCATTGTTCAAAAGGAGTAGCAGAACGAGGTCCTACCCACTTGTAGTAATTAAAGATCCTTTTTGTAAGAGCAGAGAGGATAACTGTGGTGTCCCAGCAAATTGCAAATCGGGGACAGAAATTACAGTGGACCAAATGACCAAGTGATGGGCCTCTCTAGGTCCATGGGAAGGGATTACACACAGGATGAATTTGGTGCCAGAAGCATAGCTAGCGGGGTGCAGGGGAAGCAGCCGCTTCCCCTCAGCACATGTTCCATAAGCGGCGCCTTTCCAAAAGCGGCCGGAGGAGCGAGGGGGCGCGCAGGCTGGCAGCCATGGGGGGGTGGCGGGCACAACTGGAGGAGCGGGGGGCCGCGGCCGGAGGAGTGGGGGGCGGCGGGGGTGGCTGGAGGAGCGGAGGGGTGCAGCATAGCGGCCGGCAGCTGCAGCCGGAGGAGCGAGGGGGGGGGGTCACGGGGGTGGCACGGCAGAGCCGGAGGAGCCATGGGGGGGAGGGGCGGTGTGGCCGGAGAAGGAGCCAAGGGGGGCGTGGCCAGAGGAGGAGCCAAGGGGGGCACCTTTTTTATGTTTGCTCCCCGTCCTCTTAGAAGCTGGCTACACCACTGTTTGGTGCATGCTTTCACCTAATTCTGCAGCAGTCTCAGGTGTATAATATACCCTTTACTAAATATTGTCTGGTCTACACTCAAAAATTAGATCCACCTAGCTACATCACTCAGGGGCTCTGAAAAATGTCATGCCGTGTGTGATGTCGTTAGGTGGACCTAACTCCCACTTGTACATGCAGCAAGGTCAATGGAAGAACTCCTCTGTGAACCTAGCTGTTGTCTCTCAAGGGGGTGGATTTACTACAGCAATGGAAAACCCCCTTCCTTCGTTGTTGCAATTGTCTATATACACGACAGCAGTGAAATTGCAGCTCCGCAGCTCTGCCACTTGCAGCACTTGTACTGTAGACATAACCTAAAACTGTTGTATAATGTTTTTGCATGTTGTTAAAAAAAAAAAAAAACTTTGTGTTCTATCATAGTGGTTGCTGCATGTCACTGGTGGATGAAGTGATCCCTACTATGTATGAATTCCAGAAAGCCCTTAATTGGGTTTATTTAGGGCCAGTTTGTGGCCTGTTTAATGCTCCCATACCACGGCAATAAGTGAAAGTAAGACATCTTAGGCCTTGTCTACACTGGCAAGTTTCTGCGCAGTAAAGCAGCTTTCTGCAGTGTAACTCCTGAGATGTACACACTGCCAAGCCACTTAGTGCGCAGAAACTGCACAGTTGCAGTGCTGTAAAAAACCACCCCAAGGAGAGGCATACAGCTTTCTGCGCCGGGGCTACAGCACTGTGGTGCCAGACTAGACATCCTGGTTGATTACAGCACTGCAATTGGCCACCGGGAGGTGTCCCACAATGCCTGTTCTCGCCTCTCTGCTCATCGGTTTGAACTCTACTGCCCTGCCCTCAGGTGACCAGCCGTGAGCCCCACCCATTAAATTCCTTGGGAATTGTGAAAGTCCCCTTCCTGTTTGCTCAGTGATGCATGCAGTGGTCTCAGCGCATCTTTCCAGGTGACCATGCCTGCTCCATGCACCAGGTGATTCCCTGCTTGGAGCAATACCGAGCTGCTGGACCTCATCAGCATTTGGGGAGAGGAGGCTGTCCAGTCCCAGCTGAGCTCCAGCCGTAGGAATTATGATACCTATGGATAGATTTCACGATGCATGACAGAAAGGGACTATGACCGGGACACACAGCAGTGCAGGGTCAAAGCGAAGAGCTGTGGAATGCCTACCACAAGGTGGGGGAAGCAAACCGCCGCTCTGGAGCTGCGCCCATGAGCTGCCTATTCTACAAAGAGCTGGACACAATACTTGGTGGCAACCCCACCTCCACTGCAAAGTCCAATGTGGATACTACAGTGACTCACGTGCCAGTCAAGAGTGGACCAAGCCAGGAGGAGGAAATCTTGAACGAGGATGTGGAGGGGGAGGGGGACCCAGAGGCAGAGGATGACTTGGAAGTCAGTGATGCATGGAGCCAGGAGCTCTTCTCTACCCCAGAGAAGGCTAGCCAGTCACAGCTGTCGGAGCTTGGGGAAGCACAAACAGGAGAGGAGGCCCCTGGTAAATGGCTTTGATTTTGGGAATCGCTGAAGCAAGTTGTTGAAGGTAGGAGGGTTGCAGAGAGCAGGCTTGTGTCTGTATGATGCATGTACCACCACATGCCTAGTCTGAGCGGTGGAACAGGGTTTTGATTGACTCCCTCACTTCACGGGAACCTGCCTCAGAAATCTCCATGAAACTCTCATGGAGATACTGGGCAATCCTCTACCACAGGTTCTTTGGCAGAGCTGCTTTGTTTCTTTCCCCATTAAGGGTAACTTTCCCATGCCACTTTGCTGTCACTGGGGAGGGAGGGGGGAAGGGGCGGACCATTGCTTCACACAGGCGAGCTGCAAAAGGGCCAGGGCGGAAGCTACAGTCTTGGAGAAGACCCTCCCCAAGAGCCAGTGTACAGTACGGTCCTGGAACACTGATTTCCCCTGCCCCTGCAGTTACTCACCATTTTGGGGGTTGTGTTGCTCATGTGTGCTTGCCTGGGGTCAGCCAGTTAGTGATAGGTATGTGAATAGTGGCTGTGTTTTAAAGCACTGAATCAGTGGTCTCTGTGTTGCAAACAATACTGCTTCTGTAAAATGCTGCATTTTGGCTTCACAGATATGACCTTGAGAGCCCAGCTTCCCTCTTTGTTATCACTGTCTGAACGGCTGCACAGAATTAGAAAGTGGACACGGAAAACTAAAGAGGACTTTCTGCATGATGTCATGATGCACTCCACGGCCGAAAAACAAGAATTGAAGGAGTGGCGGGACAGCAAGAAGAGGGGCCGAAAGGAGAATACGGCATGCCAGAATGAAGTCACGGAGCGGCTCTTAAACATTATAGAGTGCCAAGTGGACACGCTCCAGGCGCTACTAGCACTGCAAACTGAGCGGCTCCGCGCCCACCCTCCCCTGCAGCCACTGTCGCAAAACTCTTTCCCATGTGCCCCCCAGACACCGCCAACACACTCTTATCAACCTCCTGGCTCCAGTCTGTACCCGCTGCATTCCATTCCTGCCCTGTCACAGTCCAGCCCTGCAGACTCCCAGTACCCACTGCACTCAACACCTGTCCCTCTGCAGTTTAGCCCTGCTGAAATACAGTACCCACTGCACTGTACTCCAAAAGACAAGGTTGCATATGATACCTGGACATACACAAATCTTTAAAAATCCTGGGACCCCACCTCCTCCTGGGACCCTCCTTTCCCCCATCCCCCACGGTGCTGACGTGTTTTTTGTTTGTCTCTCTCCTCTGGTTGTTGTTTTTAAATAAAATAATTGTTCTGGTTTGAAAGCAATCTTTATTCCATTAATTGAAAGCAAACAAAGCTTTGCAAAGCAACAGGCAATTTTCTTAAATCTTCACAGTGCATCATCTGCACCAAACACAATCACCTCCTAGCATTACAAGCACTGCACTCCCAAGCATAGCAACAAATATTAGTGGCTTTCAGCTTCAAATTGCTGCCTCAAGGCATCCCTGATCCTTATGGCCCCGCACTGCACCCCTCTAATAGCCCTGGTCTCTGGCTGTTCAAATTCAGCCTCCAGGTGCTGAGCCTCAGCGGTCCAGCCCTGAGTGAAGCTTTCACCCATCCCTTCATAAATATTATGGCGCGTACAGTGCCACTATAAGCATAGGAATATTGTCATCGGCCAGGTCCAGCCTCCCATATAGGTAGCGCCAGCGAGCCTTTAAACGGCCAAAAGCACACTCAGTCATTCTGCACTTGCTCAGCCTGTTGTTGAACTGCTCCTTGCTGGTGTCAAGGTTCCCCGTGTATGGCTTCATAAACCATGGCATTAAGGAGTAGGTGGGGTCTCCCAGGATCACAATGGGCATTTTGACTTCTCCTACGGTGATCTTCTGGTCTGGGAAGAAAGTCCCCGCTTGCAGCATCCTGAACAGGCCAATGTTCCAAAAGATGTGTGCATCATGCACCTTTCCAGATCAGCCTGCGTTAATGTCTGTGAAATGCCCATAGTGATCCACAAGAGCCTGGAGAACCATTGAGAAATACCCCTTGTGATTAATGTATTTGGTGGCTAGGTGGTCTGGTGCCAGAATTGGAATATATGTGCCATCTATCACCCCTCCACAGTTAGGAAAGTCCATTTGTGCGAAGCCATCCACAATGTCACACACGTTGCCCAGAGTCACGGTCTTTCGGAGCAGGATGCAATTAATGGCCCTGCACACTTCCATCAACACGAGTCCAATGGTCAACTTTCCCACTCCAAACTGGTTAGCGACTGACTGGTAGCAGTTTGGAGTAGCCAGCTTCCACAGTGCAATCGCCACGCGCTTCTCCAACGACATGGCAGCTCTCATTCTCGTGTCCTTGCACTGCAGGGCTGGAGCCAGCTCATCACACAGTCCCATGAATGTGGCTTTCCTCATCCGAAAGTTTTGCAGCCACTGCTCATCATCCCAGACATGCATGATGATGTGATCCCACCACTCAGTGCTTCTTTCCTGAGCCCAAAAGCAGCATTCCACTGTGGTCAGCACCTTCGTGAATGCCACAGGCAATCTCATGTCGTAGCCACTACGCGTGGTGAGATCAATATTGAATTCCTCTTGCCTTTGTAGTTTAAGGAATAACTCCACTGCCACTTGTGACATTTTAGTGAGAGTGAGCAGCATACCGATCAACAGTGCGGGATCCACTCCTGCAGACCAAAGAGGCAGAGCGCGCAGTACACAAACCGCTGAAAGATGGTGCCAAATGTGGACAGAAGCACAGAGATTTCTAGGATGTGAAGCAATGCATCACGGGGCACTGGGACAGGACCCAGGATGCCCCCTGACCCCTTCCGCCTTCCCACAACTCTTAGCGGTAGAAGAGGAAGAGATGCTCTGTAGGATAGCTGCCCAGAGTGCACTGCTCCGAATACCGATGCAAGTGCCGCAAGTGTGAACACACTATTGCGCAGGCAGCTGACAGAACACGCAACAGTGGTTTCCCTTCAGCGCTCTCTGAGTGGTGATGTATCTGCTGGCGCTGTAACTCTGCCAGTGTAGACATAACCATGGTCTGCTTCCCAAGCTGTTTCTGTGACAGTGTGATGATGCATTTCTGGGGAAAGCCATAGTTTAGCCCTAATATCCTGGGACCAAGACACCTACAACAGCACAGCATACAATTTAGCCCATAGTCAGTGTTTGTTAAGCACTCCAAAATCACACAATGAAAGTCACTACTGTATAGCAGTGCAGTGTATTTTTTTTTCCTCAGAGGAGGAATGTCATACAACTAGTTTGGGGTTTTTTGTACCTCTTGTTTCAGAGGTGTGTTATGAAAAAAACAAAAACTTGTACAAACTACTGAAAAATGAATTGCTTCCATGTTAGCTATGTCTCTACTGCCAAAATGAACTTTAATTTAAATATCCATGGCTACCTCATGAAAATCAGTCTGAGGACCATGTAACAACAGTCTCCAATGTCATCCAGTACTGTAACTAAACATATTTAACTGCAGAAGAGGGAATGCACATGCCATGTAGAAAATAACATATTCAGCATGTATTACACAGCACTGAAATATTTTCCTTAATGGCACAAAGTATACGGATCTTTGCTAAGTAAATATATACCTATCTTTCCTTATGTAACTTGCATGATATCAGCCCTTCCTATAGTGTGTTTTTTTGGCTGTGTTTTTTAAAAGTTGTGTCATCAAATAGTTAGAATTCCAGCAGAAACCAGACAGCATTCCTACACGTCTCATGACTGAAAGTGTAAGCTTTCTTAATGTTATACCTCTGAATAAGATGATTAGAAACTAAAGATGAAACCAGGACACTTCACTCATGTGGAAGAACATAACATTCATGCTTTGTAGGGTAGTTGTGTGTTTATTGTTCATTAGCACTGTTTTACTCTTCATTGCAACAACTCATGATTAATCCCAGTTTATTCAGTTCCCCTTGAAGAGAGTATATAAAATATTAACATAATGTAATATAACCAAAATTATTTGAGAAGAGTGTGGCTTGAGCCATGATCTCTACTGTGGTGATATTGGAGAAGGGCAGCTCTTCTGTGGGCCCCTGGAAGAGTTCTGGCTAAGTCCGTCTGAATTCCTCCCTGGACTCCAAGGCTGCACACAGTTTTGGTTCTGACAAATCAGCCTTTTCTGACAAACAACATTTCATCTGAAAATTCCTGACCGGCTCTAACTCTACTTTCCATCGGAGGAAAGGGTGATTAGTCCAGGATGAAGGGCTGGAAAGGAGTCCATCCTAGGCATGTGGAGATATTCTAGCAATGCAGAAGAAAACATAATGAGTAGGGTACTGGAGTTTGTGGGGAAAACATTTGAACATGTCTTTGCCATTTTCTCTTGCTTGTTTTTGTGCCTCCATAATTTCATATTTTTGCTTTATTTTAATTGTGTGAAAAAATGTAATTTTCCTGCTGTAAGCTGCTGGAGTCCCCACCCAGCTCCAAATGAAACTACATACACATGGAATCAGAGTCACCCCACCTGGGGTCTGCAATATTAATAAAAAGATCATTCCAAAATGATACTATATAAAGCCCAGACTCAACCCTTCTCCTCTGACTTGACTGCTCCCATGGTTCCTTCCCTGTGGCCCTATGTGTCCCAGCCCTCAGCCAGAGAGCTCTTCTCACATCCGTTCAGGGTGAAGTCTGATGATAGTGGGCCAGCAGCATCAGTTAACCTGCAGCTCCCTGCAGGTTTCCAATCCCTGCAAATGGAATGGGGTGACAGGAGAATCCTGCCACTCTGTGAAAACATAGAGATGTGCAACATTCCTTATGTTAATATGAACATGCCTCAAACATGAGGCCAATTTTGACTTTGCAGTGAAATGTGAAAATGATCAGATTTTGAGTATTTCATATTTCATTGCAAATATTTCACACACTTCTATTAAGCATCTCTTTCCTTTCTGCTTCTTAGCTAAGAGGAGCTCCTGGAAGTAACCTAGATACTGTGGGAAGCATTCATTACCTGGCAGACAGATAGGTCTAATGACACAGCCGAACACCCCTGTACTGTGTAGAAAGCAAACTTTTATATACTGGGAAACTTGTTGTAGTGTATAGGAACAGGGTATTATGCCTTTAAATAGTTTGTGAGCCCACTAGTGGAGCTTACTGTGTTCTATGTTTTCGTGGCTCCCAGGCACCAATCACATCAGCAGTATGTACATAGCTCCTGAGCATTACATGTTTTGTATATTTAGTAAACACAGTTATCTGGGTCCCTCCTGTGTCTGCGATTTCTTCAGATTTTTTTGTTGTATAAAGAGAAGGAAATGCAATGCTTGTATAACCACAAAGCACAATGGGTTTTTTTTAAATCTGACATTTATTTTTAAATGTAAACAATAAACATTGTACTGTATTATTTTTGGTGGAAGCTTATGGCCATGAAATCTTGCCTAGACCTGTACCTTTTTCCTTTCAGGGTTAATGGTCCATTCCAAGCAAATAGGATGCACTTTCCAAAGAACAAGGGGAAGTTTCCCATCTAGTGTATTGGGAAACAGTATGTACTAGATTCATGCTGCTGTTCTTTGTACCAGCAGTTTGCATTACATCATATGAAGTCAGACACCATGAACAACAAGCATGACTTGGATGCATCACTACTGAATGATATTTACCAAACAAAAACAATAAAAATTAATAGTGAAGTTGTTAAATATTGAAACAGAACACCCATTTCTTTGCAAAAGGTTTTGGGCCTGTCATACACTGTCTCTAAAACCCAGATTCTGTAAGAATTACACAGGTGCTTAACTTTATGCTCAGTGAGTAATCCAAATGATTTCAATGGGTCTGCAAGTTTAGCCCATGCATAAGACTTTTAAGGACAGGGGCCTAGTTATGTAGGTAATTAGCTACTGGCTGCATGGCCCAGAAGAAATACACCTTTGTAGACACTGAAATCTACTCCTAATACCAAGGGGCCAATATCTCCTCTGCTGTGGCAGCAGAATGCCAGATTAGCATTTGCTTGTCTTTTCCCAAGGGTGGTGTCTCTGATTCATGGATTGCAGCCAAGCTCTTAGAGATGCCATTGGGGAGTGCCATTTATTTTTATGTATTCTTTCAAGGTATATTTAAAAACACCCATCCATTGCTCAGGGCACTTTCACTATAATTAAAAATGCACATTAAGACAGGGAGTTTCCTGATGTCCCATGCGGGGTTGGGTTATTCCCTGGTTGATGGGATGACAGTCAGCTGCAGAAGAAGTTTAAGAGGTTCACAGTATTCTGCTTTTCCTCGGCTGACAATTCCAGTGGACAGTCAGCCTGTGATAAAGAACAGGGGTGGGCTGCTTGGGGGTTTGTATGCAACACTTGCAGTGAGAAGATGGACTACAGCTCTTTCTTGTAATCAGATGAGGAGCAACCTCTCACACACACAAAAGGACTCTTAGATAATTCTTTATTATTCATTAAAGAAAATGAAGCATGTCCTGAGATGAGAAAGCCTATCCATTCCCTGACTACCAACCATGCTGGATAGTTGCACAAGCCTGTATAGGCTGATGATTGTGGAGTGGTGGAGGCTGGGATGTTATAATGAGATCAGGGTTCAACAGCTTGTTCTGGGCAACCTGTACTTCACAGTCATCAGCCATGATGGAACTCAGAACCTTGTCCTCCAATAACATAGGCCCCTACCACTTGAACTAGCCTCTGTAAAACATAATACTATTAGGTGACATCCTCTGTAGGCAGCCACTGGAGGGTTGCCTAGTCACACCCTTGAAAAGAAGGCTGTGGTTCACATTCACAACGGTGTATCTCAAGGGTATGTGGACAGAGACCCTATTCGCATGAGAGTCCCTCCCTGGGAGCAGCTGCAGTCTTCTGCTAGAGATCACAGTTGAATTGGGGGGGGAGGGGTAGGGGTAGGTGGAAAGAGGAGGATAGGAGGATTGTTTCTCCAGCAGGCTAATCTGCTATGAAGTTAGATTCTGTGTCCCTGCTAGGTTTTGTGCTATTAGGAAGGCTATGGATAACTCTTGCTTGCTTGGGCTTGTGTTTTCATGTTATTAATGGGCAGATGAAAATGGGTACTTGGGACCTCATATGTCTGTGTTGTTTCATATTCAGCACAATGTGTTTTTCATTTTTACCCTCACAGTGGGTGAAATCTGATCCTCTGCAGAAAGCCACCACAACTCCTGGGTACTATTTAAGCCCAGTGCTGCACAGGCCTTGCTCTGGCCCGATGCACAGATTTAAAATCAGATTTTTCTCTTCTATTTGAAATCAAACTGTAAAAATCAAAGATGGCTTGTTTGTTTGTATAAAGATACGCAAGAAAACATATGAACATTTAGAAGCTGTTATGTAAGGAGCGAGGGTAAGGATTGGGGAAAGAAGTTTTAAATGAAGACAGATGTGATCTGGCTATAGCAGAGCAAACAGTGACAAATCCTTCCTGTTTACCAATGCTCCTACCATGGGCTTGGAAACTGGATTTGTTAACCAGATCGGTTTAAAAGCAGTGAGGAAATGGCACTACAAGATTTGGTCACCTTTCATTTTCTACTCCTTTATCACGTATTCAAATGTAACTATGGTAAAAGATCCCATATCGTAGGCCTGTTAGATGGCATAACTCATACCAGGCATGATCAATTTTTGGATAACATTGTTTGATATATAGCAACACGATCCTCATATATTTATGCTTCTCATCTAATCGCTCTACTTGGCAGCACATCAGAATCTGATATTCTTAGGCAGAGAACTGAATACATTTTGTTCTGTTATGAGACAGGCTAAAATATGTGAAATATAGCTGAAATGTTTTCTCCCCCTCACTTTAAGGAGGTGGTGTTTGGCTACGTGGCCCATTGACAAGTGGATTGAAGAAGGCTGTGAAACCCACACATGCAGCTGTCATTAAATGAGCTTACTATAAAAGCAAAATATGCTGCACTGTATTCTAAGATCTTAAAACCATAACATGAGGGGCTTAAAATATTCTGGAATTTAATTACACTACTGTATATGCTTTAAATACATGAATATATAATGCAGACTAATGCTGTTCCAAGAGAAAAGTTCCCGCATGTGTGTGGGGAGGGAATATAAAGTCATTTCAGATTACAGAGTTGGGGGAGGGGGCTGTAAATTGTGGGTTGTAGGGCCTGCTCATGCTCCCATTGTTAGCAGCAGCCATTTCACCATTGATTGCAGCTGGAGAAGGATTAAGTCTCTCCGATATCAGGGGTTGTGCAGAAAGGGGAAAGATTGATTTATCGCTGAGAGTCTACATGCTCAGATTTAATCCCCCAAAATCCATGTTTGGGATAAGAAATTTCAATATAAAGTTTCATTACAGAAGGAGGTTTTTAAATATGCATACATTAAGGACGAGGGGTGCAATCCTAGCTCCACTGAACTCAATGACAAAACTCCCATTGACTTCAGTGGGGCCAGGATTTCACCCTGGATTGTTATAGAGTCATAGAGTTTAAGGCCGGAAGGGACCATTAGATCATCTAGTCTGACCTCTTGTGTATCACAGCCACCAACACTTCCCACCATCTGCACACTAAACCCACCAACCAAAATGAGACCAAAGTAGATGAGACCCACAGGAGACTAGACTTTTATATGCCACAGGCCCTCGCATGTGCGTGCAAGAAGCCTTCCACAGAAGTGCTGCCTGTGCTCTCCTCCTCCTCTCCAAGCGGCAAGTTGACAAAATGGGTTTGGAGTGTGTCAGAAAACAGCTGATGTCATGGCCTTCTCTGCCCCCCCCACTTCCACCTCCACTCCAGCCAAGTCAGTTCACTGTGGGAAGTAATCTGAGCTGGCCTAATAATAGCTGGTGCAAAGTGCTCACCCCGATGAGCATGAAGTATCCTGGGAAAGGTTATGTCTACTTGTGGCACAAACCCACTGGTGCTCCTCCTAGGGCAGTGTAAATGCATAAATAGTACAATCTAGCTTTGTGTAGGGCAAATTTCATACCCAGAAACCTACAGAGAAACAACAATTCTTGGCCTTTGTAATTGGCCTTTCAAAGGAATCAATAAACATAAACTAATTAATGTGAATACCGCCCAGGTGAAGTAGGTCAACATTATTACCCCCATTTTACAGATAGGGAAACCAAGCCAGAAAGGTTGGGTGAGTTGCCTCAGGCTAAAAAGGGAAATGGTGTTATCTCTGTGATTGGAATGCACTAATCACTGGCTCCCAGTCCTACATGCAGGCCACTAGACAACACCTCCCTTCTTAACAGCCTGTCATTTCAATTACATTAACACATATCCTAATCCAAGATAAGACTACTTTAACTTACCCCACAAATGCCATATTACTCAATAAATGTCAAATGTAAGTTATCCAAATATCACTAGAACCTATAAGGTATCACCTGTTAAGTTTTCTCTTTTTTGTTCCCTTTAATTCTACAGAAGTTTGACTGTATTAGGATAAATCATAAGCATTTTCATATCACCAGTCCTGAATGTCAAGTGGCATTATTTGGATATACCTGAATTCATCTTCAGACTGGAATAGACTGTTATAGTCTTCTATCAAATTAAATGTCTAGTGCATTTTGTCCACAAATATGAAGAAACTACCTAATGCCCAAATGTCATGGTTATATATAATGGCAAGAAGACAAAAATATAGTGATGGGAATTAAGGCATTGCAAATCGCTCCATGTGAACGAACCCCTGTGCCTATGTAAAGCTCCATTCACTCCACTGAAGTCAGCCATGGGTGCAAGGTTCTGCCCGCACACAATAATATGATGGATCAGGGACCAAATTAGTACTATTTCTACTTAATGGTTAATGGCTGTGAGAAAGATTAACAGAACATGGAAACAAACACTTGCAGTCTGGTATTAGAGCTGCTGACATAACATTGGTTGGATAATTTTTTGATTAATAATACATTTTTTCAAATAAACTTTTCAATTAATTATTATTTACCCTGCATGAATTGATATAGAGAACTAAAAATAAAATTAAAAAATGGCGGAAATTGCACACATTTCTTAAGGAAAGGAAAAATCTTTTTGTAAAGCCTCTGACCCATAAATAGTGCTATCACACTAGAAATGTCAGTGAAAAATGAATTACTCTGGGCTAGATCATTCCCTCTCACCAGAAAATCCCTGGAAGGCAGGTAAGCGAGAGGAAAATTCCACTATGGGAGTTTCCCACATGCTGCTGTTCTATTTGGAGGCTGGGTTTTTTTCCCCAAGTAATAAGCCCCAGATCCTCAAGATCCATAGGAGACAAAGTCCATTGTGTGTAGGCACTGTGACCCAAGCGTTCCCCTCCCTGTCCTTTGTATCATGGCTCTAATGGATGAACATGCTCAGCTGCCCACATGACTTTCTAAGGCTTTTCAGGAGTTGGCAATGTCATCTGTTCCTGCCATGGAAATGCAGAGGTCCTAAAAGTATGTGCTATTTTTTTCAGAAACTGGTGTCTAAAATTAGGCTTTCAAGTCTAGCTTAAGGCACCTAAACAAGTAGCCTGAGCTTCAAAAGTACTGAGCATCCAGCAGCTCCCATTAGAAAATCAGGCCACTTATTTCAGTACCTAAATATGGACTTGGGAGACTAACTTTAACCACCCATTTTTGAAAATCCTTGTCATTTAAGGACAGATTCATTACAGACTCTTGGCAGCTACATTAGATAAAGAAGGAAATGATTTTAAAATATTTTAAAATGGAATTGTTAGTAGGAATGTTCCTAATCCAGACATGTTTAGGGGAAATCTGGATCCAGATCTGGACCTTACAACTCAGATACATCTCTAGAAGACGAATATGAAATGCAACATTGGATCAGAGCCCCTTCCTGCTTTGTAGAATTCTGGATCTAGATCAAGATGTTATTCCTTGAGCCCCTCTCTATTTGTTAATAATGTTTAAATTGAAATATGTATGTTATTACTAGCTTGCTATTTATTACTTAATGCAAAGTTCTCAACAATGCACTTATTCAACTGTCAGAATCAGAAGTATGGCTTAGTATAAAAATAAACAGTTTGTGTCATACAACCAAAAGGAAGTGATTAATGTTTGCGGCTATGTCATATTCTCTGAATATCACCAGTGACGATCATTTTCAAGGAAATGCACTAAAAAAAATCAAAACCAAATATGACAGTTGTGCTTGGTATTTGGTAATCCTTGTGGTTATACACAATGCTTTGTTTGATGTGATTATCTCATATGAGAGTATTCGTGCTTTTACGCACTATGTCAATGGTACTCAAACCTAAAGAACCACAGAGCTCCATGATCAGGGAATAGGGTTACAAAATAATTATGATACAACATTGTTTGCACTGTTGTTGTAGTCGTGTTGATCCCAGAATATTAGAGAGACAAGGTGGGTGAGATAATGTCTTTTAATGGGCCAACCTGTGTTGGTGAAAGAGCTACACAGAGCTCTTCTTCAGGTTCAACATTGTGACATTATTTAGCTATGGTTATGTTGTGACGTTCTTGTGGTACATAATAGAAACTCTTAATCAAGCCACCAGGGAGCTTAAAAAAATCAACTGGTAAGGGAGTGTTAGGTTTAATTTGGAGATTCATTCATTGGCTTGTTTTCTAAGGTTCTAATACTTCAGATCTTAGGAAGCACTGTAAGAGTTATTGGAAGAATTAAGCAAAATTCACATTCACAACTGATTGCAACACCCAGCAGAATTCAACCTGAGCTGGCCATGATACCATGGGAAAGACTGTTCTTATAGTATTGTCCAATAACCAGAAACAACAATTAATAGAAATGCTGAGTAAAAGTCATTTAGCACAACATTTCCAAACTTTACTTCAATGGGACCACTTGCATGAATAAGGGTTTGCATGGTCAGGCCCCAATTTTGCCTAATCCAGAAGAGGTTCAGAATAGTTCAGAAAAGCATTGTGACTTATAGGCACTTAAGATGTTATGATCCCATAATTGACTAGTAAACTCATGCTAGTTTTTATCCTGCAGCATTTATGATATTTCAGTGGCTTTTTTGCCTTAACAGCACAATTTTCTGCACGATGTTTCTTAAAAGCATAATAGATGGCAATTGGAAACACAAGCTTTATGGAAGTTAACTGTTGAACCTCATTGAGGAACTAATTTGTTAATCTCTATAGAATGCCGGCTTTAGAAATGTAAAGGATACATTTGTCAAAAGCCATTATGTGGCTAGGGAGCCCAAGTCCCAATAGGCCTTTTAAGCAGTTTTAAAAATGTTACTCAAAGTCACTCAACTTGTTGGGGAATCAAAGTCCTGTGGAACTCACTGATACAGTATATCATAGAGGCCAAGTGTTTAGTGGAACTCAAAATAAGGTTAGATATTTTTATGGATGAGGAGAGAAAATCCATAGTCACATTAGACAGCATTTTTAAAGAGTATAAATAACTCCCATGCTTCTGTCCATGAGCGAACACCTAAATGGAGTTTTGGAAGGAATTTCTTCTGTGGGCTGGCTATTCCATCTTTGTCCATAACACAGATTCTAGCACCATCCTCAGAAGCTTCTGGAACTGGCCATTGTTGAAGACAGAATACTGGTCTAGACAGACCTATATGTCTGATCAAATATTGCAATTCCTGTGTTCCTAACCAAATAACATTAATTAAATTAGCATAGGAAATGAAAACCAAATAGGCCACAATTTCATAACACATAAAAATGTCATTAGCCATTTTGAAATCGTATCATTTTTATGGTACAAACTAAAACCAATTTTGATCCCTCCTGAATTTTAGGTACATTCACATTCTGATCTGAATATTTGGTTTGCGCTCACTCTGGTTTAATGTTACTTTTCTGAATATAAATAAAGGTGCTATAAATGATAGTACTAGACTGTTGGATAAACATAATATGTCAGAAAAGTCATCTGAGAACAAAATGTATGCAGTTGTTTTAAGCGCATACACCACACACACATATATACAAATCACATTTCAGTCTGTTTGTAACATTCCAAAGCAGGAAGATACTGACTTATGTGGTTCTGAATCCATAGGTATTTCGAGAGAAAGCACCACCCAGTGAGTCATATTCACAGCAAAATTAAATAATTACTTAGAAGTACTTCCAGGTTTAACACCTTCCCCTAACTATTTACATAAACCATATGATCCCATAGTTACCTGAAGGAAGCTGCATACTTTTAACTGTGTTGTATATGGATCAAAAGCACACCGGAAACTGAATCTAAGACATCCACATGTCCTGAGCTGAAGCTTTCTGCTGGTTTCATAATTTAAACACAAGATTTTTTATATCCCAAGTTACGTCTCCATTTTCAGTTGATAGGTTATATATTCTGTTTGGGTCAGATTGTACCATTTATTAATGTATTATTATTATTAATAATTATTATTATAGCACCTAGGAAACCTAGTCATGGACCAGGACCCTACTGTGCTAAGTGCTGTACAAACACAGAACAAAAAGATAAAGAGTTTACTAACTAAGTATAAGGCATTAAGACAGCTCTGAATAAGGCGGAAGTAGCTCCCAGTGGGAGCTCTGGAAAGGACTGAGTCTCATCACTGCGCTGCATTCACATGTCTGAGGGCAGACCTGGACCAAAAATATAAGATTTATATTATGCATTTTATTGTGCTTTCCAGTGGAAGATCTCAAAGTATTTACAAACAAAAGGCCCAATCTTGTGCTCACAGGCGTTCAACATCTTGCTGGAGCAGGCCGTAATGATTCTAACTGCCCAATGCCCCTATGACATAGCTAAGTACTGTTATCCCCAGACGAGGAAACCAACACACAGAGTGGTCAAGTGATTTGCTCAAGGTCACATGGGAAGTTTGTAGCAGTGCCCGAAATAGAATCAGGCTCCTGGCAGCTACTCCTATGCTTTAACCAAAAGATCCAAGAAGCCTAATACTATACATACATTATAATAATTTTTAAAAGGCATGAGCAGGACAAATTATTTTTTCAAATTATTCTTAGTTTCTTACTGCAATGGAGGAGAGAATATTTTGAATGCTATTTATTATACTTATCCTATAAGCATATGTCTCATTAATCAAAGCTGTTGTATTCACAAGTTTTAGATTTGACTTAAGTATGTTTTCTTAAAGGATTTCTATTCCACATTCTGCTGATTTTCATGTGACTTAGACTGGAAAGTAATTCTTCTTAATTTCCATGAAACCACCCCCTCATGCACAATCTCTACTATCACTGGTTCGACAGAGCCATCCATTTGTGATGGAAACAAGGGGTTGTCAGTTTTGGGAAGCAAGGAACAACCATTAAACTATTTTAAGGTGTACATTGACCTAAACAAGTTTGGACATTAAAATAATCATCTTCCCCCCAACATTAGCTTGCGGTTAGAGGTAAGAGAACATTTCCGAGGAAGGAAATGTCCAGCAACAGAAGATAAAAACCTAGGCCAAATTTTCTGGTGTTGTAATGCTGTTGACTTAAGTACAGCTATGTTTGAAAAGAATAGGGCCTCTGATGCTGGCATCAATCTTTAGGTCTTTAAAGGAAGCCTTATTAAATATGACTGATTCTCCTATCACACCAGTGTAAATCAGGAGTAACTCCTCTGCAGTCAATAGTTATGCTGGCATAAAACCTAGGTAAGCGTCACGAGAGCTAGGCCCTGCTTCTGTGTCAGTCCTTATGACATGTTATTACATATAATTAATTATAAGCTCATACCAGAAAATGTTTGTTAACTTGCATGGACAAGTCTAAGGGAGGGAGAAAGGTTCTACAAGATCTGGGACAGAAAACAAATATGTAGAAGGGAGTCACATTCTTTTCCCACGTTAGTGAACAGCGTAACGTGAATTCATCTTTGGAATTTGGATACTTACCTTTTATGGTTAAAAAATGAGACTTGACTTTGACTTTGTAAATACTTGTTCAAGTTCCAGTCCAACCTGCCTATTAATACACACCTATATGTGCACACCACACAACTAAATGCTGGGCACAGGTTCATGAAAAGTGAAGGCAGTGCTTTCATGTGATAAAAGAGTGAGGACAAATTCTACCATCATTTACACTCATGACATTGGTTTTAATTTACGGCAAGATTTGGTTCTTGCTGTTCAGTCTTGCCTCCTAAATAAAACACACAAACTAAGAAGTTAATTTTCAGTGTACCCCATCTGTCAGGTGGTAGAACAAGAGTTTTTAAATGGATTTGCATGTATTCAGGATTATGTCTTCAAAGCTTTTTCCTGAGCCCTTTGAAGTAAATGGGAATCCTTCCGTTAATTTCAATGGGCATTAAATCAAACCCTAGTTAAACATATACTGGGCTATGTTCTGTTGTCTTTGCTATACCAGAGTAAATCCAAAGTAATTTATATGAAGTCAATAGAATCAGTCTGGATTCATACCAGCCTTAAAGGAATTTGCCAACTAAAAATAGGGATAATAATGGAGATTGCAACTAAATGTTAGCTATAGCACTTGCTAGTATGAATGTTATAATATGCACATTATGTTAAAACCTAACAATAGCTTCAACACAAGGTGATTAAGTTATAGTATTTATGGGAGACCAGCCTGGCAATAGTCAATCTTGTATTAGTGACAGGTTTGATCCCTAATATCTTGTGACACTGCAGAACTAGAGATGGGAACGCAAGCCATTGGAAAGGTGAGATTCCCAGCTTTCCAATGAGATAACACACGCTTCTCTCCATAGAAAGTGTGAGATATCAAATTGAATGTTGTGATTTCTATGTATAGAAAAGCTATTTTACGTCACTTTTAGAAGTCTCTTAAAATTATAAGTCCAGACACTTAAACCCTGTCAACTTGGCACTATTCTGGCAGCATAAAGGGGATGCAAAGTTATTGAGGAATGCTTTGGTGGCATCAACCTGGTATAGGCATCTCTACAGTACTCACTCCTGGGCCACCAGAGTAAGAGCTTTCCAGGAGCACATCATGGGCGGGAAGAGCATGGCCAGAGCATACAGCCTGTTGCTACCCTGGGCTGGAAGAACAGCTCTTATAGATTTGTGATTGCTGACTCAAGTAAGAGTAAGCCTAAGACTGTTTAATTTGTGCCCCAGGATCGAGGGGCAGAAAGGTTGCTCAAAGCCACCTATGCCTGCCTTCCTCCTCAGATGCATACAACTCACCTCCAGCATAGCTGAGGATCTGTCCAGTGACTTAATTTTGCTCTCTCTTTGAGGGCTGTACAACTGGACTCATGCTAACTGACTCACCTAGTTTAACTGTGGGAAAGTTACAGTAACATTTAAGACCTCTCTAAAACATGTCTAAAATAATTTTGTTTTGTTTTTTTCTGGAAAACATGTAGCATGCACAGAAAGCAGGTAATGTTATTTAATATAAAGTTTTTATCAACACTTCTTTGCCACAACGTGCATAATTTATGCCTCTCATGCAACCATCCCAAAGTTACACTAATAAAACCTTTATACTTCATCACATTGCCATGTTATATTCCACAAATTGTATGTTTATATAATATATGGCATGTGGTACAGCCAGTCAAATTGTAAGGGAAATTAAACGAGTCTTGCTTTTTGTCACCTTTAAATAATCTTTGTTGTCTTTAGTACACATTATTGGAAGAAGAGCACTTTTAAGATTTTTATTTGTACATTTAAAAATGTCTTACTAGTGACACAAACACTGAATACGCTCTAAAGAACATTTTTCAGTTCTGAGTCAATTAATTAAATTGATTAAATAACCTTTTTCCTATCTGCGGAAATCCCAGATTTGAAAGTATGCGAGACTTGTTGAAACCCACTGCCTTTCACTCAATTACTCTCACACTTGCCCCCTCCCTGAGGAGAAACAAATTGTGTGTAATCTACAGATGGTCACACTTGTTTACCCTAATCTGATCTAAGAGCTGATGATATGGGACAGAAGCCAGACTTGCAAAGGTCATCTTTTTTTTCTGGCTCTAGCTGAAGAGCTGGATTGCTATGACAGTCACAGTATACTAAGTCTAATGGCTGAACAGTATAAATAAATGTATGTGAAAGTGTTTACTGAGAAGAGGGTTAAAATAGCAATACAAAATGTATTATGTTATACAACATATGTACTTAAACTTGATGTGTATAAGAAAACTGTTTTGAAGAGTTCTGGGAAGTGCAAACTGAGTTCACAGGGATGGCCTGGGGGGCTTAAGACAGGGCAGAATGAATCAAAGTTAAAGAGATACCTCACATATCAAAATTACATTGAGTTGCATTTGATTATATTCTGAATATTACTTATAGCCCAGAGAATGCAAAGTGGATTAATCCAGACTATGTCCATAATCATGTGGAATTTGAATCTCCAGAACATATTTGTCAAGGAAATAATGAGGCTGGCAATGAAAACTCTGGTCCTGATTCTGATCCCACTGGGGCAGGGGCGGATCCAGGCACCAGCGCAGCAAGCGCGTGCCTGGGGCGGCAAGCCGCAGGGGGCGGCGTGCCGATTGCTGTTAGGGCGGCCGTCAGGCTGCCTTTGGTGGCATGCCTGCGGGAGGTCCGCCGGTCCCGCGGCTTCGGTGGTAATTTGGCGGCGGGGACGCTGAAGGCGCGGCACCGGCGGACCTCTTACAGGCATGCCGCCGAATCTGCGTGGCTGGCAGACCGCCCGCAGGCGTGCCGCTGAAAGCCGCCTGACTGCCGTGCTTGGGGCAGCAAAAACCATAGAGCCGCCCCTGCACTGGGGGCAGTATTAGGCCCAGAAATAATGCTGGATAAATCTTTACATGATTCTGTTATATCTTGCAGTGACTAAAGAAATGAAATAAAGGCCAATATTTTATCCTCTGTGCTGTTCATCATCCTGTCTAGATGAGTCTTTTAAACTTGTATGAAAATCCAGGAGAGGTTCAGACTGACCTAGAAAGATCCTTTGACTCAGGGCTTATTAAAATCTAATTTTTGCGTTGCAGCTGCAACTTGCAGTTTTATTCATGCCAAAATTCACCCCAGAGAGATCCTCCTTCCACAGTGGGCTCTGTTTAAACAGTAACCCTTTAGTCAGCATAGTGATATCAAAGTCCATTATACTATTTTTCTGGCATAGAAAATGCTTTAAAATAGGCAGCTTTTTTAGTTAATGAGAATTTTTGACAAGGATCCCAAACTAACAGATTTTCCTTTTTAAATGATTTGGTAGGAGGAAGTTTATTAAGACTAAAATGGTTGATTTTCTGTATAATGTGAAGACATTTAACTATGCAACTCATATTAACATTACCAAAAGTTCTATAGCTAAATCCCTGTGAACTACTTTAAAAATATGTGTTCACTAGTAAGTAATAGCTGGCTATTACAGGTTAAGCTGATAGTTCGTATTCCTCTGAATTTTGGTACCAGCATACATGTGTTTAGAATAAATGTGTCACTAACCATTCAGTGCCTATCTTGAATGAATAGGTGGGACAGTATAGGTTATAATAAAAATTGCTTTTAGAGAAATAGAATAAGGATAAGCCTTGCTCAATGGCCACGTCTTTCCTCAGAAGCCAATCCTTCAATCATGTTAATTGTAAAAAGATGTATAATATCATTATGGAAAAGATAACTTTTACATAGGTTTGTTTTAGGCCCTCCTGTAGAATTTAATAAAAATTATATCCCGGCTATAGGATGGCTAAAAAATGTATAGAAAGGGTCTCTCATTAAAATTCTCTTTTACGCTAGACATACATACATGTATACGTTACACATTCTCTATAAGTTTCTTATTGCATTCCTATAGAGTCCTATTGGTTTCATCCCCATTAAATTATCTAGGTTTTTCCCTAAGGGCATGGGACAAATTCTGGAGAAATGTGCACTCCATGCAATCCCACTAACTTCATGGGACTTACATGAGGTGTACATCAGTACAGAATTTGCCCCCCTAACTGTATGGCAGCAGCCTGTCTATGAGACAGAAAATAATAAAAAGAAATTCAAAAGCTGACTGAAAATGTTAAGAGTTTTAAATGTCATTCTATGAAAGCAACTGTTATTTGGTGGATTTAAAGCCACCTTCCTTTGGTGGAAGCCCTATAGATTGCAATGTCTATAAGAACTGGTAATGTATTGTCCTAAATCATTTCACCTAATTGGAGGCTATTTTAATTTCCCCATAATTGTAATTACATATTTAGTCACTGGCAGTAAGTAGAATATTAGTCTGGAGTTTAATAAAGAAGTTTTATTGGAAGGTTTTGCAGTATCACCACCTAGGAAGGTATACTGGTACCCTATAGTTTATTTCTTTATTAATTCCTAGAGTTTGGTAATATAAAGACTTTTATTTTGGGGCATTCCCACCACACATATGGAAACAATTTGACACCTGATCCAAATTATGCTGGACGTTAGTGGGAAACTTTTCACTCACTTCACAGGGCTTTGGATCAGTTTCTGGGTCAATCAGATATCACTATAGCTTCAGAATTTTTTTCTGTATTTAAAGGTGAATATGAAAAAAACAAAATTCTCATCTCTCTTTATTATAACTGAATCCCACATTATACTCTGGGAATCTTGCAGGATTCAGGATTCAGTTGAGATCTATGGATGAAAGCTAAATATTAGTATATGAATGATACATGCAGAATAGAGCTATGGGAAACTAGACAAAATGTATCATTTAAATCTATGACTTTTTATCCTGATTAGGACTCTCTATTCTCCCCTGTATTGGAGAGATGTATACCCCATCACACAACCAGAAATGTCCTTGAGATGTGTGTGATTTCATGGATGGCAGAACACTGGGGATGTATAATTTGTTCTCACTAAGAGCAACGGCAACTCATACATAATGTAGCAGTGAAGCAGCTAACATCAGGTCTGCGCAAGATAATTTAATTTTATTCATCCAGATTTTTTTTGGTAATTTATTTAACCAAGATAAATATGTGATATTTCAACGAAGTCCTATCTTTAAACTGTGTCACAGCTGGCCTGATTGTGGCACAAGAAGGTCAAGTGGCCTTAAGTCACAGAGAGAGTGGCTCCTTCTGGATCTGACCCCTGATCCCTTCTTCTAACTAAGAGACAATACTGCCTTTGTTTGAAGAGGTCCCTGGGAGGATTTCACTTGGCCCTAACAGAAAAAATGTCCCTGTTTTCCCATGCATCAACTCTATAGGAAACAGAATAAAGACATGTATATGAATAATGCACATGAATGTGTGCTATTAACATGTTATCAACATATTAACTTAAAAGGTGATGTCATTCTATGACAATATATGAAATAATAGCAAAATTCCTACATAACCTACAAGTCACATGGTGAGAGGGCTAGCCTGGGACCTAGGTTCATTTCCCAACTCTGCCACAGACTTCCTGTGTAACCTTAGTGAAGTCACTTAGTCTTTCTGTTCACCATCTATAAAATGGGGTAATAGTATTTCCCTATGTCAGAGAGGTGTTGCGATGATATACATATGAAAGAGTGTGAGGCTTTCAGATACAATAGATGGAGGGGCATATAAAAACCTGTTGTGTCAGAATTTCAAAATAAAATAACAGGCAAATTCAACTGACACAAAGGCCAAGCCTATTTAAATTATCAAGAGTAGGGGCAATAATGCAGATTAGGATTAAGCTAATAAATTTGGTGTATTTTTGTAATTCTCATAGCACCAAAGAGTAACACATTAGGCATGTCTACACCTTGTAAGGTGATCTAGATTTTGATCACATATTCAGGTTTCAAGTTCATTTAGTTGCTTACATTAAGGAAATAAAATAGAAAATATCTAGGGAAGGTTAACTCTCTGTATCAAAGTGTTGTTATTAAACTACTGGAAGTTAATAAGAAAATTTCAACCTGCCAAACTGCGTCTGTTATGAAAATTCCAAAGCTTATAATTATTCTTATGGAAGGTCTCTTGTGAACTCTACCAAAAGCATTCTGCATATCAGACTCATAATGATCCCCTTTCAAACGTTTTAAGAGTGCATCAATTTATTGTTGAATGTAAAACCTTTCAGATTTTAAAATGTTTTATCCTCTCTCTTAAAATCCTTCTTTAAGTTGTACAAAAGGGTTCTGAAATTAGTTTAAAGGCATCTCTAACACGGTCAAGGAGTTGCACCCAGAATACCTTGGAAGTTAGAACAGCTCAAGCTTTGTTTCACATCATAGTCTTAGCATCCAAACTACTCCCAGTCCACCCACTGTGATTGAATTTATAGGTGCTCTGAATTAATTTTATGAACTAGCCTTTATACTTAATTCTGTATCAGTAGCCAAGACAAGGCAAATGCTGCTAAATATTGAAAGATAGATTATATGACTGTCAAAGTTCATTTTGTTTTCAATCCACACTTAATTAAAATTTATGTCTATACAATTATTACTGTGTGGGAATTGTTACTGCATAGTTACTATTCAGAAGTCCTTAATCAGGTTTGGTTGTTCATTATTATCATCTCTTTATTAATACATTTTAAAACACCTATTGGAATACAGGAAAGTTTGTAGGGATGAGGTTTGTTTAGGCAGCTAGAACTTTGGTCCTTCAGAACTGGGGGCAGGAACCCCTATTCAGCAAAGCACTTAGGTACATGTTTGTGTGCTTTTCTGAATCAGGGTCTCTACAAGTGTCAGAGTTTGATTCAGAGTGCATTGATGTCAATTGTCCATTAACTTCAGTGGGCTTTGGATCAAGTCCTTAGTATCAGAGACACCAGTGACCAAAGCACTGATCATCACTCACTGGCTCAGATCATTTGAAAACTAGTGGTTGTGGGAAGAAACAGTTTAAAGGTGCAATTTGGCTCCCTCTGAAGTCAATGGCAATATTCACATTAAGTTCAGTGGGTGAGTGATTGGGTCCTGAGACAGGAAACGAAGGCTTGAAACTACAGAAGGAATTTAGGAAGGCAAAATGTAAATACCTGAACTGGAATTTAGCCAATAAAGAACAACATAATTTTTTGTAGTTTGTTACTTGTTTTCTCTTTGTTCAGCAAATTTCCCTGTGGACAGGAAATACATTACTATTTTGTAATTTGCTTGAAATAATGACATTCTTTTAGAAGTCATGCCAGTGATTCCTAGGAAGAATGTTTTGTCCCAGCATAATTGCATTCAGACTTGAGCGCTCTGGCTGAACACCCTGAGTAGTCTGGACATAGAGGAAAGCAGAAAGTGAATAGTCACGAGAGCTTCAGTACATCCTGCCATTTATTCTTCTTGCCACAACATATGCTAGCCTCCCACAATTGTGCTGGGAAAGGGCTGCAGATATCAGAAAAAGAAAAGACTCAAGGAATATGGAGGAAATTCTACGTTTGATGGAAAGAGCTTCTTCTTCAAACCTGAAAAAATGGGAGAAAAGCTGGGTGACGTAATATCTTTAGGTCTGAAAAAGAAGCTTTGTGTAAGCTCGAAAACTTGTTTCTCTCACCAACAGAAGTTGGTCCAATAAAAGACATTACCTCACCCACCTTGTCTCTCTAATATCCTGGGACCAACACGGCTACAACAACCCTCCCTACAACAATGCTGTGGGATTTATTCTATTAGTGGAAATGACTCATTCTACAGCTGAAATGTCATGATTCTTTATTTCTGATACAAATCATTTTCACCAGAAAACATGAGAGGACTCCTCCCTCCCCCCATAATTTGTGTGGAATATAGGTAAATTTGGGTCTACAGTGAATGACATCCCTTGAAATGAGGGACATCGGAAAGGTATCTTTATCACGTGGCTTCACAATTTCCTCCCACTGATATCTCCTCCACAAATCTATCTATCCAGATACTGATGTAGCCCCCAACATATATCATAGCATATCTCAAATTTAAAAAATAGAAAACACAGGTTTCATGGAAAATAGTATGTGATCATGTCATTAAAGACTGTGTCATAAGGCATATGTACAAAGGGGCCAAATTAAGGTCTTACAGGAAACCTTAATTCTGGCATTTCCTAACTTAAGTGCTTGACTTTCCAATGCAGTTTTTTTTGTCTAATATATTATATACGGAGAGAAAATTAATGTATATATTTCAGTGATTGGCACTGAATGTGGTGATGATGGCAATTTTAGATGAAATTATGAAGCAGTCACTCAGCTACTCAGGCACCTTTGTCAACTATTTCACTAGAGTCATAAAAGTAATGTCCAGACAAATTACTTGTGGGAAAAAAACATGTGTCCTGACAGTCCCATACAATGTTATGCAAAATCAGTATTCTTTAACATAGATTAGACTCCATGTAATGAGGTACCCTTAGATGGAAGGCGGAGAAAAATATGAAAGTCTAGAAAAGGGATTAGGAATGAAGAAAAATGAGAATTTGATCTGAACAAAACAGCTAATTCTAATTCATAAATCAAAACCCAGTCTGTATGTGAAAAATACCAGTGGAGATGTTAACCTTATGTGTTATCCCCTTAGATATCAAGACACCTTAACAGATGCTAATCCTCACAGTATTACATGAGTAATATTTTCACAAGGATTAACTGCTCTGGAATAATTTCCCCAACAAACACGCTCTTTCAGCAGCAGACATGATGCATGTCTTTTAGATTTCTGAACCAACATTCACTTATATGAGTTTTCTTATATTTCCCCTATCAATAACCTAGTGTACTTATCAATTGTGTACCATACTTATGTCTTTTTTGCTCCTTTCACTACTCCAGCACCTGTATTCCAATGAGAATTTGGTGATGTTACTGACCGCTTCTAGTGATAGTTTACTCTTTTGGGCTTCTGGATGGCCGATGAATGCTCAAAGGGTATTCTGTTGCATTTTTGATAAAGAATGTCATTCAGTAATGCCTGAAAAATACTGTCTCATCAGAAGAGGGAGCATCAGCATTTTATGGTCCAGAAAAAAAAACATACTGTGTTCAATAGTTCTGTGCGCTGTGTGATAACTGTTCTTTGGTGATAACTGCAATCAAGGCCAGTAAAGTGTTCCATATGCATTAAAGTTTCTGCATTCCTAATATAGGAAGATGCAGGAGATTTTTTCATGTTACTCACATGCCTCTGAAAAGTCACCAGCCAGACCTGGTAAAGTGATGCCTGAACATTTGGAAATTCTTTCCTTCTCAGCTCACCCGTGGTTTGCCTATGTGCATTCTGGGAGGGAAAGCAGAGCCACAGCCAATAAATGAATTTACATCAGGATCAGATTTTGACTGCATATCCTACTTCAACCTGTGTTGACATTTCTGATGCAGACAGGATGTTGACACCCTGCATTCAACATCTGCTCAAAACTACCCCTGTGCAAAGGGCCAGCAGAAGAAAGGCCTTTGTGCCATTTAAGTCCTCAAAATATGGCTTAAGTTGGACTTCAGAGGTATATAGATCTTCTGCTAGCACTTTAGTCATGGATAAACTTCACCCAATAAGAACATTTTTTCTATCCAATACACATCATTGTAAAGCATAACAAACACTAGGTCACCTAAAACATTGCCTCCTATACAACGGCAAGCCTTCATACTGTGATTCATACCACTTCACTACACATTTGGATACCACAAAATTTGACTACTTCACTATTTTAATAAGGGGAAGTGCTCACATACCAGCAATGGGAGACGGATTCTAAATAGTGACTAGCACATTTGAACATGAATGCTCCCTTAAATAGTAAGATATGACATAGAAATAAATGAAAGCTATCATAGGGGGAACTTATGCCACATTCTACCCTTATTCTGTACATGAAACTGCTTTGATTTCATTGAAAGATTAATGCAAAGGTTGTGGTGAGTTGGATCCCAGGGGAAGGAATGGAAACCCCTCCGTAGGCTGGCAGCTACATATTTGCCCCACTTGCACCCTCCACTTCAGGGGATAATGGTGAGTGGATCCATGAAGGCACAGACTGGCATCTTGCCGCTGTTCCTCCTCTGATTCATTCCCTTATTGTTTGCTATTTGTGAACATTCATGCAAATACATTTTTGTTCACATTCATGTTTAAGGACATGACTATCTATGTTTGAATGTAAACAAGGGTCTTTGTATCTGAGCAAGTATTTGTTACTTATTTGTCACTTGTTATTCATTATTCTCCTGTTTAAAAGTTTACACCAGGTGTAGGCAACCTATGGCACACGTGCCGAAGGCAGCACGCAAACTGATTTTCAGACACACTCACACTGCCCGGGTCCTGGCCACCGGTTCGTGGGGCTCTGCATTTTAATTTAATTTTAAATGAAGCTTCTTAAACATCTTAAAAACCTTATTTACTTTACATACAACAATAGTTTAGTTATATATTATAGACTTATAGAAAGAGACCTTCTAAAAACGTTAAAATGTATTACTGGCACACGAAACCTTAAATTAGAGTGAATAAATGAAGACTCGGCACACCACTTCTGAAAGGTTGCTGACGCCTGGTTTACACCATCCAATCAGAGAGCAGAAACAACATCACAGGATATGGCAGACCCATCATAAATACGAAGAGTGAAGAGCTGACATCAACTGTTGACAAATAATCCTTAGGCTGAAAGCTGTTTGTCCAAACTATTCAATGACTCCTTATGAATAAGGAATACATTTGCAAAACTCAGGATCTTTTCGCAAATGATTTGTGAGCAGAAAACAAGGGCTAAATTCCTCAGATAATTTATGAGTGATGAATCATCTGACCAGTTCTAGTTGTGAAACACGGAAACAAAAGAAGAAACTGTACAGTGGAGTTTGAACTGTTATGCTTAGAATGGTCTCCTACCCCTGACTACTGATGGGACTCCCTATGATTTCATTTGTAAAATGGTTTCATAATAATACTAGCCACATAAAGACTTGAGAGACTTTATTAACTTGGAGCACTTTTAGCTCCTCAAATGATACCTGGGTATACATAGGGCTAGATTATGACCTGGACTACATGCACACGTAACAGAAAGAAAGACCCTGCTTTAACTTCCCTATGTGGCTACCTAAACCTGAAGTCTGGGCATGCAGAAGTAAGCAGGGCTAAGCACCCCTCACCACTGCATACCCCCAGCACAGGACGGCAGGGAGGGGTGGGAAATGGGCACAGCTTTGGCTCCACCTCCCATACTTGTTGGCCAGCACAGGTGAGACATTGTGTAACAGTAGTCATTTTCTGCTGGTATAGGCCAGCAAATTATTGCTTCCCCAGAGCAAAGAGGAAGCAGGGGGGAACTTGACTCAGAGGTGTGCTTCCCAGCTTATCCAGGGGTGATCTGGTTTACCGAACCACGCTTTCCTCCTAAGTAAATATGTAGTCCAAATTGTTATAAAGTCACTTTTCAAGACTCTACAGTGAAGATGGCATTTGGGTTTTTGTGGAGAATATTCAACATGATTTGTTCACATAATCAAACAATAAATATCACTGAAAAGGGTTCTAGTTGTTGCCTCTGCAATTAATTTCTTATATGGCACAGACGTGTTTTTGAACTGCAGATTAAAGCAACTGTCAGGGCTTAGATAGCTGGGTATCTCACTTTGCAGTAGAAATCATGCACTCATACCACATTCACTGGTCTTTCACTTACAATGAGTTTACCTTGGTGTTGATTTGTACTGGAGAATTAAGCCTACAACTGCACTTTCATACCGCAGCATAAACGCTTTTTCTATGCCAGGCTTAATTTGTCCTTTCTCAGCCCTGGGCCTTCACTTGAAACGCAGAATCTCAACATTTGGGAACCTCCAGTGGGACGTGGCTGAGTCTCTGGCCCGTCCTAGGGAGCTATTGCTTCTACTGCCTGGGACCCCTGTTCTCTGCCCTTCCCGTAGGTGGTGCTACACAGAGACCTTCCCAGTAGTCTCCATGACACAGGCGAGGAGCGCTGCAGCACTGTGTAGTGGCAGATGGGTTGGAGAATGAGCAGGAGCTGGGTTGCTCCTAACAGGACGGGATGAAGAAGAAGGGGAAACCCTACAGAGGGAAGAATAAAGGGGAGAACAGCCCTAGCAGGAGAGAAAGATCAGAACATCCCATGTGCAGGGAAGAGAGAAGGAGTGAATGTCCTAGCATGGCAACAGTGGGGGTGAATAAAGGGACACACTGCAGGAAGGCTCAGGGGTGCAAGGCGCTGGGTTAGGGGGCGCTGCAGGAAGGATCATGGGGGGGGCCACAATGCTGGGTTTACTGCAGGAAGGATCGCGGGGGGCAAAGTGGTGGGGGCGCTGCAGGAAGGATCGCGGGGGGCAGGGCGCTGGGGGAGCTGCAGGAAGGATTGCAGGGGGCACAGTGCTGGGGTTAGGGCACTCTGCAGGAAGGATCGCGGGGGGCAAAGTGGTGGGGTTAGGGCGCTCTGCAGGAAGGATCGCGGGGGGGCAGGGCGCTGGGGGTGCTGCAGGAAGGAT
>NW_020664413.1:24986933-25010874 GCF_002925995.2 Terrapene triunguis | reverse complement strand
GGGGCGCTGCAGGAAGGATCGCAGGGAGCGCGGCGCTGGGGGCGCTGCAGGAAGGATTGCAGGGGGCGCCGTGCTGGGGGCGCTGCAGGAAGGATCGCGGGGGGCAGAGTGCTGGGGGCGCTGCAGGAAGGATCGCGGGGGGCAGAGTGCTGGGGGCGCTGCAGGAAGGATCGCGGGGGGCAGGGCGCTGGGGCTTCGCTTGAGGGACAGTGGGACGCTGCTGGAGTGGCAATACAGCAGAAGAGAGATAAAGAGACAATGGGAACCACGGCACGAAGTGCAGGAGGGAGGCCAGCCCGCTGGGGGTTGAGGAGGAGGGATAAAAAGTGGGGGGCAGCGAGGGAACGGGACCCCTTCCTCTCACCCAGCTGGGGGCATTTCCCTGTGAGTCCGGGCAGCGGCTCCCGCCGCCCTGTGTGAACCCGTAAGTCCCATACACGGTGTATTAGCCAGGGCTTCTCCCGAGATCCGGGCTTCCCGGAGAGCTCTGCCCTGCATGCACACACTTGTCCCGGCAAAGCCTTCTCGGGGCTTCCAGTTCTCCCGGCCCCGGCACAGCGGCGTGGCCCTGCGGTGTACCGCGGCGCTGCTCCCCTAGAGGGCGTGTTGTTTACCGGCGATGGAGGCAGCCAACATTTACAATCTCGCTGGGCTCCATAAAAGGGGAAGAGGCGGATCAGTTTCTCTCTCATTGAGAGGGGACAGGATTGGAAGACGGGCCATATAAAGTCGGCTAAGGAGGAGTGAGACAAAGCAGTCGGCTCGGAATTGGACTTGGGAGACGGGCTGCGCAGCAGGGATCATCTTGCGAGGGGAGCACGGAGCGCCAGGCTCCTACTTAGCTGCGTGTTTCGGTGGCTTTATTTCTTTTGGGCAAACTCACTATTTTTTGCTGCAAGAGAAAATAAGGCAACATCAATGAAGGAGAGAAGAGCGAGCCAGAAATTATCCAGCAAATCTATCATGGATCCTAACCAGAACGTGAAGTGTAAAATTGTGGTGGTTGGTGATAGCCAATGTGGGAAAACAGCTCTTCTCCATGTCTTTGCTAAGGACTGCTTCCCAGAGGTATGTCTAACCCACTCACGCTTTGTCTCCTAGTCCCGAGATGGAGCAAACCCTGTACAGCCTCTATTTTTAACCTTCACGGGTGTTTCTCTCCCGGTCAAAGTCTTTTACAATTGTGCAGACGTATCTTTGCTTGTAAACCAGCCACTGTGGTTTCAATAACTTACTCTGCAGTGGAAAAGGAAAACGATTAAATGTGGGGGAAAGTACATTTCTGAACCCAGCTGTTTGTTTCTACAACTTGTTCTCAAATGCGATGAACGATGTCAGACAGGCTTACTGGTATGTTTGTGGATTTTAAAGACAATAACGTTGTCCTTGTTTCTCTCTCTCTTATTCAGAATTATGTCCCTACAGTATTTGAAAATTACACGGCCAGTTTTGAAATTGACACACAAAGAATAGAGCTGAGTCTGTGGGACACCTCGGGTAAGAGACTTGCAGCATAGCAGATGCCTCGTGATTATTTTTGCATTCATGTCATACTTGTGACTCAGATCAGTTTCTTAATCATGAATATTAATAAGTGATTGCTAAATCTAAATATTTGCCCCTGTGTGACACAATTACCCATTGAGCTTTTACGGAATAATTCATTCTTTCAAGCAGGAATTTCAACTGCTTTCTAGTTTAATAGTCACCTATACCAGGAGAAGGCATTGTTTTAATTTGCCTCAGTTGTGTTTAGCCTCCCCCCCCACCCAAAAAAAGTTCTTGTAGTAATTAGCCCAGCAGACGGGAGAAGGTTATTATTCATATCATGAGACTTTCATTTTAATATTTGTCATCACTGCTGTGAAAGCCAGCAGGGGTTCTCCTTGGGTAAAACCTGATTATACAAAAACAGTGAGATTAATAGTCACGCTGATATCTGAATGGGTTTGGGGTGTTTTGCTGAAGTGTTTTTTATTTTTTTTGCCTACTATGGGCCTAGGGTGACCAGATAGTAAGTGTGAAAAATCGGGACAGGGGGTGGGGGGTAATTTGCGCCTCTATAAGAAAAAGCCCCAAATATCAGGACTGTCCCTATAAAATCGGGACATCTGGTCACCCTATATGGGCCCAATCCTGCACACGCTGCTGCACAGAAATAGCTGTAACTCGGGCAAGGGGTGTCTGACTTCAATGGGACTACTTGGGTAAGTAAAGTTTCCCAGTGTGTAACTGTGTGCAGGATTGGGTTCTAAAGCCATCAGGGGGCTATGGGGTGAAGAAGTCACCTGAGAGCAGGAACTCTGTGGTACTTCTGATGCCTGAAGGGAAGGACGTACAGCCATATGTGTAATTATAGCGGAGTACAAAGAGACCCATCCCAAACCCTTCCCCAACTTTTAGCTTGGGAGATGGGGGACAACAGTGTATGGCCCCTCTGTCAAATTTTTGTTCAATTTCCCCACTACTTTACCAGGAACAAATGGCTTAGCATCTAGTCCATTCTTCCCCCTCCACCACAACCCAGTTCTGCAGCCTGCAGAGGGAGGAAGCCCTGCCCACAGCTCAGCTGCACTGCTTTTCCTCCTCTTCTACTGCAGGGTGTGTTGTGAGCAGGGCAGTGAGTCTGTGGATCCCTGACCTGACCCTCACCACAGTCACAAGATGAGAACACTGGGATCCAAGAGTGGACTCAACGGGGGTTGGGGGTGTGTGTGTGTGTGTGGAAGGGAGATAAACAGAGCTTTTGGGGGACAGGAAGTGTGGAAAGGACAAACCTCCTAGAGACAACAGAACACATGATATAGGAAAGGCTTCCTGATAGGCCAGAGAGCATTGGGGTAACAAGCCTCCTCAGGGAAACAGAGAGCATGGGGAATCAGAGAGCATGTCAGGAACCGACCTTCTGGGAGAAATCAGAACCACAGGGCTGGAAAGGGAAGGAAAGGTGAAAATCAGGCACTGGAGAGACAGAGCTCTGACAAGAGGGGCAGATGGCTGAGAAGGGGAGGCAGGAGGTAGTTTTTTGTAGGGGGAGTGGCAGGAGAATCTTTTGAGAGTGGCAGGTGGAATGGGAGGGCACTGAACTCCAGAGCAGGGTAACAAAGGGAATGGGTAGAAATGCAGAAAGAGATCACTCAGTGAGAGGAAGATAAGGGAGTGGTAGAGAGCAACCAAAGGCAGGAAAGACAAGTGAATGTAGGAGTTGGCATCCAGCACCCAGTGGTACAGAGACAATGGAATGTGGTAAAGGGACAGACCATCTAGTGAGTGAAGGGGAACATGAGTCTGAGCAGGAAACAGAGCAGCACCCACAGGGCAGCAGAATCCAAGGAAACTGAATTCAATTTATCTTCTCATTGTGTAGCCTGGGGAGCAAGTCCTCTGTCAAGAGTACTGCCTTGTGTGGCTTTAACAGAACCAGATGAAAAACAACATAGTCAAGTCCTTTTCTGGCTTGCAATAATTTTAGGACTCGGGAGACTTTGCATGAGAGCATCAAGTGCCAAAGCAAGTGGCTGTTTGTGTTGTACATGAGGCTAACATCAGGAAGGGAGTTCGGGGAAAGATAAATCATTTTCTTACAATCCAGCATTCAACTGCAAAGCAGCAGCCTTTGTGGGATTCTTGATGGAATCCACTGTAAGACTGGAACTAAACATCCCCTACTGCCTTGGTGACCGACCCTAAGGAGCACATTATTGCTGTTCACATCAATGGAGTGTTTGCCTCCAGATGTGAATGGCAGCTGTATGTGGAAGACAGCAGCATCTGGCTCTAATTCTCTTTATCTACAGAGGGATTCTCCCAGCCATTTACATGATGTGAGAAAAGGGAGAGGGGATAAAAATCTCCATTAATGAAAAGAAAAGTCTATGTTGTAATGGAAGGAGAATGAGCATGACAAGTAAAAACACAGGATATTGTTTGACATGACAGGAAGGGCTATCTTAAGAATCTGTGCTCCCGGACCATCATCCCAGCTTGGTAACCCTTTACAGGACACTAGGGGAATAAAAGATAAGATGTGTGTGCACATATGGTAATGTTAGATGAAGTCATCTGATGCTCCTATAGGATTTTTTTTTTTAGTAGGTTCTTTTGTGTTCCAACTTTTGACAAAACAGAGCGCTTGTCTATTTCCCTGGCTCTGGGAGGTGTTAGACCCAATGTTAACAAGCAGGATGTTGGGAATAAGCCTTAGCCAGTCATCAAGTGGTGACAGAGAGAATATAATTTCTCCTCTTTTTTTTTTTTTTTTAAATAAATGGAGATATCCCATCTCCTAGAACTGGAAGGGACCTTGAAAGGTCATTGAGTCTAGCCCCCTGCCTTCACTAGCAGGACCAAGTACTGATTTTTGCCCCAGATCCCTAAGTGGCCCCCTCAAGGATTGAGCTCACAACCCTGGGTTTAGCAGGCCAATGCTCAAACCACTGAGCTATCCCTCCCTCTCGGTTTTAAATATGGACACCAGAAAAGCAGTATTTAGGTTTTGTTTGTTTCCCCCTTCCAACTGTGTTTCCCACTCCTGTTTCAGAAATACTGACTCAGATGCCTGGTGATGGATTCTATTTCCAAGGTTAACTGGCATGCTAATAGTTTCCCAGGGGTTCAGCTTCTCTGTATGCTGATGTCTATCTGAGGGACCTTGCATTCTCTAACTACCAGCCAAGTAGTTAGATCTGACTTTAGATCAGTAACTTCCCAACATTTTAGGGCCTGCTGTATCAGTTTATCAGATGAAGATCTCAGCTGTACAGACCTCTGCCAAACCTCCTATTCAACTGTGCCCACCCTAATTTGCCATGGCATCTAAGTGCCATGGGAGAGACTGGAACTGAGAACAGCCCAAGAGCCATTGCAAATTAGAGCACCAAGAAGTGAAAGGAGGTAGTTAGAGTTGACACATTAAGGCAGAGGAGGGAAAGCTGGGAATGACAACCACAAAAGACTGAAGTGTCAGCAGAGGTTTGAGTATCTGTGATTGGGAACCACAGCATTAGATTAGTAAATCTGGGTTGAGGAAACTGAATAGGGCATACAATTCCTTTCTCAAATATTTTTTCTTGGTCTGATCCCTAGACAGGTGCATAGTTTATATGGATGGCCTGTCTTGATGCTGGGCCTGATGAAGGCAGCTCCTCCTCCAAAATGGCAGGATGATCCTGATACTGGAAATTAAATTCATGTAAAGGTTTTTTTTGTTTTTTTTTAAATATTGGTAATTTTTGGATTTAAGATAATTGTCTTTATTCTGATTGGCTAGGTGTGGTCTCTGACTTTTTGCTGCACTATTGCCTGGAAAAGCAAGTAGTTTCATAGCCCATGCTCAATAGTATTTTCAAAAAGCAAGATGGCTAACAATACAAACAAGTAAGGGTTACAAACTTTTAGAATGTAATAAAACATATAGTACCAGGTTTGAGTTTTCATTTTCATTGCTGCTCCACAGCATAAGATAACCACTCATTGCACAAATAAACTCTACACTGTAGCTTTCTGAAGTCATAGAAAATCACCAGTGAGCAGATTTATATTGAAACATACATCTTTATTTTTATTAATTAAAAAGTAACCCATTCTTCACAGGTCAACTCCTTTGACATACAAAGGTTTGAAATCAGTGTGAAAAAATAGATCAGATGTATTCATGTAATGAAATATACATCTTGCAGTATTTTAAAAAGGGAAGAAGTACAGGAATATATACCTGAAAATGCTTTAAAACTCCTATGTAATACACTATTTGGGTCCTGATCAGGGAGCTAATATTTGCTTGAGTCAAAAGTGCAGGATCACAGGGTTAATATGCTTGCAATTTAAAACTAAAATTGTCAGAGTGGTAAAGCTGAAAGATCAAACTAATACTTTGTTTTGTATAAAGCATTGCTGAATGATTGATTTAGTGATTTGGGGGTTACAGGTAAAAAATGTCACATTCTGAAAACAGCCAGTTCCCATTGATTGTTAGAATAAATACTACCACAAACCTGGGCCACTCAATTTGAAAATCACACTACCAGACAAGAAGACTTCAAAGGATAAATTAACATTTTTGTCTTATCTCAAGTTCTTCTTGATTTGGTATTATTTTACAAATCTTTGTCCTGTATTTATCTGTTGAATTAGAATATAGGCCTAAACTCCCATTAAATTCAGTGGTGGCACGACTGGGCCCACAGCAAAATTCAAGCTAATAAAATTATTATTTTATGCCACTGGTATATTTTTTTCAAATTATTATTGATTTCAGGTTTATATATTAAGAAAACATCTAGCATTCAATGTATTAGAAAATCACATTACAACACACTGAGACAATGACTCATGTTTAATGATGCCACTTGGAATACATTTATATATTTTACATAAAAATGATGCCATTTAGTTGACTTTGACAGCAATATACCTGAGACATTTCAAGACGACTTTATCAGTCTCCAGTATTAATTTTTAATTGTGTTAAACTGTCTTGTGTGTTTTCTTTAAACTACTGACAGCTTGCATCAAGATTCCAGGCTAACTGATTAATACCCTGTACCTCCAATTAATTGAAGTTGATGGAAGTCTTGCCATTGAGTTCTTCAAGAGCCAGATATTGCCATTTCGAGGCCTAATTCTGCTCCCATTGAGGTGAATGGCAAACCTCCAGGCGTGGATAAAGTAGAATCTCATAATCCTGCCTCAGGGTGGTATCAGACCCCAGTGTTAGCACTGATTTTGGTTACATATAAAACTGCCCAATATATAATGGTAAATATAATGTATGGTCTAGGACCACAACTACAAAACAGTGGGCACCACATACTGGATGTTTGGAAATATTTTAAAGCCAAGCATACATTTATTTGGAAAGTTTTTAATGAATTTCCAAGATCATCAAAGTCTAAATAAATATGGGGTTAGGACATTATATGTTTAAAAACGTGGACGGGGTAGGAAGAAAGATTATCTAAAATATTTTCTGGTGCTGTCTAAACCTGTAAGTCTTTATAAGGATTAAAATTACTCCTAATGTAAAGAAAAATGCCTGTTAAAATGAGATTTAACTAGTATAGAACTACCAAGCCTTTTTTTCAAATTAGTGCTATCTGGTTGCAATATCATTTCATTAGAAATTATTTCACTCTGTAGTGATATTGTATGATAGTCTCTAGCCAGTTAGAGTGTATTATGTTCATTTTGCTAAGCAGAATATTTCAGAGGAATATTCCATTTGGCAGCTGAAGAACCTTCACAATGTTATGTCATGGAAAGTATGATGAGTAGCTACACGTCACAGATGTCTTTCAGTCCATCGTTCATACATTAAACTTTAAATATATCCTGTTAGCAAGTTTTTGCCTCCTTACATTAAAATTACTTTTTTAAATTCAAATTTCTTATTTGTACAGCAAAAAGCTGCAAAGCAGTAAGACCATTTGGGGCTTTAAATATAGGTCTGTCTTTCTCTCCATGTCTAACTATAGACTGTAGGTCATGTTTGTAGCATACATATGAAGGTTGAAATGTGGACTTTGTGTCGAACACTCTAATAAAATAATTCTCTACAGGACCAGAAATAGTACTGCAGTGCTGGGGATTAGCATATAATTAAATCCAGAAGGGCCTTAGAGCTTCAAACAAATTAGCTTTACTGTGATTTGCATGTGCACAGTGTGCTTGGTGTCTGTGTAGAAATGTAGCATGAATTACAAAGATCTTTCCACTGAACCGTTTTGCAAAATATATAAATTAGAGTTGTAACATATAAGAATTGCATTTAATAGAGAACCAACAAAAGCAGAAAGCACCATAGAGGTATTTCAGGGTTTGAAATCTTTGTCTTTCCGATCACCTACTAATTGGTCAAGTTGGGGCCTATACTCTTTGGGAATAGTTGAAAAACACATAATTTCCACATAATTTGTTTATTTTTTAAAAAAAGTATTGTCGATAAATGGGAAACGGAAAAGATTTTATAAGAGGTCAGGGAAAAGACCAGTAATTAAAGAATATTTTTTGCTTAGAGTGAAAGATTGCTAAATCCATAAATACACTAAATTATTGTGAATGCTTGTAGTACTTCCTGCATTTGGAGATGATAAATCATTGAATTCTGCTACATAATAAATAAAATGGCCTTCATTTCCCCAAAATGTTCACTGAAGTATTAAAAGAAGGATGCCAGCAAGAGAGATTCAGTGAAGTGTGTACTTCTTATAGTTACCACCACAGTTTTTGTAATTTTTAACACATGAAGCTAGTAACTAGACAGTTCAGGGAGTTGATATGGGATAATGCAATCCTTCACCTATGGGTCACTGGTTATTTGACCGATCAAAAAAAAAATGGCCACAAATTGCTAACATCTGATGGCTGTTTGGTGGTCTGTAAGAAACGAAATAATGCTACTGTACCAGTGTCATGTATTCCATACAACATGAAATGACATCCTATGGGCAGTCTCAGTAGAGCAGCCAAGAATTACATTGAGCAAGAACAATGAACTACCTAGAGTTGGTCCCTCCTAGGTAGTTAGGGTTAAGCCACATTGTTTAGGCAATGTGTGGAAAAGCTTTGTGTGTTCTGTGGATAAACAGAGGATTTCAGTAGCCAGTAACAGTGATCTGGCATCTTACACTATCACTAATATCCTGCTCCAGCAAAGCATTTAAGCACATGCCTAATTTTATTAAAGTTATTGAAAGCACTCACTTGCTTAATTTTAATCATGTGCTTTTTCTGGATCAGGGCCTAAATGTATTTTTAAAATGATAATGAATGAGTTTTGCTCACTTAACTCTATATGAAACGTAAGATCTTAAATAGGCAGCTATTAAAATATGTAGCCAATTCAGGCTTAAGCTATTTATGTAATTTGCCAAATAGAACTAAGAAATAAAAAATGCTGTTGGAACCAATCTCTGCCACAGAATAAGATGAACATGTACTCTGTCAGCCAGTTTTTGGATAAAATGTAAAATTGTTGAAATTAGCCCTGACAAAAATGTGTTTGTGGTTGCCACCAATCTGCTCTAACAAACTTAAAATAAATAAATGTAGAGTTTTGATGGGAGTATGGCAGCTCTATTTGTGAATTCTCCTCCTATTCTCTGCTCTTGGCATGGTTTCAGATTGGTACTAACTTGAGAAAAAGATTGAACAGAGTGTTATTGAACTGTATTCAGAAGGTCTGTGTAGACTTGATTCACATTCCTAAGATTCCTTAGGTTCTGAGAATTTTATTTGGAAGAAATGATGAAATGTTACATTGAATTGAGTCATGCAGTTAGGTTCTTAGTTGTTCTTTACTTGTGAAATCGCAAAGATTTGGTTATTGCTGCTGAATGAAACCAGTAAATATATTTCTTCTGTTGAAACATTCCACACCGTCAATGTTTTAAAAGATTCCTATTAGTTCTACCACACACTTCCTCAGAGAAAAGAATGTGTCAAGTATATCTAGTTTACAACCAAACTGACAGATCACACTTAACTATCTTAGTGTTCAGCATTTTAACATGAGAGACTCAAAAGGAAACAACATCAAAAAACAAAACATCTGGAGTTGGTATGGTGAGTGGAATCACTAAGCTGAATTTAGTAAGTGCATGCCTTCGTATGCATAAATGCATATTTATGCACATATATGGTATATATTGTATCATTGAGGAGTAGTGACTGAGCAGTTAGGTATGTGTCTAAGAAATTAGTTTCTGGGTGAGGCTCTTTAAGATTTCTCTTTAGCTGGCAACTTTTATCTTTCCAAATATTAATGATCTTCAAGACAAAGGGCTAATCCTGCTCTTACTTGTCTGAGCCATGCTGAGGGGGAGGAAAGCTGGGAGCCATGAAGTGGTTCACACAACTAGCTAGTGAGCACAAAGCAGGATGGCTGGGGATGGCGTTTGTGATACAGGACACTTTTCTGCTGTTCTACAAAGCAGTATAGGTCTCCTGTTAGCATATCCGTGACGTACCACAGAATATCTGCCGAGGACTGGGAGCCTGGCCATGCAACCTATCTGGCAGATCATTCCCTTGAGGCTCTGGAGTGCTGGCAGATTTAACAGTAGGGACAGGTATTGGTTGGGGAAGATGCCCCCATCACAATACCCCTTTACAACATAGAACAGGATTTGTAAGAAAAGAATGTATTTTATTGATACAATTGGCACAGCAGAAGCATAATACGTATATTGGAGCGAACTCTTCCCTTTAATTTCAATTGAGTTTCACCATGGATGAATTAGTCCTAATATGTCTTATGTAGAAAGCTAAAAGCATTTGCTCTGCTTTTTTTTGGGTGGGTGGGGGGAGGGCATATGATTGTTTCCTTCTTTGGTATACTTATCCATATGATTTACTCTGGATTTTTCCTTTTTGAAAGGCCAGCTAAGGTGAAATACTAGTCCAGTACATACAATGTCAGGTCTTCTGATGCAATAATAGATATAGAACATAGTGTCGCTGTGATTGAGAGCCCACAGATCAAAATATTACACAAAGGGGGTTAAATAAGCAACTGTTGAAACTATTTTGTAGGACACAGAAATCTAGAGGCAAAATATGGGCCTTGTGCATTCCACAAAGAGGCCAAATTTAGCTCTCCTTTACACCAGAGTAAATACAGAAATTCAGCTGAAGCCAATGTAATTTTTTCAGATTTATACTGGTATAATTGAGAGCAGGACTTGGCCCAGTATTTTGAATATACTTTGTCAGGCCTACTATATCTGATATTTTTCCTCTAGTATTTTGTTTAATGTCAAAGAGTGCTAAAAGTTTTTGAAGAGCAGCATTCTGAAGCTATGAATATTCATTCATTCATTCATTGTGGGATTGACATTGTTTACAATTCTTCTGGGGGAATTTTTGGAGGGGAAGCCCAGTTTCGTCAAACTATCTTCTTCTACCTAGTTGGGTAATGCTTCATTGCCCATATGTTGCTCCTAATTTCAAAAACAAAATTCCTAGAATTCTTGCAGTTCTCTTCTGGCATAAGCTGTCCAGCTGGAGTGCACTGTGATGTGTTCTCACTGTTTCTCTTACTACCTTGTGTAATAGCATGAACTGTTTTTCTTTCAGGGGGAAACTTACGGAATTTTTCTATTCTGGTTAATCATGATAGTTTTTCAGCCTTTGAGATAACTTACAGTCAATTAGCTGTGGATAGTTTGAAGAAAATAAGGGATCTAATTAGCTGATGAATCATACAACACATTTTTAAAAAAAATATTATGCTATTGTCTCAAAAAAATGTCATATGCCATCTTTTTAGGTCCATGGAATGGAGAAATACGGAAACTTAATTATTTGTTTTATGTCATAGCTTTTCTTAAACTATAGATATACCTTTCTTAAATCAAGCCCACAATTCAGTCCATGGGACTACTCATGTGCATAAGAACCCTGCTGAATCAGAGCCCTAATGAGTGAAGTTTTAACAGGTCTAGGGCCAAATTCTCTGCTAATGAAGATAGATGAAATTCCATTGAAGTCAATGGATATGCACCTATTTATACTAGCATAGAATTTGGCCTGTAGTCACCTATCTCAGAGTCCTTTAGTCAATACCTATTATGGCCACATTCCTACAGAGATTTATGCTCATGCTTAACTTTACACATTGAGTAATTTCAGTGAAACCAATGGTGCTACTCACAGTGTGTAAAGCTTACCCCACGTATAAGTCTTTGCAGGGTTGGGCCTATGTTTATATCACATACGTTTAGTGGAGTAACTTCTGTACAGTATCCTAAGGCTTTCTTTCATTGAGCAAACACCATTTTATTCTAGTCTTGACCATTGAAGACACCTTTAAAATATGCAATGGTGGTCTGTCCTGCTGTTGTTGAGAGGCCTATGTGCTAACATGGGGGGATTCCTTCCAACTAGGCTTCTGAAAAACATTAAGATCTCCCAACATTTGCCCAAGACTCATTGAATATACTGCTTTTGAAGACTGAAAGTTTAGTCCAGCTTCTGGAGGGGTCCAGAAGTAGAGTACAAAGTATATGTGAAAGAGCCTTCTTTCTTGAGAATACCTGCTGATTTTTGCCAACTCCGGGGATTCAGTCAGTTCTGATAAACAGCTGAGAGACATCCAAACTTTTAGAATCATTGGCGTAAGAGATGGAAAAGACATGTTAGGTCACCCAGTCCAGCAATGGGTAATGGCTCCCACATTTTGATTTTCTGTAGAGTCATAAAAGAAAGACACAAAAGGCCCATTAGGTCACACAAGCCTTTGGTGGGGTCATACCCAAACCCAAACTTTTCTGAGACATGCCTGTCACTAGCTCCGTACTCTATCCCAGACCTGATTTCACTCTTTGGGCTGTCAGGGAGTGTCACAGCTGCTTTCAAGCTTGCAAAGGAAGTTTAATCACTGGGCTACTAACCTGATTAATTACCTGAGGAAGAAATCGCCCTTATTTAGGACTAGGCCCAAGAAGGAATTGGAGTATGGAGAAGTGAGCACCAAAAATAACCTTGGAAATGTAGTATGTTTTGGAAGGAAGGATAGTGACCTGCCATTCAAGAGCTTTACTGTAAACCTTCTGAATAAGTTTGCATGACTGCAGAAGAAAAAGGAATATTAAGCAATAAAATAATTTCTTTTTTCTGGACAGGGTCTCCTTATTATGACAATGTCCGCCCGCTTTCCTATCCAGATTCCGATGCTGTCTTGATTTGTTTTGACATCAGTCGGCCAGAAACCCTTGACAGCGTGCTAAAAAAGGCAAGTGTATGGGAATATATTTTTTTATTTCAAAACTATTTATAAATAGAATCTGTTTTTAAAACTCTGAAATGTGTCACTATTTTCAAGTGTATAATCTAGCACTTTGCAAAGCTAGAATTTTAGTCCATCGTTTGAGAAGACTGAAAAATACTCAGAAGAAGAGGCATTAGGGAAGTGGAATTAAGTAGAATATTCACTCCCAAAAGCCCTTGGCAAGTATTTTAGGGGCATGTCATGTCAAAAGAAGGAGTGGAGCCATGAAGAAGCTGCCTTTCAAGGCATGCTCCTCTAGCAAAGGGGATTAAAGACTCTATAGCAATTTGCATTGGCACAGTTAATACTAGTCTGCCCAGCATTAAGACTTCTGCCATAGCTTTTACTCCACATTATAGGGGTGGTGATATGCAGTCAGAGTGGAAGAGCCAGTGACAACATGACTCCTGAGGAAGGGGACTCAAAGCAGTGTGGAAGTGCAGGCCTTCCTTTCAGATGCTCCATGGTCTGCAGGATTAGTGCATGATTTCTCAGCAAAACTAAAGCTCAGCTACGTTTGAGGGCCAGGCACCTGCCCCTTTGTGACTTCTCAGACCTCTCCCCTTTCTTGGTGCAACATGAATCAAGAATTCTGCAATGTTAACTTTAGAGTTTACTGACTACTTGGTCCGCTAATACAGTTTTTTCCATGGAGATTAGGAGTTAGGCCATTTTTGTTTTTCCTCCTTTATTTGAATGGATTTGAAAGTAAAATAACTCATTTTCTTGTCTGAGCATCACCATCACTGACAATGTCAACAAAAGTGTGGGAACAGGTTGGTTTTTTTTGTTAACGTGTCTTCCTGTCTGGCTCTCCGTGTACGGAACACACAATATTTTAGATCCTGAATAAACAGTGGGTACTGTGTTCTCACTTATTTACAGAAGTGTGGTAGATTTTTTTTTTCAATACACATGTAAAAATTAAAGTGTTCCCCATTAAATGTTAATGATTCTATGATTTGACAGATTTAGGCTGAAGAGAACACCATTATGAAAAACACCATTATGAGTTTATGTCCATGTTCACATACAGTATTTGCACAAGATATACAGTACACTATTGTGTATTCAGGATTAAGCATATTATTTGATCACCACAAATTGATTCTCCACAGATTAAACAGATTTTTTACAGCGCTCAAATAAAGCCATGAGTCAATATATATGATTATCTTTAATATGTTTTATATTTGTCTGAGACCTGCTTGTAATTCGTCATTTGAGGAACTGTTTGAATTAGCTAATGGCAACACCCTTTGTTATTTCTACTGCAATGTGGGTAAAGCCAGTGAATCATAGGGTGAGAGAATGAGATTGTATACTGTTTACGGATTGTAGGCGGGATCAGGGCATGGCTCTGACAATCCTTACTCACATGAATGGACATTTCAATTGAAGTCAGCAGGACTAGTGGGTGGGTAGTGGTTGCAAGATCTGCCCTAGATTAGAAGCTGCTAGTTCATATGCTCTTAAATCATCGAAGTCTACTTGTAGCATGGTTACAAGTTAAACGAGTACCGATGTAATGTATTTATGTAAAAAATGGTTCTTGTGACTTACCAAACTCTAATCCTGTTTCCATTGCCTCTTTTCACTAGCATGCTTTAATTAATCTAAATAATGTACTGCATTAGTATAGTAACAAAATAATATTTTACAGTGGAAAGGTGAAATTCAGGAATTTTGTCCTAACACCAAAATGCTTCTGGTGGGTTGCAAGTCTGATCTGCGCACAGATGTGAGCACATTAGTGGAGCTTTCCAATCACAGGCAGACACCAGTATCATATGATCAGGTATGTGTCATGTCTCATTCTTTCCACTTGTTACTTGGTGGTGGTGGGAAATATGCAGTTCGGTAACATTGCATTCACTTTTAAGAGAAACAGCACTCCCTCTGCACTGAGCTTATTTACATTAAAATAGTTAGATACATGCTGTTACCTAATGATCACCACAGGTGAGTCTGAAAGCACCAGAGGCTGTGTATTCTCTGCCTGCAGAATTCACATGTTCCTGCAGACTTGTGTCCCAGAAGTATAAGCTGTCACATAAATATGTTTCTAGCTCTAATGGTTGCAGAGAAAATCTTTAAAAAGTGAACTGAATGTAAACTAATGCAGTCCTTTTGCTGAGTCTGTAGGCAGCCTGACACAGCACTCTATTAACGCGCACTAGGGAACTTTTAGTCTGGGCCAGCAAGGTCTACCCAGACCACTTAATGTGCAACATGTTGTGCTTTGAGTTCACACACCTCTCGTGTGCATTGCCACTCATGTGGAAAAAGACCTTTAACTACAAGCAACACAGTGCAATCAGCGCATCAACCTGGTCTTTAAATTTGAGTGCCCAAATCAGGGATCAAGGAAGCTCTGATGCTCACTTTGCTAATGTCTGTTGTACATGCAAAGCTGAGTTTTGGTGAACCCCGACATTAGGGCAGATTTAGTGGTTGGTTTAAGTCCTTAAAAGTAAATTGTTCCATATATAGTGAAATGGTGGCTCATTTTTCACCCAATACTGTACTGTCAGTGTAGCAAACGTATAACAGGGCACCAAGGTGCTGTGATATACAAAAGCAACTTTAATTTTCCTCATATCTCACTACTCCAACACATTTTCTTTGCTTTATGAATTTAAAAAGTGCTTTGATGTTTAACAAACTTTAAAATGTAAACCAAAAGTCTGGCAGAAACTGTTAAATTATCACAACAAAAATACTCAGTTTTTCTTTATTTAGAACATTTTGTGTTTAAAATGATCAGAGAAACATTCTGTTGCAAATTTTGGCCAAGATTCTTTTCTCATCTGCATGGTACATATGCATTCTTGATTCCAAAGTTCTGCCCTTCCAACATGCTTGGACTCTAAAGTGTGTCCTGAGGATGTAACATCAGAACTGAGATCAGCAGTGTGAATCTAAGAACCCGGACAGAGTAGAGTAGCGCTATCATGTATTTCTTACAGTATAACTGGGGTATGCAACACAGTTGTACATGGGGTATTAGGAAACACTGGTATGATCCATGTAGTTTATCATTATTATTCTGAATTAAATTTTAATTCTCTCTTTGCTGAGGGTGTTTTCACTGACAGTTCTCTTAATGTATAGCTGAAAGAGAATTTATTTTAGAGTATGATGCGTTGTTCAGCCATACTGCCTCTGATTGTATAGCCATTTACATGAGGAAAGTGCATGCCTGTTGCTCAGTAACTGAGGACTTACAAAAGACTGTAAATAAAGTATTATAATGGTATAGTGTCAGCTTGTTAAAACGCTGGTTAAGCACAGCGTGTTTGGTAATGGAATATGCAGGCTTTCCTCTCTAGTTCATTGATTTGAATCCAGTCCACGTTGACCGAGACCAAATGTTGATACCATCTGATCATTGTTTGATAGGTTACCTGAAAGGGTTGGGAGTGGGGGCCAATTTGCTAGCAGAACATTGTGCACATCACAAAAGCTGCTACCACCTCAAATGACTCTTCGTTGGCAGTTTTAGAGGAGAGGCTAGAGACTGAGTGGCTTTCTCCAGATTAGAAGTGACCTTTCCGGGACAGAGGCACATTGATGTGGACACAGTGGCAAAATGAGAACAGACACATGCCTGGAATTAAGTGGCAGGCCGCAATATACAGGGATATATTGGTTCCGATGAGGGGTTACAGGACTCCTTACCATATAATCCAGAACGCAGGGTAGGTTCTCCTCAGCCTACCACCCAGGACTCAGTTCTCTCTGAGTCCTAGCACCCTCCCCACTGCGAGGGGAACAGAGGGTGCAGCAGGATGGGGACCTCAGACCATGAGTGACACATGGTCTCACCCTATCACATGAGCCCAAGCCCACCACCAAAATCCCAGGACTTTTACCTCTGAGAACCATTCATTTTATTATCTTCACCGCACTGGAAACTGTCTGCAAGTTGCAACAAATAAACAGTTCCACTCCAGTACCTCAGTTTGATACTAAGCATGTCCCTACTTAACTCACTGGAAGAGAACCAAGAGAGGCTCCAAGTGGCCCCTGCACCAGGTTAAATCCTGGGAGCAGGGGAATGCTGGCCAGTCAGAATCCCTCTCTCCAGATGACCAATGGGTTCTAGGGACTCCCAGGGGGAGGAGAAACATATTGGCCTTTGGTTAGTGTCTCCCGCCCTTACTGCTGGGATGGTCCCCCTTTCACTGCTGGCCCCATTAAGTTCCCCCACCCGCTGATGTGGGTGGGTAGCATTTGACAGGGCTGTAAGGAAGAGCTGCTGCTGCACAACAGATGCCTTTTCTGTGCAGAGATAAGGATTTGATTTTTCAGGCAGTCAGTCCACTACCTTTCAGGATGAATACAAGGGTCTCCCAAACCAAAAAGTACAAATTTTCTGAATAGGAAAAATCAGTAATGTTTTTGTTCGCAGGTATAGACGGGCCATTGTCCTTATCATATATAGCTTTCAAATTATGCGTATTTCCTCACAGGAAACCATTCTTAGATATGTGTATAATACATTTTGAGTGCATATCCCTATCCGTATTTTGCAAAAAACCTAATGAGTTGCTGTGTGTCACTTTGCTGTCTTAGATTTGGTTTTCACACAACATTATGTATGCAAACAGTGCTGAAAAATAACCGGATGGTTTACTTTGGCTTTGTACAAAACCTCCTTATTGATTGCCGTTTCTTTTTCTCCCCCTCCACCCCCCCAGGGTACAAATATGGCCAAACAGATTGGAGCAGCCACTTACATTGAATGCTCAGCCTTACAGTCAGAGAACAGTGTAAGAGACATTTTTCATGTTGCCACGTTGGCATGTGTAAACAAAACAAACAAAAATGTTAAGCGGAACAAATCACAGAGGGCAACAAAGCGAATTTCACACATGCCTGGCAGGCCAGAACTATCTACAGTTGCTACAGATTTGCGAAAGGACAAAGCAAAGAGCTGCACAGTGATGTGAAGGATCGAGGTTTCCTAAGGAAGAGACAATGTGTTCAGGAAAGGTGAAGACTCAATGAAGTACACAGCCAAAGTGGTATATAATGTGTGGGCTTAAGTCAAGACTTTAAAGGATACTCTTCACCTTTTGTGTGAGATTGTATTTAGGGATTCAGCATGTAGACTAAGCAGTAGGAAGAGATGGATCTGAATGAGATGGCTGTCAAAAATGTTACATGGAAGAAATGCCAAAAAAGGAAAATATTTGAATGTGCTAGAGAAGAGGAGGAAAAGTAGCACCTCAGAGAAAGAAGATGTCCTTGACAGTGCTTGTTTGTTTTCTTAAAGATCTGTTCCTGGATACCTACTTTGATTTAATTAAAATAATATGTTAATGTTCTTTTTTAAAAATAAATTAATTAAAGATGTTAATAACACATCCTCATCATTGGGGAACTAGCCCCATGACCTTACAGTTAGTTTTGCCACAGGATATGATCTAATTTCCTTGTAGCTCATCATTAAAATGGAAATTATATCAAGAACCATGGGTCATCCGGAGGAAAACATTGAATATGAAAAGCTTGGAAATTATGCCTTCCTGAGATGGCTGCACAAGCTAAATTGGAACATGTTAATGACGAGAACCTTTTGAGACTTCCCATTATTATAAGTGCCCTAGCACAACAAAAATTAGACAGATCAAGTAGAAAAAAAATTATCTGCTTGTTACAGAACTTTTCAAAACATTGACTATTTCTGTTCATCATTGTGATTGTACTTAAAAAGTAATGCTCTTAAACTTTATTGTTTTACATCTTCTGTGTAAAGATATGATGTACTGTATGGATATGTCATTGTAGGTTGAGTTGCAAAATCAGATGAAAGGTGCTATCAGTGATGATTACAAATGATCCTCAGTTTAAAACATAATTCTTACAGCCTTAATGCCCAATCCTGTTTAGGTGCTGAGAATCCTCAGTTCCTAGTCTTCGGGAGTGGAGGTGCTCAGTTCTTCCCAGGCCCTATGGCTGTGTAATGGAGAAGTGCTATTCTGTGGTATGGTTCTCTGCAACTATGTTTAAGCAAAAATAACAGTACCCACATGAGCCAACATAGCCAAGTTATCTTGTATATGATACATTCTAACAGGGCTGCATTTGGTGACCGTCTCTTATTTCAGATTTCATTTTCTTATAATGAGCGCTGTAAGGAAATGGGGCCTTAAGGAGCCCCCAGTGGAAACTGGATACTATTTTAATCCTAAAGGACTAATATGTGCATATCCAGACAGTGGTCATTAAACATTACTTCAGTGAACCGGATTCAGTCAAATTCTTTTTCACTTGCTGATTACTATACTTACATGAAATAAATCAATCAGCCTTTAAAATAAGTTGCAGATGTTTACTGACCAATTATTGTCATGGCTTCTTTTTAAAAGGATACTCTAAGCTCTGACCAGTGTTGCTCTAGCTTGTTGAAAACAAACATTCTTTTCCAGTGATAATGCTTCATTTTTGAAGTATTAAAGTGGTGTTTGCTTTAAGCCCTGGCAGGGTAGAGGATGATGGTAATTAAAACACTCAGTCCTACGTGTTACCAGCACTTTGCTTTGTTTCTGCAAAAAAGAAAAAAAATACCATTCCAGTCATTTCCCACAAAACCCCCCAGACATTTTACCACCCTATATGCTTTTGATCGATGCAACAATATGCTTAGGGCAGTATTACAAAATAGCTGGCAAGTGCTTTCTGTATTTAAGTATTGTAAAAAGAAAATAAGTTATAACTGTTATAAAACAGGACATTCATTACTTCTCTTTTTTTAACGTTGAAGTCACTTTGTATGTTTGATTAATGTTTCTGCAGTATTTATTAAAATATCTTTTTTCTTTGAATAAAAAATAATAACCAAGTCTTAGTGTAAATGACCTGTGTGGCCAGTTCACTGTAATTTGTGTTTGTTTTCCTGACATTACTGTACTGAATAGTATGCTGTGTACATCTTGGAGTTTTTATGCAGTCTGAATGAAATTGTGACCTATCCTTGTTGCCTCTCATTTAAGTTATGTCATTTTGGTATGTTGCCATTTAGAATTGTGTGTGTTTATTGGGTTACTTGTCTGAATCACATTTCCAGAAAGTTACAGAGAGATGGCAGGGAGTAGAAGGGGAGTAAACTGGTACAAATAAGTGAAATACATTCTCCTTTTTGTCCTTTAAAAAACTGAATGCATGTTAAGGAAGCTTCCAAACATTCACGGTTTGTCTACACTACAAAGAAAGGTGTGTTCCTAACTCATTTTAGCTAACCCGGGTTAGCTAACTTGGATTAAAATAGCCGTGAAGACATGGCAGCTTGCTTTTAATTCAGGTTACCAGCTGGAGTTCAACCCCAGGCTTATCTGTTGGCTTTAACTTGAGCTGATATCCTGAGTTTAAAACAGAATACCTAAATATTTTGCAGTGTAGACATATCCTTAGACTGCTGTAAGTTGTGAGTCTGCACTTTCTGCAGAATTTCCTGTTTTCCACTGACCTTGGTAGCAATAGGTGGGTTAATATTTTGACTGTGATGAAACATTCTTCACTGATTGCTCTGTATTAAGTAAAACCAGACTTTTCTTTAGCATTAGGCATGCATGTCATCTCTCATCACTATATGACATATTTATAGTGGCCTCTGAAGGAAAAACTCCCACTCCACAAGGGAAGGTTGAGTTTCCAAGCTTCCTCTTAAAATATTTCAGGATAATGGTGGAACAGTGAGAGTGAACTCCTGACTCCATTCAAGTCACTGGACTTTGTCACTAACTTCAGTGGGGTCAGGATTTCACCCTGAATGAATTCTTAAAACTACCCCCGCTTGAGGAGCAGCAATTGCTTGAAAGTCAGACTCCATTTCCAATAGTCACATTTGTCCCTCTTCTCTAACTCTAGTTCCTTTTATTTGTGAGATTACAATTTAATAATATTAATCATGCTGGACCAGCCTTATAGTTGGAAAGTCCTTAACCAAGAGTTAGCTGAAGCTAATAGGAGAAGAAATTAGGTTCTGAGTTGTGTCCTCAAATCCTACAAAAAAACAAGCCATGAGTTGGTTTAAGTTTCTTTAAAGTTGCCAAGGGTTCCCAAGCAGTTGACTATCTTGTTAGTGTTTAAGGTTGTTCTATATCATGGGGAAAGGGTTGTCATATGCCATCTCCCAGGGTATTCAAAGTAAAGCTGAAGATGTATAGAAAGGTGGATTTGATAATCCTTTCTTTAATTGTATATATTGAATGAAATACTGAATCTGTGAATGTTATCATTTAAAACATGGGTCTCTATTCATAGGATACTGTACTTTAGTTTCTTGGCAGTCAAAGCACACAGGAGCTGGTCATTGGTGCACACATAGAAAAATATTTTTCATTAATATTGAAACTATGGTTTAAAAAAATTGGAGAAAGCGGGGGGAGGAAGCACCTGGCACCTTTTTAAGAAACTATTTCATGAAAAGCCAAGTAACTTGCATTCTATATTTTAAGCCAAGAAAAACGATCAACAGAAAAGTTTTGCTTTTCTCAAATGGAATAGCTGTGGTTAACAGTATGTACAAAAGTAGAATCCACATCAGTAACAAAGCAAATGTTTTGTTTGCTTTTTGAGGACTTGAAGTTTGTAAAATTATCATCCCCTTCAAACCTATAGTTAACGAAGTGGTAAATCACAAGGTCTTTTATTTGTAATCTCTGGTAAGTGTCTTTTGGTAAGATGTTTTTCTTAAGTGCCATTTTGGTCCTGGGAAATACATTTGGCAGATTTGCATTTGTCAGTCCATTCCCAAAAAACACTTGGCTTCTGCCTCTGTATTCTTCTATTGTGCAACTGGGTTATGCAATCATTTACAGTAAATGAATCATCTTACTAGATACATAAACAGCAGAAAAATATCAAAGGGGCCACAAGAGAACAGTGCTGCTAAACACTGCAATATTTTATGATGCTGAACTAGAATTGACACTGGAATTAGGTGGCTGTAAGGAACAAAGAAAGATCACCAGGTTGAATATGTGCTATTCAGCAAACATTTACTGTATATAAAAAGACCTAGACAACCTGTCTGTAAAACAGGAATGACTAGTCAGTTACCAGTCATCAGAGTGGCAAGAGTGAGGCAGAGAAAAACCTCAGACTGTTTTACAATTGCTGGATGAATTCAGGTCAACTCAGCAAAAGTGAAATTTTAAAAAATAGGCCAATCATTCTTGTACAGACCATTCTTGTATAGACCTCCCTCCACCTGTGGTGGACTTGTTGACTCAAGGCATTGGTAACATACTTACTGATGAAAAGGTCTCTGTAACTGGTTCAAAGCAGTGGCACTAAGTCACCATCAGATGATTGCTGTTTGGTGACTTATCTGTGAAGTGAGTTTTTAGTCTCTGCCTGGTTCCCAGCCTGGAAAGAAAGCAAATCTACCATAACAGATGTTCTTGCTCACAGTCTCAGAAGAGAGACTACACGTTGAGTAGGAATGGAAACTGATCTAATTCTTTCACCCTCAAAAAATGGCTCCTCTGTGCCAGAATCTGCAGAGCACGATGGGGAAGCTGGCACTATTGCTGCCTTTTTCACTAAAAGAGATATCATCTGTGACTCCTATTTGGCATATCTTTGTATGTACAGCACTTAGCACAGTGGTGAGTGGCTGGGCCTCCAAAGAACTTCAATACATGGTAGAAATCTCGCAACACATTAAAGTTTACTTTAAGGAACATCTTCCTTTACAAAGCAAAGTTTGCTAAAATATCATCTCACAGACCTTCAATCCCACACAAATCTATCCTGAGTACTGATCAGACTTATTAGTCTTTGCAAAGGCCACATCTACACTAGAAATAAAGCCATGTTAGAAGAACTGACTTTATATATAATCATGCTAACCAAGCCACTGCAGTTTCTAAATAGGGTTGTAAAAGAGTTATGTCCAGTCTATACACTGGCCTGGCAAAGCATGTTTAGAACAAGTTTCATCTCCGGGGTAAACAAACCAGAAAAAACTTTTATACTTTCCTGCAGACTGACCAGCTCAGTCTGCTAATTAGGACTACCTTATATCCAAAAAGATGATTTATTAGTCTCTTACTAGGAAATGAACTAGCCCAGCCTCCTATCCCTACAGAATTGCACAAGAGTCTTGGAAAGAGTAAAGCTGTTCCACATCCAAAAAGAAATGTTCTGCCAAGTGTCTCTATTTTCCTCTAAAAATAGATCTGTTTGCAGAGCTACAGCTAGGGAAGGAAAGAGGAACTCCAGAGAAAGGACTGTTCTTACCCCATTTTTAAAAGCAAGCAGTGGAAAAGGGGGAAATCCTACAGCATTAACAAATTTTGTATTTCCTTTCAGAGCAGTGGTTGGGAAATCAAACACTTCACTGTTACCTATTATGGGACAAATCCTGAATGAATAATTCAATTTTGATTCAGCTTTTTAACTTCAAATTCCTATTAAAGTCAATAAGGGTTTGCTTAAGTAAGGACCGAGTAAAATCTGAGTAACTGGACTGGATTGAACTCAAAAGACCTGGGGGTTCCTGGTTCTACCAACAATTTGTTCTGTGACTTTGGGCCAGTCAATTCACTTCTCTGTGCTTTTGTTTCCCCTGTCACGTGTTGTCTATTTGGATTATAAACTCTTGAGGGGAGGGACTATCTTAATATGACTGTACAACTAGGGCACCAGGGACCAGATCTTCAACTGGCACAATATCCCTCTTTGCTGATATAGCAAAATCACTCTAAGAAAAATGCTGACTGGTATTCACCACAGTGCTCCCCTCACAGCCTCAGAGCTGTGGGGAGGCTTTATCTGGGCCAGCAGAGGAAAGAAAACTCTGGGCCCATCTGAGGATTTCATCCCTCTCTCTTCCTTGAGGAGGACCTGGAAGCTGATTGGTTGGACAGAGGAATAAGCCTATTGGCTCCTGTGAACTCAAGGAGTAGGCTTATTGAACATCCCCCTGCTTGGGAGTCCCATTCTGTACCAGGAAGAAAACTCCCCCCTTCCTCCTTGGGGTTAGAGTAAAATATATATATTTGCTGCGGGCATCATGCTAGTCATCTTCTTGGGGCTGGGAATTGGGAAGGAACTTTTCTCTGCCAGGGTGGGGTGGGTTTTTTGCCTTCCTGTAAGCAGCCCAGGGGTCTGGTGCAGGGCCGGCTCCAGGCACCAGCCCACCAAGCTGGTGCTTGGGGC
>NW_020664413.1:24823056-24986533 GCF_002925995.2 Terrapene triunguis | reverse complement strand
GCTGGACTCTTTCCAATTTTTCCACATCCTTCTTGTAGTGTGGGGCCCAAAACTGGACACAGTACTCCAGATGAGGCCTTACCAATGCCGAATAGAGGGGAATGATCACGTCCCTCAATCTGCTCGCAATGCTCCTACTTATACAGCCCAAAATGCCGTTAGCCTTCTTGGCAACAAGGGCACACTGTTGACTCATATCCAGCTTCTCGTCCACTGTAACTCCTAGGTCCTTTTCTGCAGAACTGCTGCCTAGCCACCTGGTCCCTAGTCTGTAGCAATGCATGGGATTCTTCTGTCCTAGGTGCAGGACTCTGCACCTGTCCTTGTTGAACCTCATCAGATTTCTTTTGGCCCAATCCTCTAATTTGTCTAGGTCTCTCTGTATCCTATCCCTACCCTCCAGCGTATCTACCACTCCTCCCAGTTTAGTGTCATCTGCAAACTTGCTGAGGGTGCAATCCATGCCATCCTCCAGATCATTAATGAAGATATTGAACAAAACCGGCCCCAGGACCGACCCTTGGGGCACTCCTCTTGATACCGGCTGCCAATTAGACATGGAGCCATTGATCACTACCCATTGAGCCCGACGATCTAGCCAGCTTCCTATCCACCTTATAGTCCATTGATCCAGCCCATACTTCTTTAACTTGCTGGCAAGAATACTGTGGGAGACCGTATCAAAAGCTTTGCTAAAGTCAAGGAATAACATGTCCACTGCTGGCCCCACTCCCTAAGCTCTCACACAAGGGAGGGAAGCTCTCAGTAATGGTGTTGGGATCAGGTTAACAGGGCTGCCCACCACCAGGTGGAATAGATTACAAAGGGAGGGTGACCTGAACTGAATGAATTATTGCCAAATAGTTCACAGATGTGTTATTTAATAAAATTGCAGCCTAGTTAAACCATATTCCTCGTACCTTGTCTTTCTTCTTGTCCGAGACAATTGGTGCCTTTTAAAATGACCATATTACAACAAATGGCAGATTTCAAGCTAATATCTACCCTTCGTTATACCAGTGTCAATTTAGAGTAACTATTGCAGTTAGTCTGGACTGACCCTGGTGTAAGTGAGTGCAAAATCTGACCCTCTGTATGGTACTCAGCAAGTATAGTTCAAATTATTAGTAATATCACATATGTCACAGTATACTACTTATTTGTCACAAAATATATTAGCTTCCAATATCACTTGTCTACTATGATCATCAACAATTGCCTTGCCATTAATAGTTCATGGACGACAGGAGAAATGAAAGCAGCCATCAAATGCATTTTATGACACCTTCAAGAGAGGAAATGATGTATGTGACAGCCTTATTTCTCAGCTTATGGTTAAATTGTCATTGAATATACTGGAGTGCTTCACTCTCCTCACTTGCTGTGCAACACACATCATTAGTTTTCAGTCTGAAGCCGTACCTCACATGCTCTATTATGATATCGAAGGGGGGCAGTCAAGATAAGTTGCCTCAGAGGTTCTGCTGGAGCCCTGGCTGCTGGTGAATGTCCAGAGAACAATGGTGGCCATGAGCGGTTGGGGTTTTTCTCCCATTTGTGCTTGGCTGAAAGCTTGTGATTTTTTTCTGTTCTTATCCATGCTGGCTTTGTCTCCTTCCCTTTGAATTACAGCAGTGAGTTTACTTCAGCCAGTACAGAATGTTGTTGCCTGCTTACTTACCTGTGTCTCATGCAGGGAACACATTACACCTGTGCTCTGTATTCTCCTCCCATTCAATTCCTCCAGAACCCAGGATGCCAGCAACTTCTCTCCACCACACTAGCCCACCTGGCCCAGGAAGACCAGGCAGTTACTTTTTCCTAGTGTCTGAATTAATGGTCATGTTATTTTTTGTGAGAGGGCCTTTTAGGCAGCTGCTTCACTTACATTAGCAAGAACACTTTGCAAGTTGTGTATGATTGGGTGAGTGCCACCACACTCTGGTGCAGCAGGATGCATGGCCACTGGTGGCACAGATTCAAGAGAGGGTCTAGGGTGGTGCAGAGGAAAGGAAAGCCAGTATCAAAGTGTACTTCCTTTCTCCAGTAGGAGAGACCAATGAGGGATTCCACTGGTACCTCTTCCAGCAGAAAGGATTTCAGACTGAGATCACCAGGCCACTAGCTGTCACCCTCCAACAGCAGGATGTATTGTGAAAGCCAATAGAAGCCCACTCCCCTCTTTATGCAGAAGGAATCCACTAGTGACCTGCTCCCTGCTCTACCAGTAGGAAATGCAGAGGCAGAAATTTGCTTATGGCTCTCCCCTGAAGAAACTTCTCAATTCCTCCTGTCCTCTCAATGCCAGATCTGGGGTTAAAAACCTACAAGCACTCAACTTTCAAGAGCAGAGTTCATTCATAATCCAGGGGACTGTGACCCTTGCTTTTAGCTTGACTTTAAATCAGGGCAGCTTTAGGGGTCCCTTCCACACCGGGCCCAATTAGGGTTGTGGTGCCGGGGCGGAGGGTGCTGATGTGTGTGATTGGTGCGCCCCTTGACTACAACTCCAAATCATATCTAAGAATTTAGTATAGTGCACCCATTGAATCAGGAGGCTGCATCTGCCCCTGCTTTAAATCATCCTAAAATAATAGTACTAGCAGTGATTAATGTGACAAGAGTTTTTATGGTTTTGCTTTTTATATGTTCTGTGTATAAGTAATGAAACAACTCTTATGTTAGTATTTGGGCTGATTATGTAGTACTGCTTTTTTATAGAACACCAAGCAGTTAATTTATAATATAATTAAAGTGGATTTTCATTCATAAATGTTCAGCATCTAATTGTGATAGAGAAGAGAGTTACTATGTATATGAACTACTTTATTAATACATGAGCAAATGTATTGGTGCATTTGAGACACAAATGTGGATTACAAACACAGATGAATGTCAATTTTTACAAGTGCTCAATACACTGTGTTGTTTGCATGATGTTCATCATCACAAAATCATGAGATGCAGTTATGTACAAATATCAAAAGAGAAAGATTGGCAAAATGCACCTTTATGTGAGAGTTTTAGCTTCAAGATTAAAATCTGCAGGCCAGACCCTCAGCTGGATTTAAATTGATGTAGTCATTGGAACTAGACTCATTTCCATCAACGGGGGTTTGGCCCTCTATTTTTGTCTTTATGTGCAATGTATAAGCTGCACTGTATTTATCAACCTGGAAGTCGCTTTCACCAGTGAGTAATAGCTTGGAATAGTTCAGCTAGCAGCATCAGACATTCCAAATACATCAACAGAATCTGTGACTATTGCTGTCCTTGCTGAAACCCATTTAACTACAAAGGAGAAATTGCTACTTCAATCTACCCTGCTGCTGGTGCTGCAGCAGGTAATTGGTTGATGGGTCTTTCACATGGCAGGCAGAGGGAAAAAAATTACTCTGGAATATATGCAGCTGCAGATGTAGTAAGTAACAATTAATAGTATTTATAGAGTAGTTGCTCTGTAGCACTGGTGACTACCATAGTCTTGCAGGGTATCCTCCCTCACCATAGTATTGAAGGCAGGTGAATTTCAAGGTAGTGAGGGGTGTGGAATCAGCCATAAATAACGCTTAGAGAAAATACTGAGGATGATGGCGGCAACCATGCTTAGGGCTAACAGAAAATCTGTCTGTTCATAAAGCACCATAGGAAGTGCTTAAGAAAATGCCAGTCTTGCAAAATGAAGAAATGAATGCAATATTCCTTAGTAACACTGACTGACAAGATCATTTTTGCAGACTTGGGTTACATGCTGTGTAAGTGAGTCACATAGCTAAGACCTGCTAAGGTGCTTATCTACTTATATGTCTGTCTTTCCTAAAACAATTTCTCAAGCTTTTAGTGTTTGAACAGACATATTTTGACCATTTGTTAGGTTGTTGTGTTCTGTTTCGTCCTGGAGTCTTCCCTCCTTTAAGGTTTCTGCACAGCTCCTTTTTCACATACTCAGTTGGATACTTGTTCTTTTGCCTATAGAATAAGCTATGTTGGTGCATACCAACTCACATGGTAGAAGCTAATTACTGATCATTATTTGTGACTTATGTAAAAATCAAGATAAATGACTTATTCAATGTAAAAATAAATAAATGTAAAATAAAAATCCCCCTCTACATTAAAGCACTGTTAACGCTTCACAGTTAAGCTCTCAGAAATCAGGACATGCCGAAGTTAAGGTTAAGTGTGTGACCTTAACTTTGCTGTCATGTGTATATGCATTACAAGGCAAACTTTAATAGCATGATCACATATTATTCCTTAAATAATACAGTATAATATCTAAATTGATTGTGAACTTAGGCCAATATTTTCAAACTTAGTTGCTTAAAGCAAGGCATCTAAATCCATATTTAGATATCTAACTCAATGGCATGATTTTATGAGGTTCCGAGTATTTATAATTCCCATTTTAGGCAAGCAGTTTAAATAACACACATTTTTGTATAGAGTTACACATACACACAGGGACTAAAGCATATGGAATATACTTTTGTGATTCCTTGTCTACTTAGTCACTTAAATTTATATGTATGCACTTAAATTTCTGACCTTGGGATTAGGGGTACTTAGGCATCAAAGGCACACAGTTTTCAGAGATACTAACTTTAGGCAACCAAGTTTGAAAATGTTGACCTAGGTTCATTATCATAATGGTGCAATGTGTCTTTAGTGTCTGTGCCAAATGTCAGTTCCCAAGATCAGTGGCTTTTCTTCCCTGTGGTTTTCAGGGATGATGCAGATTGATTTACCTCATTTTGCCCTGTGAAGTGTCAATGTGTTTTCAATCCCCTGAGAGTACATACTCCCATCAAAAGCAGAGGAGGAGATGTAGCAGCATGATGGACAGCAGCATTTTGACAGAGAAAGATTTTATTTCTCTCAGAAATTCTAATCCTGGAATTTTAATAGTCAGATATCTAAGAAAAATAAATTTTGAATAGTTCTACTCCAAGATTATGTGTTTTTCATCTTCTTCCATTACTTCCTGTCAATTGATGTTGGAACTCATTGGCTGACTACCAAAACCTTTGACAAGCTTTCATCTATATAAATACAATTGCTTCCTGTGCTAGTAACCTCTGGAATGTAGAACCCGCTCTTCCAGTGTAAAATGAAAAACTTGCATAGTATTCTAAATATCTCAAGTCTTCTTTGTCTGTTTCTTCCCTATTCGTCCAGTTACTCTCTGTCCCCCCCAAAATATTCTTTTATAAAAGAACTCACTGCGCACACAGACATTTTGGTTGTTTTTCCTTTTTCAGCATTCCTAAATATTGGCTACATTTTTCCCAATTAGTGTGACTTTCTTGCCTCCATTCTTTATGCACCAATTCGATTCCCTTCTAGTTAGCAGAACTAATGGTCACCAAAGTATTAAGTACTCAAAGATCATTTAGAATAGTGAGCAAGGAAATTACTCATAATCATAGAGTAACTCTGTGACACTTGCAAGAGCGCCTCACTTGCAACTGGTAAAGCGTTCACTGTTCTGTAACAGTGACTCTTCACAGGCCTAACAAACTCACTACATCTAGCATACTGCTTTCATATTATTTAGTCATAAAGAATGTCATGTGAGGTCTTCAATAAAAACTGGGGTCAAATTGGTCATTAATATCATTGTGAAATGTGTGTATAACTATCATATAAGAAGTTATGTATACATATCCTGAAAATATGTTCCTAAGAAAGTCTGAATCAAGGCAGGGATAGCAAACCTGGTATTTCTGTCAGTAGCCAGTTACAGGGGCTGGATATCACAGGGGAATGCTTCAAAGGGGCTTGGGAACTGGGTTGCGCCTACTGGTAACCTGTAAGGCAAAGTAAGGGCTGTTATAGCCTTAAGGGGATTGTCTGGGGGGCTACATCCAGTGAAGCACCAGCAAGTCTCTCTCTCTTGCTGGAGGCAGGAGGAGTAACAAGATGACTCAAAGTCATGGGCACCCTGATAACCATCACACTCTTCCACTGACTTCCGCTGCAGATCAACATTTCTGAAACGTTGGTGTATCAAATAAGGCATCAATGGCCTTTTTAGATAACCAATTAGTAAGGCCACAGGAAGATTTGAACTTTCTGCAGTGGAAACCATAGTAATTAGGAGACAGTTGAGCTTTGAGATGCTTTAGAGTTGGACAGTAAGAGATGTGCCCAAGCTGCAGCATTGTACAGAAAGCAGGTTGGTGGTCGTACAGGGTGCCCAGCACACATAGAAGGGGAAGCTGACTGGCATGCACTAGGACCCAGAGGGCGGCGTCCAGCTGCAGAGGCAGTGAATACCTGGCAGGAAAAGCAGCTCCGGACAACCTCCCTCTGCTCCTGGGCCGGGCCTCTGTTGTGGGTGTGTGTCAATGTCTCCCCCAGTCTCAGGCCGCCCAGAAGATTCAGGGGGCCTGGGGCAAAGCAATTTCAGGGGCCCCGTCCATAAAAAAAAGTTGCAATACTATAGTAATATGTATTTGGAAATGTAAAAAATAACCAGTGAAATACATTCAAAAATTAATTTTTAATAATTTGAAAATACACAAAATACATTATTTAAAAACATTAAATGCTTTAATACATTTGCAATTACATAATGGCTGTCTCTGGGTGATGGTGATGGTTGGTGTCAATGGGCTGTCGCTGCCTGGGAGTGGCGTTGCTGTTGCCCAGGGCTGGGTGGGGAGCTGGGCTCTGGGTCGGGGGATGCCTGGCTCAGAGGGGCTGTGCTCAGAGCTGGGGGTCGGGGGGGATGGGGTCAGGGGGTGCCCGGCTCAGAGGGGCTGACCATGCTGCTTGCTCCCACCTCTCCTGGAGCGGCCCTGGACAGCACTGCAGCGGCGGGACCTGAGCTCCTCCCGCTCAGAGCCGTGTGGTAAGGGGGTGGAGCTCTGGCGGGACCTGAGCTCAAAGCCCCGCCCCCTTACCACGTGGCTCTGAGCGGGAGGAGCTCAGGTCCCGCTGCTGCAGCGCTATCCAGGGCCGCTCCTGGACGCGGCGCGCTGAGGCGCCGGGGGATGGGGGAAGGCGGAGGCGGAAGGGAGCCTTCGACATTCTTGTGGGGGCCCCTGCGGGGCCCGGGGCCTGGGGCAAATTGCCCCACTTGCCCTCCCTCTGGCCTGCCCTGCCCAATCTACACCCATGGACTGCAGCTGACATTGCTGGGCCCAATCCTACGTGGCCCCATTTTTATGCCCTTGCCAGTTCTGCTCCCTGGGCACTGCCCCTCTCACCCCGCCTAGTTACAGCCCTGAGACCGTGCATTAACTAATCCATGTTAACTGAATATGCAGGGCCTGATTCTACTGTTCCTTACACCAGTAGCTATACTCTTATAACACGACATATCCACTGATTTCTGTGAACTCAATCCTGATTTACACCAGTATAAGTGAAAGCAAAATTAGGCCCTTTCTATAATCATTTTGATTTCAGTGGGACACCCCATGGTAGAGGCACATCTATTTACAGGATCTGAGCCAGTGCCTGTCTAACTCTGAACCACATGGGTTTAGCACTTACCACATTTTAACTTGAAATGACTGAGCTAGTGATAAACATAGCAGACTTTAAAGGAAAGCTCCCTAGCAGGAAGTGGATCTTCTTCCAGTAATTTGGTTGGACGTCATTCTTGCAAGTGGAGGCAAGTTTGTAAATAGTGGTTCACTGGAACTTGATGTTTGCTGAATAAATACCTGTTTAGAACAGAGGTTTATGGGGTTTTTGTTTGTTTTTTCTGAGAGCTAGGAGAAGAGGTATTAGCTTTTCACCTCTGGATACCTGGTTTCAGGTTTCACTCATGCAGGATACAAGTGAAAATGAGTCTGGTGTTTTTTCAGCCCTTTTCCTTACTAAATGCCTGTGACATCACAATTGGCACTCTCTGCTCAGAGGAGCCCCATTACTGGGCCGGCAAGGTGCTTTCAGGTTAAAATTAAAGTTCATGGGTAGAACTGTGCAGAAGAATGTGTACAATGTCTGCTGTATATTTACCTTTCACTGTTGCTCTCACTCCCTCACTTACATGGACAATAAAATGACCTTTTTTTAAAAAAGAAATGAAATAAACCTGCTTCTCCAGGAAAGGATTTCAGATGTACATTAGTTCCAAAACACACTCAGCTGCGTAAACATCAGACTCTATTTACACATAAAATTCACCACCCTCCATATTGAGAATAAACATTCAATGTAATATATATGATTTATCTAATTTTTAAATGTTATATTCAATTTCCCTGCTAGCCTGATTTTCACATAAGACAACAGCCTCCAAAACCAATGACTAGAAGTTTTAGCATGAAAATCCCTGCTTACGCACAAAAGTACACAATATATCACTGTAGTTAATATGTACATGTTCAGGGCGTGCCCACGGGAAGGGCCTGGCCTGGCCTGGCCACTGCTTAGCTCCAAAGATTTCCAGCTGGTGTAATTGCCCTTTATGGCCCATTATCATCAGACTTTGATCAGGATATCATGAAGAAGATGTACAACAACCTCTGACCCCCACCCCTTAGTCTTATGTTGAGCAGAGCCCAGTCAGACTAAAAGATTTGCTCCATTAATTCATAAGAATTATAGACTTTGTGTAAAAAATATGCCAACTATTAAATGTGTCTTCAAGTGGGTTTTGTTAAAAACAGAGAAATGTAAAACTTAATATTTAGAAAAAAATACAGGGACATTTTAAATAAGTTGTATTGTTGAGCACAATTACAGTATTTGGTATATAAAGTTCTTTGGATTTTCATGATAGCCCAGGGTGTAAACTTCTAATAACTCTGCTGCCTCAGGGACTCAGCTTCAAACTCAAATTCTGGTTGAGACAATGCTTGGGTGCTGTTGTGGAGCAGTGTGTTTCTGGACTTTGAGCAGCACTTGATTTGAAGGTAGGACAAGAAGTAACTGGCTTAATGTGCAGGAAGGGAATTTAAGGGTAGATATTAGGGAAAAACACTTTGTAATGATAAGGATAATTAAGTATAGGAATAGATTACCAAGGGACATTGTGGAATCCCCATCACTGGAAGTGTTTAAGAACAGATTAGACAAACATCTGTCAGGTATTCTTGATCCTACCTCAGTGCAGGGGGCTGGACTAGATAACCTCTTGAGGTCCTTCCAGACCTATATTTCTTTGATTCTATGATTCTCAAGGAGTAAATAACAATAACAAACACAGTGGGTATCTTTAAGAAACAGAAAAATCTACGGCAGCTATAAGTTGCAAGCAGCAGAGTGATGGGTCAGGGGCTGTATTTGATCAGAGCTTTCATGTATCAACAGGAGAGATCACCATCATCAGTGGTAACACTGGGGATCAGTCAGCCAGAAAATAACCACAAGCAAAGCATTTTGAATCAACTGGAAGGAAACATTTACAAATGTTAATACATTGTAGGTGATTATCATTGCCATGCAAAACAAATTGCAAAAGTTACTGGGTCAAATTAATCCCCAATATAACACCTCTGATGACAATGGAGGTGCAATAGTTTTGTATTGGGCCCACTGTAGTGTTGACAGACGATATCATTCACTATGGAGGGAACTGTAAGAGGAAAGAATAGATTAACAGAACAGAACCAGATCAAGATGAAATAGTAGAGCAGTTTGTACTACAAACCTCCAACACAGAGATTTTCCCTGATACAACATGGAGTATACAGAATGGACATGAAGTAAGCATTACAATACTTTTCAAAGAAGATAAATGAAATTCTGAAGTAATATGATCCCATCATTAAAAATCTATTAATTTTATAGAATAGGGCAACTTGTTTAATATGAGCAGAGAGAAGCCAACCTAATTTACAAAGCTGCAAGGCAGAGTTTTTTTTAACAAGTGGTTGCACAGAAGAATGAGATGCAGTGAGTTTTTGAAAGACTTTTTGTCGTAAATCAGTTTGGCTACTTTGAAATTACATGAAATGAACCCATAAAGCTTTTTCTGACTGTACTAAATCCAAATTAAATTTGAGATATTGCTTTAACCAGACAGTGAGTCATTTATTCTATGTCTGACATTTAGGGAAATATTCTTTGTTTGATATCCAGGACTTTAGTCACTAATGCTAAAGGGAGTTATATGATTAAAGTCCTGCACATTATGCTGACAATATACCCCCTTAAGCTTTGCATGATAGAAAGGCCTATTAAGTCATCTAGCCCATCTTCTTGCCAATGCAGCATGGCACTTTGTAGTGTAATTACTAGTGCTTTCTCCCATCTACTTTTAGATGGCTCAAGAGCTTCCACCTCTTCCCTACTAGACTATTCTAAAGTGGCGATGCTTAAAAGGTATGATTTTCCAAAGTACTGGCCCTTTGACTTCAATGGGAGCAGAGTTAGGCCAGTGCTAAATGCTTTTGAAAATCCAAATATGTTTTGCATTTTCTGCAAATTACTAGTTCATGCCCATTTACTTGTTTAGTTGATCCTCGCAGTTCCTGTATTCCACTTAAATATTCTTCATACTCCTCAAAAACAATCCTCTCATTTGCAATTTAGTAGGGTTACTGGCATAAGAAAAATTCCAATACTTCTGAGAAGGTGGCATCTCTTCCAATAATTACCCATTGTCATGTAGACTTTGTAGAGTATTTCAGTTAAGAGATACAGTCTTGTCTTTTAAAAGTGCCAGTCCTTTGATATCACTTTTATAGCCTCAGCCAGGGCTTGACAAATCTTGAGCTTTACCCCTCATTGTGCATGTATGCAGGGACAAGTCACAGTCTGGCATATCATGTTTACTATACTTAGATATAATGAACACATTCAATTATCTAAGATGTATTTTGCTGTTGGTGGTGGTGGTGATGGTAGACTGGAGTTTAAATCAGAGAGGATGGGCATATCTCTGTCTTGTGGAAATTTATCTTTAAGTTTTGTATATTTTAATTGTTGTACAAGCATCCAATGCTTGGACTGATACTTTTTAAAATAAAAGTAAAGAAATTAATTTTAAATAAAGGAATTTCAGTGCAGATTCTCATTATTTCTAGAACATGAAAATGGATATTGAACGTTCATGTGTATTTCTGGCAGTTATCATTTCTACATCCCTCCAATGGGATTCCATTTTAGCTTTTTACCTAGTCATATACCCTACTGACTAACTTTTCAAAAGTGACTGCTGATTTTCAATGTCCACCTTAAAGGATGTGACTTTCCGAAGTGCTCAGCACCTGCCTTCTGAGAATCAGCTATATCAGGTTGAGCATCCAGAAACAGAGGCTCCCGAAATCACTAGTCACTTTTGAAAAATTAGGGTGGAGTGCTCAGCATGCTGTCAACGTACACGAAAATGCAAAACTAAACCACAGGAAAGACGAAGATTCAGCAATGTCCACCTCTAGCAACAACAGGAGATTGATAGGCCCAGATAGTCCTATTGATTCTTTCTCAGTGCTCCAGAGGACAATTGAAAAAGAGCAGCTCAGGGTCCCCAACTCAATTGCTGTGTGGGAGATGCCTAGATTTAAAGCTAGCCATGGATCTTCCCTAATTTATGTTTTCTCGGTTTTTCTCCCAATATTTAAGATAAGAGAAACAAGATAAAAACACTTGACTATTGTGGACTATCTAAGAAGAGGTGTTTGGCTAGAGGTACTGAGATAGTAGATACTTGTTCATGTTTTATATCATAGCACATATGCTGACTGTAAATTTACTGGACCTAATTCTGATCCCCTTCAAACTACTTTGTGTAATTCTTTGAATTACTCCTGGTTAACACTGGTGCAAGTGAGATCAGAATCTGGCCTCAAAATCATAGAAGTTGGAACTGAGATCTGAAGACCCATTGGGCATGGGGACAAAGCTCCACTCTAAGAAAAGTATGTGTAACTAGGCCACTTCCACCTTCATTGAATTGGCTCATTAGCACTGACCCCCCACTTGGTAAGGCAACTCCCATCTTTTCATGTGCTAGAATATATATTCTGCTTACTGTATTTTTCACTCCATGCATATGATGAAGTGGGTTTTAGCCCACGAAAGCTTATGCCCAAATAAATTTGTTAGTCTCTAAGGTGCCACAAGGACTCCTCATTGTTTCCACTATCTATGTAATTAACCCTTTTTTCACTAAGACTGAATTCGGACCTGGCTGTTTATCTGTTATGTATATCAATTAAAATAACTAACTTTGTCTTGATTTATGGACAAAAATTTGTTGGAAGAATTTAGGTTCTTATTTCCTAATTGTAGAAAGCTGGTCTAGTCATCATGACAAACAACGAACACAGCACCATTAACTGGTGTGAGTTGAGTGCTAGGGATCTCTGTAGAGGTAAGGAGAAAGACTCCCCTTCTACACAGGCTGCTGAGTAGCAGCCACTACTCCCACCTAAGGAAACAGCCTAATTTAGCACATTTACGTGATTAACAGAAGATGTGTGAAGATTCCTCCCTATTTATATAATAAGAGTGCACACACCAGTTACACAGAGAAAACTACACCTGAAAGAACAAAGATGATTGGCCAGCTTTGAACTTCAAAATCTTCCACGTTGCAGACAAATGGTAACACTTTCAAACATGTCAAAGTGACTCAGGCATCTAAGGCTATGTCTACACTAGCACTTTTGTCGGTATAACTTATGTCGCTCAGGGGTGTGAAAAAAACATGTCTCTGAGTGAGATAAGTTACACCAACAGAAGCTCCTGTGTGGACAGCGCTATGTCGGCAGGAAACTCTCCCTCCCCAACATAGCTACCACCACTCATTGGAGGTGATTTAATTACATCAGTGGGAGACCTCTCTCCTGTTCACATACAATGGCTAGATGAGCGATCTTACAGCGGCACAGCTGCATTGGTACAGGTGTGCTGCTGTAAGCTTGCTAGTGTTTACATGGCCTAAGACTTTTTGCTGAGACTTGGGTTTTGAAATATTTTGTGCCCCCTCTCCCCCCCCGCAAAAAATACCCACCCACCCCAAACCCAAAATGGGTGAAAATGATTGTAAAAGATCTAGTAATGGTTCTGTGTCCATAATACATGATTTGCCATGTTACATGTATGCAACTTACATATATTTAAATAATTGTTTACCAGTAATTTAAAAAAAAATAGATTTGAACTCTAAAAGATCCTCAACATTCTGGTTACCTTTTTATAACTTGCCTTTATACTTTTTATGACTTGTAAACAATACTGCAGATCCCAGGGTAAGGTTATCTGCTTTCAAAGGCAAGAGTGTAACATTTTAGAATAGCTAAAAATGTAATGGCAAATTAAAATGGAACTATCTGTTGGGGGGTGACAAGTGTGTGGAATCAAGATCAAAATAATACAGATTCTAGAAAGAACATAGGAGAATTGACACTCTTGTCAAAAGGTTAGATGCTGCAAATTTCTTTCCTCTGTAATGATAGAAGGGACTAAACATTTAGATACTAGCCACCAAGCCACTGTGAAGGTGCATTTTTGAGTGGGCAATGAGATATTTTGATTCTGCTTTCTAACTACTGTCTACTTTTATCGATGAAAGTGATATTGATTAAAATATGTATTCCTCTGTAGAGACAGATGTCTATTCCATTTCTTTTTTTTTTTTTAGTTCTAGACAGAAGTGGAGCATGCTTGATCAGACATGCTCTAGAACTAACGTGTTATCTTTAGGGAAAATAAAAGGAATTTTGTTAAGATTAGAGGCTGACATGGTGCAGCTACATGAATTGAAGTGGTTTCTAGAGATGAGGAAGGTTTTTCATTTCTGACTAGGTGGTGGGGGCGGGAAGGCCTGGTGAACCATTCAACAGAATTCACAGCAGGAAGAGCAGAGCTATGTGTAAATTTGTGTCTGTCTTCCCCTTACCACAAAACTCCCAATAAAAATAAACAATACACTGCTTTTCTGGAATACAGTATTATTAAATGAATTGAAAAGACTTTGCTTCACTTTCTTGTTGGGTATCGTAAAACATATATTCTGCTTTTGCTGGAAAACAAGGTCAGTATTATTGTTCTGTTGTCTCTGGCAATAAGAAGGCCAGAAGGCTCATCTGGTGTCAGCTGCATTCATGTGCAAAGTAGAAACTGAACTGAGCCCATCTTTGAACTGAATTTGGTCTTTCAGATGGTACCAGACTCTTTAAGGGATGTCACACACTTGAAGGTTGGTTATTAGTTCCAAATGCTGCAGTAGCATCTGCTCTCAACTAGCTAGAAATCATGTTTAATAACAAGAAAATCTACTTCAGCCAAATCCCTGTTGGGAGGACTTTAGCCTGAACAAAAGGCCCCCACTACCACTGATTTCCATAACAGATGTAGTATCTGATGCATGACAGCTCAGTGTAGTGTTGCTCCATTATTCCCCTCCATATCCATCTGCAAGAAACAGTTCTTTCATTTTATTAATTGCTAGTGTGCTACACATTCTATTGTGTTGCTGGGAGAGTAAGTTTTTGTGCTTCGTGCTAAACTGATCATAATAGTAGTTTTGTTTTTTTAAAACCTTAATGTTAAAGGTCATTAGCCCTCCCTTTTTATTTTTCAGTGCATATCTCATATTCATAGAAAATAGTGATGACTCCCTGGAGTGTCAAATATTTCACTTTAAGAGAAGGGTTTACTGTCAAAATAACTATCAATAACAAAATAGTTATCCTCCCTCTCTCCTCCCCTGCCCTCCCCATGGCTGCTAGCTAATCCTGATATTGCTAGAAAGTTCTAGTTTGACAGTAATATGTAGTATATTTTTCAACAATATATTCTATAAAGGCATTATAAACTTCTGACCTGAGAAAAACTTGAGTCCATAGTTCCCTGAATTTGTTACATCATATTTTTTCTTGCAACATTGGCTTATCAACAGATATGTGTTTTTCAGTTAATTTGTGTTCCATCCCAACACATCTTCTTGTCCTCTTCGATCCTGCTAGGAAGTCAAGATACTGAAGCTGTGACCTCATATCCTTCACCAGGGCAACAGACTGATGTCACAAAAGACAGAATCATTATGACTTCAGAGTAGGATCCAGGAAGAGAAGAGAGTGTGTGTGTGTGTGTGTGTGTGTGTCTGAGAGAGAGAGAGACAGAGAGATAGAGAGCTCTTAGCCATACAGAAATATCTGAAATATTAGACAAGGGAATTCAGAACATGAATAGTCAAGCAAACTGATTTAAGTACAACTGGTCTCTTTTTCCATATTTGCTGCTGCAGTAGGTGGAAGTCCCTTTTTTTATGTGAATAGAACACCCACCCCAATGTGCGTCAAAAGGTATGTAGTCACTGGTTTAGAGTTAAAGCTGTGTCAAGGTTTGAAACAGTATAATAACTTGAATGAATTAACATGAAAAAAAGAAACTGGGGCTAGGTTCATGGCTCATGCACAGTTTGAGTGCAGCTTTTGTTACATATCCTGAATGAAGGCATGATAAATAATAGTGCAGTGTCATGCAAAGTATAAAATTGGTGAGAGAGGAACAGAGGCAGTCTATTTTATAGCATGTGCCTTTTCTTCTTCTGTGGAACGTTTTTTCTTTAATTTAATGTAGTATGCTCAGGCATGACATCTTAGCTGTTTGTAATTGATTAAGACAATTCAGGCTAAAAAGTTACAACTCAGGTAACTTCAAAACTTCAGTCCTTCAAAATCTTATTCTTGCTTCGTTTTATCTATTCTACTCTGTAAATAGGTCTCCTGCCTTCTCATATGTTTGGGTAGCACCTAACAGATTGTGTGCACTACTAGAAACAAATAATACATTATAAAAGTGATTAGCATAAGCACTTTCCTGTAATCTCTGATAATGAGGATGGGCACCTTGTCCAAAACAAACACTAAATAATGAATGAATGACCATGGGCACAGTGGCAGAACATTGTGCTGGAAATGTGGGGTATCTTAGAAAAGATTCTGCCTGCTAGGTTCTTGGCCTGTGGAAAGTAAATATACTGCAGAGAACCTGTAATATGAGAGGAGACCAAATCATCTTGATTTGTATTTTAGTAGTCAACTGTGTTTATGCATATTCTGTGTACTTATTCTAATGGCAAGCAGGAGGGTCATGCCTTTCTGCCATCAGGAACATTTCCTCTTATTATTTACCATTTGTAGTACAGTATTAATATTATTATTCCTTGGTCCTGTTTATTTGGTGTGCTAGTTGCTGTACAAACAGATAAGAAAAAGACTGTTCCCTGCCCCAAAGACCTTACAATCCATACAATGAGAAGCAACATGTGAACACAACACAGACAGGGGGAGCTCAGGGAAATAGTGAGACATTTTTGATCAACACCACAAGCAGTTGTCACAGCACCTCGGTAGCTTGACGTTAGAGTTTTATGTCCTGCACTATGTCTATCCCTCCAATAGGAGAAAATAAAATAAAAATGCTTTTATTTGTTTCTTGTACATACCCAGACTAGAGCTGATCAAATAACTTGTAAAGGTTTTATTCAAAAAATGTCACGTCTTTTTTGTGGGGTCATATTGCTGCGAACAGATCATTATTCAAAATGTTTGCCAAATAATTATGGAGAATAGTTATCAATCACAAGCATTTTGCTGTGAGTATCCTGTATTGGGAACTGAAGCTGGATAAGGTTGGATTGGATGACCATAACTCTCTAAACTGAGATTCTAATGAAAAATCTCTCAATTACAAATTTAAAATTTGCTTTCCACAAATATTCCCCAGTATTTGCTCTTTCCGATAAAATTTCTGCTAGCAAATTTGGTCACTAAAATATATTTGGAAAGAGAAGAGAAACGACATTTTTCTTTACAATTACTGAGAAGTGAATCCAGTCTGACTTTTCTGTTCAGCAAAGGATGCCATCTGCTTTCATGTTGTGTAGTTCTTCTCTAGTCTCTTTGTAGAACACTTCAGGTGGCATATGTAACAGGCTCTGAATCTTCCCAGAGTATCCTATATCTTGCCAAGAGACATCACTTTCCTATGAATAGCCTCATATGATGCACTTAGAGTATTCATGTATGATTGAGGTTTTTTCCCAGAGTTATTACAACTCCCCCCCAGACGCTAATTGACATGGCTGAACATAGAGTAAGCATAAGATTTTTTGGGGGGGGAGGGGGAGTTTGGGGGGAAGGATTGGTAGCATTACCACAAACTCTTGTTTTATAGTAATGGTTCACACTGTCCTAGGGTTGGATTGTGTTCCTCACTTTAGTTCAGCCTCACCTTTTATTTTTTCAGGCTTTGTACTACTGTTTCAGTTTCTGTTATTACAATCTCTTGCACTCCTGTGTCTATTTTGTATGTCACATGGAGGGCATTTTCACATATTAGCCATTCTTTGAGTTTTCAGTTTCCTTCTTTGTTTTCTGAATAATTCTTCCCCCCTGCCTTGAGGACTCTTTACATTTGAACTTTAAACCACATATTTTTCTGCTTTGTTTACATATTTAGGCAAAGTGGCTGGGTTTATCACTGTTTCTACATTTGGCCCAAAGCTGGACATCTTGTAAAGTCATGGCAGCTGTTTCATCACTGACAGCATTCCTTACTTGGTATTCTTTCCACCTTTGCCTTTTTATTTTCTTGGAACTTTTTCCTTACTTGTTTGACTGTAGTGTTCACAGTCCTGTTGTCTGTGCCTCTCCAGAGGGCCTTTATTTGCACTTCTGTTTGTTCTGCTGCTTGGTGTATGAATATTCCCTATTCAAGTGTCAGGTCCATGTCCCCGAGTAGCTTTTCATATTCCTTTTTATTACTGCATCCCCAAATTCACTCCAATTCCAAATTCCATTCCAAATTCACAAACCATCTTTTTAATTTTAAGTCTGTGAAAAACTCATATTTCTCATATTCTCCAGATCTTATCTAGATATCTTTAATACTTTTGTTTCTTGGGGACACAATGATCCTCATGCACTTTTCCTTCTATATAGCTTTCTTTCCCTTCCTCATCATCATTCTCAGTATGAAATACATTGTCTAGCCCCAGTAATCTGCACCTGCTGACATCAAAAACACAGCTGGGGTTTTTGTGTGTGCTCATCTTCCATTTTTACTAAACACCATTGCTTTCATGCACATTTCAAATTGCTGTTTGAACTTTATCCAGGTCTCATCAACATTCCCTGTCATTTTCAAGGCTGGTATGGGATAGCTATTGTTATGCTGGAATTTGTTAATGGCTGCCATCAAGTGAGTCTTTGATTCAAAAACAATCAAAGACCTGGTTAATAAGCAAATGGGTATATTAAGCGTCTTGCATTCAGACTAAATGGAGGGAGCAACTAGTCCCATATATGTACAGAGATTGCTGTTAAAAAATAGAAGTCACTATCCAGGACAATGGGCCATATGGCAAAGCCTGCTCCGAAAACGAACCCAGGTCATTAGATGTTTCCCTGAGAGTATTTGCACACACAGGGCTAGGATATTGGTTGCAGGTGTGTATATGTTAGAAGCAGAAAACCAGGAGATAGCCAGCAGAAAGCAGAAAAAGCAGTAGTGAACATGACCTTGAACAGAAACAGAGAGACAGAGCTTTTGGGGCAGAACTCGCCAGCAAGGCAGGCTTGGGTATTTTAGAGGAAGGAACCTGCCTGCTGTTGTTTGTTTCTTCTGTGTTCAAGAAACAGGACTTTGTGTAGATTCTTTGTAAATAAACAGGATTGCACCAAAGAACATACCTAGCTCAGATAATCAATTTCTCCTCCTCCTGTGAGGTCCTGAATGTTGGCTACCTGCTTGGGCCAAAGGGGCAACAATATACTGCAGTTGCATGGACTCTCCAGCAGTCTGATTTTATTTATTATACCTTTCTCCTCCCTTCTGTCAGTATCACTTACACGGAATATTTGCAATCCGGTTGCTCTTTTCCTGGATTCAGCAGCACTCTGTGCCTCCAATTCATGGAACCATGTAGCATTTCAGAGGAGATGGAGGATAATTTTTTCATGCATTATATACGCAGTACTGATGGTGCTATGATCTAGCCTGACTCTGACTCTGTCTCATTCTTTGCAACTGTTTCCATTCTTTGAATGAGTCTGAGGTACCAGGAAGTGTGGCCCTACTTAGCATTGCAGAAAGCGTAGGAGGGGAAAAAATTAGCGGGTGCTTAGCACCCACTGGCAGCCAAGCTCCCTCCTCCCTCCAGCGCCTCTTGCCCACCAGCGATCCTGCTGATCAACTCTTCCCCCTTCCCTCCCAGTGCTTCCCATCCTCCATAATCAGCTGTTTCGTGGCATGCAGGAGGATCTGGGAGGGAGGGGGAGGAGCGGGGATGGGGCATGCTCTGGGGAGGGGGCAGAAAGAGGCAGGGACAGGGTGGAGTGGGGATGGGGATAGGGGCGGGGGGGGTGGGGAGGGTAGACAGGAAGTCGGTGCTTATGGCAGAAAGTATAGAGCTTTAACCTTCCTGAAGAAATTTAAGCCTGTGTAACACAAAAACCAGACGAGGTGGAGAAAATCACAATCATCATCATCATCATCATGATGTTCCCATTACGCCTCTGGCATTTAGGGCAGCGACGAAGCTCCCCCACTCCTGTCCGTTTCTGGCAAGTCTTTCAATGGTTCCCCAGCTGTGCCCCAGGTTTTTCAGCTTGGCTTCCACAGCTCTTCACCATGTTGTTTTCGGGCGGCCTCGTTTTCGCTTGCCTTGAGGTGTCCATCTTATTGCTAGTCTGGTGATGTAATCAGTTTCCATCCGAAGCACATGGCCAATCCATCTGCAATGCCTCCTGGCAATGATGGTGCTCAGATCCTCTTGGCTGCACTTTGTCAATAGATCTTGTTTTGAGATTGTTCTGGGCCCAAAGATACTGAGGGTTTTTCTGAGGCAGGTTATATGGAATGAAGACAGTCTGGACATGTCATACTTTCTCATTCCCCAGCATTCTGCACTATAAAGTAGTGTTGAAAGTACGCAGCTCTGATAAATTATGAGTTTGGTTTTGATGTTGTATTTTGATGATTTCCAGGCTGTATTTAAGCTCCTGAAGGTGTTCCTGGCTTTACTGATTTTGTTCCGGATGTCACAATCAGCTTGCACATATTCTGCAGACCACAAAAAAGGGTTCATTTCTCAAATTATTTGTATGGCTTTAGGTTTTCTGTGAGACAATGCTAATTTCCTTAAAGGCAACGGGGGAGGGAGGGTTCTTAGTGTCCCTCTCTTGACACCTGCAGTCACTTCTGTGCCCAATTCATCCAGCTTCCCAACCAATGAGAGAGATCTATTTCTCGGCTTTCTTTTTATTGTGTTAAAAAGGTGATTTTGACTTAGTGAAATCACTTAGGAAAGAGTAAATGATATATATGAATGAAGACATCCCACTCCAAAACACAGTGAGAATGCAGATCACACTTACTGTTCTAATGCATTATCTGTGTGCTAATAGACACACTAGTTAGACAATTTGACATAGTAAAAAGAAACCTTTTCAGAGATAGTGTCTAAAGCTGTGCTGTTGAAGTGCTTCAGCATAAGCTTGGCAGGGCCCACCAGCGGGCAGGAGGCACTGGGGGTAGGGGGAGGTGCTGATAGGGGGCTGCCGGTGGGTGCTCAAAACCCACCATTTTTTCCCAGTGGGTGCTCCAGCCCCGGAGCACCCACGGAGTCGACGCCTATGCCATCCCTCACCCGATTCCCTCCCCGCATGCCAGCAGCCCAACCACCCCTCAATCTTATCCACCTCCCTTCCCCCCTACACCACAAGCCCTCCACTTCTATCTCACACAATTTACAATATTTTTCAAGTGTAGTTTTCTTACATCTGACTCTTCTCAGAAATCTCATCATTGCAGTTATAAGATTTTTTGCATACGATCGTGTATACCCTCATCTTCTTAGTGAATGCGCAACATGCCTCAGTTGGCACATGACCAGGATTCATCACCGAATTTGATCCACTGGTTGGATCATTAGCTTTCCTGGCCCAGGCCAAGTACTGACGGGAACTGCGACATGAATGCTGATCCATGCCCCCATGTTTCCCCATGAATCCTGTAAAATGAATTCTGTGCCATCATAGTGCAAGGGAACCTTCCATAAAAAAAAACCAATAGCTCCCCCCACTTCAAGTCTTTCAAAGTGCCATGAAAACAAATGGACTAAAACTTCCATTTGCTATGGACTTGAACTTGATATTGCTATCTCACAGTTAGAAACAAAACTAAAATGACTCCTAGCAGTGCTGGGAAGTCAGAGAAATCATCTGACAAAGAGAATGGTTTCTCAGGAAAGTAAAAGTTTTAATTTATAGTAATTTAATCTCCTCTAGTGCTGGCTTGAATAATGTAATAAACTGATTTGCCTCCAAAAATGTGCTCTGTATGTAGGACAGAGAGAGCATATCAGCGCCTCCTTTTTCTTCCTGAGTCTGTCTTAGCTTTCCTGTCTGCTTCCATCTGTTCAAAAAAGACATCTGCTGATGAAAATAGCTAGGGAAAGCAACCCTTGGCTTGATAAAGTACATACTGTGTGGTATTACTTAAGCCAGACTGGTATAGAACCAGTCAAAAATATGTAAACCTAAAGTAATGAAATATTTGATATTCACAGGGCACTTTTCATTCCATAGTGTTATTTACGTGCCCAAAGTAGTAAGTATTAACAACCGTCAATTCACCCACCATCGAAACAGTCAAATTTTGAAAACGAACCAGCTACACACCCTAGCAGAATGAGGTCAGGAAGAATGTCATCTGATTCTACTGTGGAATTTGCTTAGGATGATGAAGTTAATACCTCATCTCCTGGAAATGTGCCAAGTGATCAGGTCTAGAGCTAGACAAAATATTTTCAATGAACAATTTAGTCAAGAAATTTAGCCCCTTTTTCAGTTTGTGAATAATCCATCCACAAACTGATTTCTAATTATTTGTTAAAATTATTCCACAAATGTTTTCTGCCAATATATTCAAGCTTATCAATTACTTGCAAACTATCCACCATGAATATTGCTCTGAGCATTCACTCTTTGAAATTCTTGCTGTGTAGTTGGTCATGATATTGTTTATACTCCTTAACGGGATCATTTTCAAATATTTTCAAAGTTTTTGAAGATGGTCACATTGCCAGAGTCATAGCTCTTTCACCTTCCATGAATATTTAAGTTGTCAGTAGAAATGATACTAAAAAGCCAACAATGAGGGGTTCAAATTGCATCAGAATTCATTTACAGGATTATTCAAACAAAATGTTTATTAATGTGTTTTGCAATTTTTACCCAGCTCCAGTTGGGGCCATGGTTTTATATATGCAAATCAGCACTTCTAGCAGCACAAGGACACTTCAAAGCATGCTGGGAGATTGGTTCAGTACTGATTCAAAGGCACGAACTCCACTAGATGAATGACCAACATCACTCCTAGGTGTGCCATGAAGAGCTTCCATCTAAGCCAGGCTAATCTGTTAAGGCTGTGAGATCTGATGATGGTAGAACAAAGTGGTATGACAGAAATTGTAACAGTTAAACAAAGAAGTGAAAACAAATTGGGATCTCTCACTACAAAAAAAAATGATTAAAGGCCTAGAAAACATGACCTATGAGGAAAGATTGAAAAAATTGGGTTTGTTTAGTCTGGAGAAGAGAAGACTGAGTGGGGCCATGATATCAGTTTTCAAGTACATGAAAGGTTATTACAAGGAGGAGTATGAAATTTTTTTCTCCTTAACCTCTGAGGATAGGACAAGAAGCAATGAGCTTTAACTGCAGCAAACAAGGTTTAGGTTGGACTTTAGGAAAAACTTCCTGTCAGGATAGTTAAGCACTGGAACAAATTACTTAGGGAGGTTGTGGAATCTCCATCATTGGAAGTTTTTAAGAACAGGTTGGTCTAATTATTACTTAGTCCTGCCTTGAGTGCTGGGGACTGGACTAGATGACCTATTGAGGTCCCTTCCAGTCCTACACTTCTATGATTCTATGATTATTCCAATAGCCAGACATGCTGGCAATGAGTGAGTAAATGTTATAAAATTCTCTCTCTCTCTCACTTTAAGGATCTTCATCATTTAAAGATCTCAAGGTCTATAAACTAGTTTGTTCCATCACCCATTGACTTCAATGGGGCCAGAAGTTCACCCAAAGATGCCTCACTTGCATGAATTAGGGCAGGTACTACACATCTCCCACACATAATTGACATATTTGCAATGCTAGGACGCATAAACAGAGGAATCTTGAGTAGGAACAGAAAGGTTATTTTACCTCTATGTTTAGTGACCACTTCTGGCATACTGTGTCCAGTTCTAGCTTCCACAAGTCAAGAAGGATGTTGGTAAATTGGAGAGGGTTCAGAGAAGAGGGTTCATTCAGAAGAATGATTAAAGAGTTAGAAAACATGCCTTAGAGTGATAGACTCAAAGAGCTCAGTCTATTTAGCTTAACAAAGAGGAGGTTATGGAGTGACTTTATTAGCGGTATCTGCATGAGGAAAAATATTTATTAATGGGCTCTTCAATCTATCAGAGAAAGGTATAACAGGATCCACTGGCTGGAAGTTGAAGCTAGACAAATTCAGACTGGAAATAAGGCATACATGTTTAACTGTGAGAACAATTATCATTGGAGCAATTTACCAAGGGTCATGGTGGATTCTTCATCACTGACAATTTTTAAATCAAGTTTGGATGTTTTTCTAAAAGATCTGATCTAGGAATTTTTTTTAACAGTTGCATGGCCTGTGTTATATAAGAGATCTGACTAGATGATCACAATGGTCCCTCTGGCACTGGAATCTAAGATTCTACATTTGGTCAGCACAATACCTGAAAATAAAGTGCAGCAAAACCATAATCTTCCACAATACAAGCAAATTCATTGCCAGTGTGCACAGTTTTTATACTAGATGAGCAGCGAAGAACTGCAGTTGTGAAGGTTGCAATGATGCTTCTAAGTCCATTAAGCATCCATCCTAAGGTGCATCTGTGCCTATGTCATATACATAGGCATTACTTTACTATCTGGCTTACATATATTTTAACTGAGCAAGGGAACATACAGTAAATATAGTAGATAAAGGCCCAAGTGAACACAGATGGTAGGTCCACAATCTTAATTAGCATTGTGGGCCCACCATCTGTGTGTACTTAGGCTTTATTTCTTCTCTGCATTATTGAAATAACAGTAATTTAAATAAACAAAAAGCATCAGGTTAGCGAATTCCTCAGACATTAGCTATGTAATAATGAACGTATATAAAAAACTTAGAAGGCCAGAAATGTTAATAAAGTGGATATGACATGTCAATCATATTCTTTATAGGTAAACCTGCGGATAAATAAAACAAATACTGGGATCTGAAATGGATGGGATGGCACCAGTAGATGGCTGAGAATGGAGGCAATGTATTCCCATTTCCATGTCTGGGTGAAAGGATGAGCTACTGCATTTTGGATAGCTTGAAGTACTGCCTTGGGAAGATCATGGAAAAGGAAATGACAGTGGAAAAGGAAGGCATGAAAAGTAGTTAGAATTGTGTATTAAGGAAACTGTTTCAATAGCAAATAACAAAAAGCAAGCAGGTTTACAAACCTGAGAGGTGTGGGAAAAGCAAACATGAAACAAATCAATGAGTGAGGTGGAGGTATCAGAATGCGGACAGAAGTATAAGATCAGTTTTAATGGATTGAGTTGAAGGCATTTACTGCAGGGTCATGAGTTGACTAGGCTGAGGAATCCTAAAAGATTGTAAGGAGAAAAGGAAGTAGAAATGTGGGTATAATCCACACAGAGTGATACTTAAGGTTGAATTAACAGAAGGTGGCCAAGAAGGAAGAGATAAATAAAAAGTAAGGTTGATCTCCTGAGGAACATTATGAAGCAGAATATTAGTGGTAGAGGAGTGTCCATTGCCAGGTACAAAAAAGGAAAAATAATATAGAAGGAAAAGAAGTAATCTATGCTGAATGAAAATCCAAGTAGTAGAGAAGGAGATCATGGTGCATATTATTAAATAGACCTGATTGATTAATATTAATCAAATTCTTTATACAACAAATACACATCTACACAGAAATTATTCTGGGTGAAATTCATGTGGGTTTGGACAATGGATATCTAGATGTATATGCCTTTATACAGTAGGATAAATCACAGTGGAAGACATATAAGCCCTCATACTTCAGAGCACAAGCCATCTTTTAACTAATGGAGTTTAGGAAGAAACGTTTTCTATGGAGAGGTTATTCCATAAATTCCGACTGCAAGATTTCTTGTAACTTTTGTTTGAAGCAACAGGCATGGGCTAGCCGGAAACAAATAGACTAGATGGGCCATTGGTGTGATCCATTATGGCTAAAATTTGGATATTTCCTCATTTTTTATTTGCATTTCTAGCTTTTATTTTATATAATGACAGCTATTTTAATAGCAGGTAATATAAAGATTGAGTGAACAGGTGAGTGAATAAGGAAAACACATGCAGACCTAGGGTATGTCTACACTGCACCTGGGAGGTGTGATACCTAGCACAGGTAGACAGACACACCATCTCAGCTTGAGCTAACATGCTAAAAATAGCAGTGTGGACATTGCAGCACAGGCAGCATTTCAGGCTAGTTGCCAGACTCCAAGTCTGCTCTGGTTCAAGTTCGGGTGGCTAATTTGTCTACCTGTGCTGGGAATCACACGTCCTAGCTGCAGTGTGGACATAAGCTAAATCTGCAACTTGGGGTTTCTTCCAATGTATGGCAAAATTTCCCAAATGATTGTTAATCTGACAACTAAACAGTACATGTGCAGGCTTTGCTGACTTCTCTCTCTCTCTCTGTGCTTGGCTATGCAAGCCTATTTTGTACATGTACACTTTTCCTCTGGTGGGATCTGGGTCAAGTCAAATTTGCTCAAATCTTTTCCACATGTTTCTCTAGCATGCCAGCTTTCCCAAGTGGATATCTGGACACACTTTAAAGTGTAGTCTCCAAGAAAAAAAATAGTTGCAGTGTTACTATTGGTTTTTCATTCAGACCAAATGAATACATGATGTGTGAGCTGCTTTTCAATCCTGCTGGGAAATTCACTGGGATAATGCAGTGCTGTGAATCTGCCACCACACGTCCCAATTCTGGGTCAATTCTTTCTTAGTGAACCAGAGCCCAGGTTGTAAAGGACAAAAGAGTACTCAAATAGTATCTACCCTTCCTCTAAACCCTTTCAAGGAAAATTCTAGTAGGAAATTTTAATACTAGGTTCCCTGATTCTCCAATACCTATGCATTATGAAGTAGTCTATTGCAGTCAGTGGAATTACTCATAGTGCATGGAGTGAAACATGCATAAATCTTTGCAGAATCAGGGCTTTAGATAGTAAAATAAAAGTTTCCAATTATGGTACATATCTGGGGTTATTAGCACCACTCATTATTAGGGTTGCCCGACATGTCTCATTGGACCCTGTTTTCAGTTACTTATAACTTTGCCAAACTTTAACCATTTGGGATGCAATTCCCCCTATCTGCCTCCAGCTGATTTTTCTGGAAATTTTCAGCCAAAATGAAACATTTCTGGCAACAAAAATATGTGTGTTTTTCAATATTAAAAAATTCTGGTGAACTTTTATTTGAGAAGGTGTAGCATCCTCATCCTTTGGAGTAGGTACTTGAAATTTGGCAGGGGGTGGCTTTTGAATCAGGCATGTACCTTTTGCTGTTCCTGTAAAAATCCACTCCAATTTGGCCAAGTAGTAAGCCTGAAAAGTCACAGTCTGCGCATGCTCAGACGTCTTAGATTTTAGCAGCTAAAAGCTCTGAAAATTCTAGATGGCGCATGCATAGAGTGGGAGCATGTAGGAGCATGCTGGAGCCTCTTATAGCTTCTAGTACTGACCAGGCTACATGTGCACAATCCCTACAGAGCAAATGAGCAAGCTACAGCTCAGGGCTCTTGGGGTGAAGCTGGATTTACCCTATAATGGCTGCTCCAGGTCAGGGTCCGGCTGGGCACTGGAACTGAGAGTAGGGAGCTTGTCTCTCCTCCACACTCAGTAGCCCCCCGATGGTGCCCACACAATGTAGAAGAGGAAACCCCCTGACTCAGATGGAGGGAGGGAGAGAGAAACTGGGACTGGAACTTGGACGGATGAAAGACTGGAACTGTCAAGGCAATGGGTTTGAATAGCCAAGCAGGGTTTGAATAGTGTGCAGTAAATAAGGCACAGGACCACACATTGAACAATGAGAAGAAAACAAAATACTGAATACTGCTCATGAAGTGAGCACAGTCCATCCTGTGCACTGAATGAGGCAAGGGTCCTGTGAAAAGAATAATATGTGATCACATAAGGAAAGATTGTATCCTAATGCATACACCCATGGTCCCCAAACTTTTCAGGGTCACACTCCCTCCTAAACCCCCGAAGCAGGGAGCGGGGCTGTGGCTCCCGTGACAGGGAGGAGGATGTGGACAGGGGTTAGGGGGGCCAAGGCTGGGACCAGGAGCGGGGCTGGGAATGGAGTCACACCTGGGCCCGCAACCAGGTGCGGCTCTGCTCCTGGCCCCACCCCAGCGTCGGCCCCGGGCCGGGAACAGAGCTGCAGCCAGGGACCGAAGCTGGGGTCAGGGGCAGGGATGGGAGCAAAGCTGCAGCCAGGGCCGGCTCCAGGCACCAGCCCACCAAGCTGGTGCTTGGGGCGGCACCTGGAGGGGGGCGGCGCGGCGCTCCGGCCCGAGAGCGGGGCCGCGACCGGGCTCGCCGCCCTCCCCCCGGCACTGCCTCTGGCCGCCGGGGAGAGCGGAGCCCCGGCGGGGCTCTCCGCCCTCCCCCCGGTGCAGCCTCTGATCCCCGGGGAGAGCGGAGCCCCGGCGGGGCTCGCCGCCCTCCCCCCGGCGCTCTGGCCACCGGGGCTCCGCTCTCCTCGGCGGGGCTCGCCGCCCTCCCCTGCCGGGGGGGGGGCGGCAGGAGGCTTTTTTGCCTGGGGCGGCAAAAAAGCCAGAGCTGGCCCTGGCTGCAGCCAGGCCACAGTTGGGGCTGGCAGCCAGGCCTGCAGCTGGGTACATAGCCACAGCTAGGCCAGGTGTAGGGCCAGGAGCTGGGGGGATGTGGCTGGGGCCAGAGCAGAACTGGGGGCACAGTGGAGCTGGGTGGTGCTCCGTCCCTGCCCCCCGTGCAAGCTGGCCCAGGCCCTACTGTGCCCCCCCCCAAAATGTTCCTCCGTGCCCCTGGGGTTTGGGGGAGTGAATTAACATTGCATCAGGTAACCTTAATTCTGTCATTTCCTAACTTTTGAGTGCTTGAATTTACAACCTGAATGTTCTTTTTAACATGTTTTTTATGTATAATATATGTTTTGGAAGGAATTTAGAAGGATTTTAGAAATACCTGACACTTTTAAAATATAGTATCTCCATTAACTGAAAAGAGCTATTGCCAAGAACCAGCAGGGCTAGTCTGGTTCCTACATACTAAGGTAATGGATGTATTAGAGAGCGACGGACATATAGCCAAATTGATTTTTCAAACTAAGTCTAAAAGGATAGATTTTCCTAGGGGAAAATGTAATAATTGCTGTAAATTCAATATAAGTATTTTAAACATTAGTTTGGTTCATTTACCATTTGTTACACCAGCTGTTCAATAGACCAAACAGATTTTTAAACAAAACAAAAAACAAACAAAACTATAGAACTTAATTGCAGTAACTTGGAAACAATCTGATTTCCAAAGATTTCAAATGGGGGAAAGCCAATTTTTTTAGTCCTGCAATATCAGGCTGTCAAGAGGTCAGTTTTCTGTTTGATTGTTAATCATTTCAATTATTATATTTAAGATATTTTAACAAAATCTTTTTAGTGACTCACTCTTCTTTGCAATTAGATCTGGTAGGCAAGACATCTCTTGTATTACACTTGACAATTCTATCTAGAAGGGAACATGAAGATCAAAGGATGCCTTATTAGAGAGACAGACAAATAACCACACGCATTTGCTTGATAAGAGCTGGAGTATTGGATCTCACCACAATGCTCTGCACAATCTATTGATTTCCTGGCAATCAAAGATAGTTCGTACAGTATATGGAAAGCTATTTTCCATCTTTCCATCAGATTTCTATAGTTTCAATGGCTAAAGTCTGGCTTTTTTTTTGCCTCGGTAGAAGAGTGTCCTTGCTGATTCTTTTAGAACTGTCAGCAGCCTTTGATACCTTTGAACATGAGATTTTGTGGATACACCTGCAGACTCTAGCTGGGGTAAATAGGATTGTTTTAAGTGATTCCACACATTCCTTCTAGTTAGATCTCAGTAGGTGGTATTGGTGAATTACACGCCTGCCTCCAGTGCCCTCTGGTACAGGATGTTCCACAGGGATCCTTTCCAGTTCAATGTGTATGTGAGGCTGTTGGAAGAGACAGTGAAGGAATTGGATCCTGATGCCATTAATAATGTCACACAGTTCTAAGTCTCTTATTTGGTAAACTCAGATGGTAGAGTGACTTTACTTTCCAAGTGCCTGACTGAGATCAGGATGTGGATGAGAGTGAGTTGGCCTATGAAGAACATGTTTTGGGGCTGGGGGAGCTTCTAGAGTAGTTGTTTTCAAACTGGGGTATGCATACCCTTACGGGTACACAAGCTCTCATCAGGGAGCACATGAGAAAAATCCTGTTATGTCAGACAATGCATTTTATTTAGTACCAAGGTTTTAAAATTGTGGGGTGCACCCCCATAGCAGGGGCTGCAGAGGAACATTCAAAGGGGCAAGCAGTGACACCAGGCGGCTTGGGCCAGCCCAGCATGGCGAGGCTCAAGGAGGGAGTGCCACCTCCACCCCCGACTCACCTCAATGGACCACCCACACCCCACAGTTTGAAAATCTCTAGAAGCTATTGCTGCCTAGAAATCTGGGGTGGGACCTGTGACCGTGCATGCCCTCCCCCCAGGCATCACCTCTGCCTATCTCAGATGGGGGTACATGGTAGACTACATTATTTGGAAAAGGTTATGCAGCCTAAGCAGTTTAAAAATCACTGATCTAGAAGATATGGAAGGGATGGTGTCTCTTTACTGAAAGGTTCCCTTTTTCCAAGAAGTCCATAGTCCAAAATAACTTGTGTTATGATCACTTCTACCTTGTTTTGAACCATTCTGTAAACATGTTTGTGGCATCTGAGGTATGTCAGAGAGTGGATCTTAGGCAATGGCTTACTTCACTGTTTCTGCTCCTTCCTTCTTTACCTTTTCCCCTTCTAAGCTTTTTATCCTCTGCTTATATCTGTGCCTCTCTGAAAGTAAGCTGGCCAGTGATAATCAAAGAACAATCCCTTTTAGAAAAAATATATGGGCTCAGATTATCTCCTGCACTGTGTTCCCCTTTGTGCAGGAGGGAATAGGGGGACTTCCAGGAGCATGTCACACTTTCCTGATATGCATGGTGAATAAGTGGTGGCGGTCTAGAATTTCTACAGGACGTACAGTGGGTGCCATTCAGAAATGGAATTTTACTGTACCCCACAATATTTGCCTTCAACATAGTGTTGTACTATTTTTCAGGCTTAGTATAAGAAATACTCCCAATATTGAGCTAAATGTAGCTACTGCAGATGGAAAAGGACATGTTTTGGAGGCACAATTCCCTCTCTGCTTCTCCTTTACTCCACAAGGTAGCAATTTGTTGCGGGTCTATACTTTGAGCCAATTCCTACCCTCCTGGCTGATGCTCAGCAATTTTGGCCAGTATTTGGGCAGAAGAAAGGGGAGCAGGAGAAAAGGCTTAGCCCAGTCCTCATTGTTCCCCACCCATGTCCTGCCCCCACTCAGACCCAAATTCCAACTAGCCTCCTCAGGGGTGGATGCAAGAAGGGCTCTCACTTCCCCATACTCCTCTGCACAATTCTTTAACGCAAGTTACAATCTAACCTTGTTAAAATCCTGTTCCTAAGCCTTGTTATTTTCAAATCCACTTTTCCCAGGCCCAAAGAGTGTTCCAAGCTTTACATGCATATTTAAGGCTGCCCACAGCAGTTTGGATAAAATACAAACTGATCCAGCATATTTCCCAAAGTCAGAACGAACCATTTATGGAGGTTTGAAATATCCAGATAGTGTTTGTGTCATTTGGGGGCACCTCTGAATTTCTTCATTCCAGCTGTGATTGAAAGCAGAACTGACAAAAATATCACAAACAAATAAAGAAACAAATAAGTCCATCTTGCAGTATTTCTGGCCTAGCTAGATGGAAGTCCTAGAAACGTCACAAGAAAAGTCTGTTCTCATGAGATTTCAGGCTGATTTGAACAAAAAAAGAGCATGGAATAGTTTGGGTTAGGTTTAGATAAGCATCTGAACTTCTGGGTGCTTAGCTCACCTGAACCACTGAACCTTTGAGGTTCATCCATGATTAGTTCTTTCCTGCCATGAGTTTTGTGGTTCTGCCATTTTTATTTGTGACTATTGTTCTACATGGTTTAAGCAGCAAGTATGCTTTAGGGATACAAATCCATTTATATCCCTCATCACCATACAATCTGAGTACTGTCCAAATGTTAAAGAAATAATAGCAAAAACCTTTCTCTCTCTTCCTTCCCACTTTGTGGGAGAATATAAAATAGCAGGCCAGTGAATGAAAGAATTATAGTACAACTTTCTTGAACAACATGCAGAGCACCTAAATCTTCTTATGAATGCTCATCCAACAACTGACTTTTCATGGTAGGTTGGGATATATGTTCCTTATCCAGCCGTTTGCAGATGGTTCTAATATGCATCAATTCAGAAGGCATCTTAAATTGTGAGACAATGCAGCCAGCTCATAGGAAGTTAAGATTATTTAAGCATAGAATTTATAAACATCTGACTTAGCCTTGAAGAGCTGGAATGTGATAAATGTGGTCTGATGCAGATAAATAGATGGGATAATAAGTCAGTGCAAAAAGCTCTAAAAGTCAGAGTGTGAAAGGCCGGGGAAGGTGTTGTATAAATGGGAAATGTATCAAATGCAGAGGCATAAACAAACAAACCAGAGATTAGAAAAATAAAAGATATAGATCTGATTATTAGGAAGGCTTTTTTAAAATTCCCTTAAAAAAGTTAGCTTAGCGCTTATACAAAATGCTGGATTGTCAGGCCGGGGGTATAAATTCCTTTATTCAGCCACTGCAGTCACAGTGGCAATGTGAGCTTCTGCCCAACAGCCTTAATCCTGTTCCAGTGGGTTTTCAGTCTCTATCCCAATTCATTCCATGCCTGTTTTATGAGAGTACCATAAATGTGCTAGTTGGTGGTGTGAACATCCAATCATTCAGAACTTGGTGATGATCTATGTGGTGAGACCTTTATTGATATAGTCACACAGGGATCATTTCTTTTTAGCCGGAGAAAAAATCACTTCCTATTTCCCGAAGATGACCTGGGAGCAGAATCCAGATAAAAAAAAATAATGTGTGTAAATACAGAGATCTGACAGATTACCCAGGGTTTTTTTTTGTAAAACAACACTTCACCCCCCAAAGAGGATACATTTATACTGAAAAAAATATTACAGTGCTTAACATCACTTGTGAGTGCCACAGTACTTTATATTTTTGGCAAGAAAAATCTGATGATTCCACTCTTGAAATTGACAAGTGTTTTCCTTCTGCCATAGTTGTATAATTATGTTTATATTTTGCTAGAGGAAAAACTACACTATTACTAGTTAGCAGCATTAATGCTATAACTCCCACATACAGATTAAACATGGAAAACTGAGCGTTTGAGCAGCCTGATTTTTGTTTCTTTGTCATATTTCTCTGTTCTCCTAATTCTCTTGTGCAGCTCTGATTTAAAAACCGGATTGGGATTTGTTCCCTTGTAATTAGCATAATTATATAGCCACACAACTTTGAGTAGACATTGTTTCCACCAAGTGATTAAATATATATGTATAAGTCTGCTTATATGGATCCAGTTGCAGTTTGTATTCTGCAACTATATGGGGGGAAGGTGAATCTTCCAACAGAAACTCCAACAAGGAAGGAAAAGTTGTAATTCAGTGGTTTATAAAGGAAATACACCAAGGAGAGAAGTAGAAGATACCTCTAATTGTGTGTGTGTGTGTGTTTGTGTATGTGTTATATTTTATGTTATCTACTGTACAACAAATCATCTGTGGCATTTCTAGTGTGTTCTGTACTATGGAACCTATTAGGGCCTTGATTGTGCAATGAGCTCTGTGCAGAGCGGCAGACCCCTGTGTATACACAAAGCCCGATTAAAGCAAAAAGAGCTCAGGGTGTACGTTATTTAAACATTATTATTTATGTGCATTACAGTAACCGCTAGAGGCCCCAGTCCTATTTGCTAGGCTCTGTGCAAACACATACAAAAAATAGTCTCTGCCCTAAAAAGCTTACAGTCTAAGATGAGACAACAGTGGATACAACTCTGACTCAAAGTTTTCAGATGTCCGGATTTGACCTAGTCTTGTTTTCTTGCCCTGAACTTTCTTCCCTGATTCTCCCAAAAGAGAATTCTTGTGTTGAAAACAATATCATGTTTGGCAGGTTTGCTTCTGCTCCCTCAACCATAAAAAGTATTGTTTGTTTGTCTGTTTTGTGTGTGTCTTTCCACATCACAGAACTCAAATCCAGGTACATACAAATTCTACCATACCATGTGTAGAATAGTGGGTTTTCTTTAATCAGTCCCAAAACTTTAGCCAAAAGTATTTCAAAATGTAACCAATCCAAGGATTCTTTCCCAGCCAGGACTCGAATTACCCTTGTGAGTGTGCATCTCATTTCTGAGAAGTTCCAGATGGCACTCTAAAATATTCCTTTTAAATGAAGCTGGGTGAATTTATTCATAACTTATTTAACAAATATTGCATCCTTTCTCTTTTATGAGTTATCTGAGAACAGATTGTGATTTTCTCAAATGTATTTGCTATTTGAAATACTCACCCAATAATTACTATAAATAATTCTTAGTTTGTATTTGCTCATGAGGAACTCATTGAGGATATTCAGCATTTTTAATTAGAGCTGTTTTAATTGGACATGTAAGTCATATGGCATGATTTTGTTCTGTGATTGGATGAGCAGATCTCTTAGAATCAAGTTGCAAAAGTAACCATGAATGGGGTACAAACACAGAAAATAATGCATTCAAATGTACATGGAAAAAATGGCTTGCTGTTTTCACCCAGCTTTGCTTACAACCCATACTGTCCTTATAGTTTTAGTGCACAGAAAAGTTAGCCAATAGTTAAGCACAGAACTTAATTTAAGCTCTAGTGGTGGAGTATCCACCAGATGTTACTGTCAGTATCTTTCGCTCACTCATTATAGTCACTCTTTTGGACAAAACACTTCAGTTTTTCCAGCAAAAAAAATGATGTAAATTGTATTTTGTCACAAGGATTTGCTTGGACGTATATTTGTTGTTTCATACACCTCCAAAACCTTCACTCCTAAAGTAAAGAAGCTGGCAATGGCAGCAGATTTGTCTGGAACTCTGTTCGCTAAAACTTTTAATTTTTTTTAAAAATCTGCTTTGAATTTTTTAGGCATTATGAAATTAACTTACTAGTGATTAATTCTGAGCATGTAAGTGACTTCAGTGAGACTACTCACAAACCTGATGTAAAGCAGGAGTGTAAATGTTTGCTGGATTGAATACAAAGTAGTATTGTTTTCTCATGCTTACAACTTTCTATTTTTTTTCTTTTTTGCTACCTCTTGATATTTTATATTTCAAGCCAAAAAATAAATTGTCAGAAGGTTACAAAAGGTAAAATGAAAAGTATATCCACCAGCTAAAATAAAACAATGTATTTTTAAAGGAAATAGTTCTATTCAAGGGCTTACACTTCTTTGGGGGGTGGGGGAGGGGGCTGAGTTGCTGCATTTTTGTCATTGTGTTTCCATCAGTGCTATTTTCTCTGGTAATTTACTTGTCAGAAAGATCAGAGGAAACTGGTAATTTATTTTGTGCAAAAGGCATTGTGCTGCTGCCTTTTCTTATAACTCTGTAATCTCTCATTTGTCTAAATGGAATGATGGATGAGCAGATATCATCACTTGGCATGCCTAGGCTGCTATTCATACAACGCCTCTTCTGACTTGCTTGGTACGTTATATCAAGAAAAGATAACACTCAACCATATTGTGATATTGACAAGACACACTCTAAAATGAGGAGCTCTTGAACAGGTTTAGGGCAAACATATTTTGATGCCAATTGCAGGAGACTTTTTGAAATCTCATTTCCAACCAAAAAACAAGTAGAGTCAGCCCCTGCCACCCACTCTCCAAAAACACATTATTCATGGTCCCATTGAACATTATACACAAACTCAGCAGTGGAGGGATAGCTCAGTGGTGTCAGCACTAGCTTACTAAAGCCAGGGTTGTGAGTTCAATCCTTGAGGGGGCCACTTAGGGATCTAGGGTAAAATTAGTAGTTGGTCCTGCTAGTGAAGGCAGGGGGCTGGACTCAATGACCTTTCAGGATCCCTTCCAGTGCACACACTCTCTATATATTTATTATTAAGAAATCAAATAATTCATTTTAGTAAAATGAAGTTGTTAGTTTGAGAGATTCATTAGTGATCAGTGTGCATGGTGCACTTGAAGACACAACTCTAATCCCAAGAACCTTACTGTCTGCAACAGCTGTATCCAGTACAATGGAATGCAAGTTCAAATGTGAAATGGTCTTTGGAGAGATCAACACTGAGAGGCTTTGAAAAAGAATTTTATTTTCAGAAGAGAATGAGTGAATCAAAGAGCTGTTGTTTGGGGCATGAGAAGAGTGAAGCAGTTCCAACTAAAGAAGGTGGGATGGAAGGTGGCTACAGAGTAAGGGCCTAAGGCCTTGATCTTGCAAGATGCTGTACACTCTGGTCCTAGTCCATACAAAGTACTTAAGCTAAAAGACAATCTAGGGACAGGGAGGGGTAGAAGTAGGAAAGCAAGCAGAGATATTGGAAAGGATGCAAAATACTGATGTAAATCAGAGCTCTTGCTCAATACATCTTCATCACTTAAACCAGACCTCATCACTAACTAACAACTGAGAATATTGCTGTAAACACTTTCCCATCTTCTATTAATCACAAACCACTGTGAGCGTCCATCCTTTTAATATAATATGGAGTCCTGATCCACGGCTGAGACTCTTAGACACTATGATGATGACAATACGTTAAAAATCACTTAGGAACTATTTAAATGTGTTGATCTATCTAGCAGGTAGCCTGAACATTTAGATACAGCTTGTAAAAAATAACTTTTCATTTCATCATCTATATTTTTCTTAATATAGTTTTGTGATTTTTAAAAGCACACTGATGCATTTACCATATTTTTTTCAAAGTATTAAATAGCATAATGAAGTAGTAAGCCAGTATTGCACTGGGAGAGCAATACTAGATTTATTCCACACAACATTTTACACATTTTCTTGAAGATTTTATTGCTTTATCATAGCTAAACTTGTAGAGAAAATGTTCTCTCAGTGTTCATTTTTCTTAACTAATTATGTCATAGTGCCATTTTCCTGAAATCCATGAAGTATAATCTTCACTCAACATGCATATGCAATTCTCATTACTATTAGTGAGAATTACTCTGTACACAAAAAATAAAACGATTTTTTTATATATACTGAATGTATCATGGTAGTACCTAGAGGCCTGAGCCATATTGCGTTAGTTAGGCACTGTACAAACATGAAATCATATTTTTAGGAATAAAAACTAAATACACTGAAAAATGAGACAATGTATCAGTCCAGTTCAAGACAAAACTCAACCCTGTGTTCCTTTTATCCTCCTCCCGACCTACAAATAAATAAATAAATAAATCCCATTTTTAGTTAAAAAAAATCAATGATAAATGAGCTTATCACATCATGTGCCATGATGGCGGGTATCATTTGGCAGCTGGTGTGAATGGTCAGGAAATGCAGGATCAGGCCTCAAATCTAAGCAGTTCATTTACTTTTTCTGTAATAATGTTTGTAGAGGAAATGGCACTAAAAGTGTCTGTCAAGTGTCAACTTTATTTCTTTTTAAATTGACTAATTTCAAGAAAAATCCATTTTCTGATACAAGACCCTTTAAACATTATGTCCTGATTTGGTTTTTCTTTAATTCCATAAAATTTTTTATAAGGGTTTTCTTTCTCCTCGTTGATGTTTTTAAGATGCTTTTAAATTAGTTCTTTCTTTGTTAATTGACTACCAACAATAACAACAAAAGTTGAGTTCAAGAGCTTCTTCATGATGCAGAGGCTAAGTGGCCACAGTTACATTGTTTCATTGTGTATACAGTGTGAAGTCAAGTACGCAAAGTAAATTAATGAAAACAACTTTTTTTTTCTGCTAACTCCTTTTATTCTCAAACAAGTAGGTACAACATTTTCAGATAAATCTCTCCATTTCAAATCAACAGTGTCCCTTTAGTGACCATTAATGCACCAAGGGTTATGGTGTTAGCTTTCAAACCAGTTTGCTTTGCTCAAGAAGGGTCCAGATTCTGTTAAGATATTGAACTCCCCCATTCTACCCTGTAGACCAAGAGAGTTGGGGTCACAGAAGTCCCAGTCCTGTCCCCACTGTAGTCGATGTTGCAGGATCAGACTCTATGGAGGCGCTGAGCCCTTCGACCCGGTGTGGGTAAAAGGAATGCAACTACATATGTGAATTTGAAGGTTGCTTTTAAAATCCCTGACAACTTTCTGCAGACCAAAATACCCTCATGGAGTGCATTGGACTTGGATTTTAGCTATTAAAGAATCTCTGGATGGTCTCAAACACCTTTTTTATCTCCAGCCTCTGGTAAGATGGGCTAGGCACTGCCACTAATCTTTTGTCAGAATAGACGCCCTAGATAAGTGAAGTTATTTCTCACAGATACACTGGGCAGACACTGTCATTAATCATTGTAACGTTGGAGGTGAGATTTGTGGATTGTGAAGAACTAAAATATTATAATTGATAGGCCTTTTCTAAGCAACAAAACCAAACATAAAAATGTTGTCTGAAAGCTATTAACTACTTACCTTTCCATTTGTAGGGGGGGATCAGAGTGTCATGCTTGTGAGGATGTACTTGAGGATGAGCTGCTGTTCCATTATTAGCCCCATATTTCATATTATTCTACAATGTGTTAAGCCAGTTGTCAGCCTCATCTATTCTTTGTAATTGTTTAAATGAGGGGAAATTTTTCTTTCTACATTGAAAATTTGCTGGGGATGTTTTGTGGTGACATGATGTAGCTAGAGCTGTTTCCAGAAAGTGTCCATTTATTGCTCGTACCTAATGTAGGGTGCTCCGATGCACAGCTTGGTGTCATTGTTTTCAAATCACTTTGTATCTTTGTTTTAAAATCAACTTCACCCATTTTACAAATAAATTAAGTGAGGGGTTGCGCAAAGTCACTTCAGCAAGAGGTGGGACTAGAAACCAGGTCTCTACTCTGGCAGGTCTCTACTCTGGCAGGTCTCTACTCTGGCAAGTCTCATACATTTAGCCACACTACTTTTCAGAGCAAATGTGCCCAGTTCATGTGCTTGGCTGGTCTGTCTTTAACTACTAGACCACACTCCACTCCAGCAGAGGTGACACATAACTATTCTTAGGGGGGCACAATTTAAAGGTTCAAGTCAGGGACATAACCGCCCCTCAGAGGTTTTCAAACTCTGGGGCGTCCCCCCCACAACCAGGAGGGTGCGGAGGGACATTTAGGAGGGTGAGCAGCGACACTAGGTGGCTTGGGCCAGCAATGTTGTGGGCCTTGGGGAGGGAGCGCCACCTCCACACCCTGACTAACCTCAGTGGGCCACCCAGCCTGTCTGGTTTGGGGGGTGCAACCAAAAACTCAGTGGGGGCACATGACCCCATGTGCCCCCCACCATGCCTTTGCCCCCCCAGAGCTAAGAAAAAAAAAGACATTTATGGAAAAAAAATGTTTGGTAATAAAAGGCAAATCATAAAGGACTCTAATGGTCAAGGAGGAGAGAATGTGATCTAGTATTAAAGCAAGAAACTGGTAGCCAGCCCAGGACCTTTATGCATCAGTTTACGTCTTTCCAAAAATATGTGTATGGTGATAGCAGCCTTTCACAAGCATGCTATAGGCTCAGATTAATTAATGTTTGAAAAAAGCACAGAGACGCTTGGGATGCAATATACTAAATGCAAAATAGAATTATGCCATATCCGTATCTGTTTGTGCAGATCTGTTTCTCTAGGCGTCTGTTTATGCATTTCAAGCATGCCATGCACAATAATGTCTTAGGCTCTGCGAAGACTTGAGCACACGCTTCTCTTTAAGCACATAAGTAGTTTTACTGGATTAATAGAACCACTCGTGTTAAAGTCAAACACATGCATAACTATTTTTTTAGCATTGGGCTCTAAGGGCTCATTCCTGCAAGGTGTTTAGCACTCTGGCCCTGATCCAGGCAGGCACTTCAGTCAGTGGGACTATTCCAGTGCTTAACTTTAAGCATGTGCTTCACTGGATCAGGGCCAGAGTGGATAAGTCCTATAGCAATTCTGTTTGACCTTGGGCAAGTTCCTTAGGGCTGAGTTGAGCATGTCTCACTGACATAGCGGGAATTGAGGGTGCTCAGCACCTCACAGGGGTGCTTAACAGCTTGCAGGATTGAGCACTTCACCACTCTATGACTCAGTTTCCTTGAATGGGGAAAATAATATTTGTCTAACTCACAAGGTGCTGAAAGACTTAAACAGTTCGGGGTTCACAAGATAAAGTTGAAACATGCGTGCACATCTTTACCATAGCAACCAGTAATAAAACAAAAATTTAGTGTCAATGATGTGTTTGAGCTATTGCCAAGTGTATAATCACTGATATGTCTTTCAAACCAGTCACTGGAATCCTGGCATCTACGTCAGTTTATATTGACTGAGGATCTGGCCCCCCATATCGAACGCATTACCGTAAAGTGCTTGGTGATACTTTCAGTGTGCACTGTGCTATATATAGTAAGACCAAACTCTATATTATCCTAAAATCTCTGTTCTCAGACAGTACCTTTTCACTGAGACTTAAGATATAGGAGAATATAATAAGTAATAGACAAGGGCTGTGAAACCTGTCTAGAAACTGACACTTATCCAGTCAATCAAATGATAGTGCTAAGCAATTTTTATAGAAGGGAGCAGGGCACTGTAATAAAACCAAAGGTGGATTCCCCCCCTCCCCTTTCCATGAGTATGTCTTAAACTGTCAGAGAGTAAAGTCATAATTATGTTTTTATTTAGCTGCTTCTTTGGGTACGTCTTCACTACCTGCCGTATCGGCGGGTAGCAATCGATTTATCCGGGATTGATATATCGCATCTCGTTAAGATGCGATATATCGATCCCCGAACGCGCTCACCGTCGACTCTGGAACTCCACCAGAGCGAGCGGCTGTAGCGCAGTCGACGGGGGAGCCGTGGCCATCGATCCCCGCCGTCTGGACCCCAGGTAATTCAATCCAAGATACTTCGACTTCAGCTACGCTATTCGCGTAGCTGAAGTGGCGTATCTTGGATCGATTCCCCCCCCCCCCCGAGTGTAGACCAGCCCTTTGAAACATTTAACACTATGAAACTGATATTATGTGAAAAAACCCAAGTTTCAACAAAAGAAATGCATGTATGTTTAGTCCATTATTTATTTTTCATATCTGCATGTATCCCATATGTCATTGTATGGATTTGTTTTCCATTCCATGTTTCCATAATTGACCACTTGGCTCTTGTTTCAACGTGTAGAATTATAACAGATCTCCCTGTTTGTCATTGTCTTCAAATTTTCCGCATTGTCCATGTCACAGTTCAGGGCAATTGCACCTGGGTTTCCCCTCCATGGTCCACCAAAGGCTCCCAGATCCTCAGCCACCACCTCACTTAGGTGGAGACCAGTGTCTCTCTCCCTCCTGACTGGGGTTTTTTCAGGCTGCACAGTTCCTGGCCTATACTGTGATGCTCCCAACAAACCAGACTGCTTTGTGCTTTGCTTGTTCTTCGAAGGCTATGAACAACATAATTGCCAGATGTTATGAGTTATCATGCAGCTCTTTATAAGAAAGTGCATTTATTCTAATGGTGTAAGCATTACAGAGAAAACATAAAAACAGCAAAAGTTCCTATATTCACGCTAAAAGCTTACAAGAGATCACCCATTGGTCTTATGAGGCCTCATTAGGCAAAGCCCTTCCAGCTCTTCCCAGTAAGAATTGAGGCCCCCTTGGATAAAAGGTCCTGTCCATTTGCTGGATGACAAAGAAGACCCTCAGTCAGTGTAAACTCAGGCTATTTATTCAGAAGACCTTTCTTGTCTTTTGATCTCTGGAGAATTCAGTTTGAACTAGAATATGCAAACCTCTCCAGGTGGTTGTACTTCTCTGGAGTACATTCTCTGAGTGAATATGCGTAATATCCCACACTGTTCTTAGTTCCTGGAGGAACTCTGGTCTTCCTCCCCCACAGAATTACATACAATTCCTGGCCCACAATGATACATAAACTTAATACAGTAAGCTCTCCCAAAGCTATTGCAAAAAATTGCCATATCTGTCACAGTTCAGAGCTAACATCAGATTGTTATGTGATTTTTAAAGTAATAAAAACTGATCCAAAACCTATTGAACATCAGTGGACAGAGTCCCATTCATGTCAAAGGACTTTGGAACATGTCCGTTATGTTCTGTTAATATAATGTAATTTTCTAGTAGTGGCACAAAGGTTAAAGCAAGTCTATATAAAATCTTGGAAGGGTGGTAGAGCCCTCCATATTAAAAAGCATGCCCCCTCAAATGGGGAGGAGCCCACAGAGCCAGGAATCAATTAAACACAAGGGATAACAAATGATAAAACCAGCACGGGAGTGCAGGTCATAGGTTGAAAACAAGATAATCTGATGAGGACGTCAAGCAGAGAACACTGGACAGTGCCCACTGCTCTGTGAAGGAGCCCAAGGAGTCAGCAGACACTGCCCAGGGGAACTCTGCCCAGATATGTCCGACATATAGGGACTGAAAATAGCCCCCTCCCCCTCCCCAGTTACAGAGAACCTCCTACTCCTGGATTAATGGATAGCCACCTGGCTAGTGCCAGGAAGAGGTTGATGAGGAGGTGCTGTGACTTTATGAGGCCATGGACAAGGCATGAATAAAGGAAAAAATGTGGGGAAAAGAGGTTCAGCCAGAGGTTCTGGAGGAGCTGAAAGAGGGACTGCAACCTGGCTCACTGGAGGTAGGCATTCACCAGGAACAACCTCTTGCTGAGGAAAGGGAAAACATCAGGAGCTTCCATTAACCACATCAGCCATTTTTCCAGTGGGCTTAGGGCCCTGGGTGGAATAAAGGGTGGCCCACTGTGATTCCTCACCTTTGCAAGGTGGTCGAACACACTGCCATATGGTGTCAAAGTAGAACAAAAGGACAAGGAAAGGCACCATACGGTGCATGAGCACATAGAGATGGTTTGGTGACAGACTGGCTGGATATCAATCAGCCTTGTCTGGTGGAATATTGGGGTGGTTGGGAAGGAGGGGCTTGCAGTACAGGGACCTGATTTTGATCTCTGAAGGGCTGAGGAAATAGGCAGATGGGGAGCAGGGGCAAGGCATCCTTCACCTCTTGGAGCCCATGCTGGAGGGATATAAGAGGTGGGCAGCCCCATGAACTGGGTGAGCACCAATCTCCATGTCTGTAGTCTATGAGGTCTGAGATTGGTGACACAAACCAGGACCAGCCTCTGGCACACTGAGGAGGATGGCTAAGGCTGTTATGACATAGGCAGGGTTTAAGTCTCCCCTCATTTCAACTTGGACTGGGTAGACATTTGATATGCAAGTTTCAATGCAGAGGTCCTTTGCTCAGAGGCAGGGAAAGTATACGTTTTTTCTGGGATGACATGCCTTCTCAGCACAGCTATTTCCTGTGGGAATATACCGTCCAAACACAGCATGAGTTTGACTTGGAAATTTTGCTTCATTTAGACGAACAGACTTCTGAATTAAAAGGTGACTCCATTTTTTTTCTTGTGAGGACTGCAAAACTCTCACAGAGGGGATTGGTTATTCTAAAATATTAAATAAATAAATAACACCCCTTCCTCTGTGCTGGTTGTTGAACATGAATGTTATAGGACAGCCAATGCTTGTTCTCCTATCCTAAACGGGCCTATGGACATGGTGCCCCTCCCCCTCAAGCCTGTGCAGCGGCCCAGGCATGTAATCGTGGTAAAACTAATACGGAGAGGTTACACTCTCTGTGCCTCAGTTTTACCAGCAGAAACCATCTCACATCAATACTTCAATGCTTCCAAAGAGCTTTGAGTTCCTCAGATGGCAGAGCTGAGTGGAGAGTATTTTGATCTGCTGTACAAAGTTGAAGCCAGAAATGATCGTGTCAGAATACCAGATGGAAAGGAAGTTCCCACTAATTTGTAGAGGGGTTGTTTAAACAAATTACTTTCACAAAATTATATGCAGTATAGTGAATGGGATTTGACTTTAATTATTTCCTTATGTGACCAGCTAGAGTTAAGTTCAACCTGTCACCCTGCTTTTGAAAACATTTAATGTTCAGATAAGAATGTGAAGTAGATCATAGTAGTAAAGGGTGCTTTTAAGCTTTTTCAGTATGCACAAGTGGATAAGAGTTTCCATGTGTAAAAAAAAAATCTTATTTTTGTATTTACACTATCCAAAGTTTATCCAAATTGTTTATACAGTCCAGCCATGGGGGAATCCTTTTACACCACACATTAAATCATTCAAATAATAAGATGCGAACTCATTAAATAATGACTCATTCAATAAACATTTCTGTTGGTGACTATTGGGTTTTATAATCGTGCTAGTAAGGAAATGAAAAGAAAGAACTGATTCCCCCCCCCCTTGATATTATCCTTAAAAACTGGGTGCTGTGAATGAGTTTTCTTCATAACCTGACCTAATGGCTTAAAGACAACACCTTAAACTGAGGAAGACCTGGTGGGAGTAACCTTTATTACCTTGTACTCTAAGCTAGTGACAAACAAGCCTTTAACAGAGGTGATGCACTTTGACTGTGGTCATGTATCCTTCCCATATCCTCCTGCAGCCTACCACAGAATAGTCTTGAAAGAGGCCTCTTTGATGGGAGAAGATGTGATGTGACTATTTAACCTCCTCCGATCTACACTGAGCTAAAAAAAACCTTCCTCGTCGTTGCACTAGCACAACTGCAGCTTCCGTTAGTCCTAAGCAATAGTGGAAGTGAGAATAGTTTTATCATCTTCTGGCAAATGCTGTTCAGAGCAGGTCTAGACAATACACCAGTAAAATTGCAGTTTGCCAGTCTAGCGCAAGCACTACTCCTACATACAACACAGTGAGATACTTTAAAGAAAAGCTCAGTGTAGATATGGTCAGACAGAAGAGATTATTCATAGAGAAAAAATAAGGAGGAGTCCTTGTGGTACCTTAGAGACTAACACATTTATTTGGGCATAAGCTTTCATGGGCTAAAACCCACTTCATCAGATGCATGGAGTGAAACATACAGTAAGAAGAATATACATTATAGCACATGAAAAGATGGGAATTGCCTTACCAAGTGGGGGGTCACTGCTAACAAGCCAATTAAATTAAGGTAGAAGTGGCCTATTCTCAACAGTTGACAAGAAAGGGTGAATACCAAGGGAGGGGAAATTACTTTTGTAGTGCTAACGAGGCCAATGCAATCCAGGTAGCCCATTTCCAGCAGTTGACAAGAAGGTGTGAGTATCTTTTTAAGTAATTTTCCCTCTGCTGATACTCAGACCTTCTTGTCAACTGCTGGAAATGGGCCACCTGGATTGCATTGGCCTCATTAGCACTACAAAAGTAAGGTAGGTGATTTTACCTACATTGATAGCAGGGCCGGCTTTAGGCCAATTCAACCAATTCCCCTGAATTGGGCCCCGTGCCCAAGCCCCGGTATGGCGTACCAGCAAGAGCCGGTGCGCCGTACCGGGGTGGCCCGGCTTCCCCAGGGGGCAATTTAAAGGGCCCAAGCCCTTTAAATTGCCACCAGAGCCCCACGGCTGGAGCCCTGGGGTAGGGCTGTGGGGCTCTGGAGGCTATTTAAAAATAGCTTCCCAGGGCTCCCGTGGCTATTTAAAGGGCCGGGGCGGTAGAAGCAGGGGAGCCCCGTGCCCTTTAAAGCCCCCAGAGCCCTGGGATAGTGGGGGGTTCAGGGGCTATTTAAAGGGCTGGGGCTCCAGGTGCCTCTGCTGCACCCCCTGCCCGCACCAGCCCCACACCCCCTGCCCTGCCTGCAGCCAGCCCCTGCTGCACCCCCGCTCTATCTCCAGCCCTGCACCCCCTGTCCTGCCCCCCCTGCCCTGCCTGCAGCCAACCCCGCACCCCCTGCCCTGTCTCCAGCCAACCCCTGCCACACACCCCTGCCTGAAGCCAGCCAGTCCTGCACTCCTCTGTCTCCAGCCCGGCCAACCCCTGCCACACACCCCTGCGGCCCTGCCTGAAGCCAGCCAGCCCACCTCACACACCCCGTCTCCAGCCAGCCCCGCACCCCTTGCCCTCCCTGCAGCCAGACCCTACCTCCAGTCAGCCCCTGCCCTGCCTCCAGCCAGCCCCATGTCCACTGGTGCCCTGCAGTTCCCAGGGCAGTAACCCTGCACACCTGCTTCAATGAGGGGGGCAGGGAACAGCTGGGACCCACACATGTGCACACACACACCCAGGGAGTGGCGGGGACCCGCACATGTGAAACGGAGCTCATTAATAACCGATCAACAGCATATATGACACAATGTACATAATATATAATTTTATTATTTATATAGTTATGGAAAGTAAATAATACATGGAAGAAATGAAAGGGCTTTTTTTACAGGGTTTTTTTTTTTTTGGTTAGTCATCCCTGCCGGGGCCCTGCCGAAAATGTTCGAATTGGGCCCCGCACTTCCTAAAGCCGGCCCTGATTGATAGATGGGAAACTGAAGCACGGAAAGATCAAGTGACTTGCTCAAGGTTCTCCAAAAAGTCTGAGGTGAAGCCAGGAACTGAACACAGAACCTCTGAGTCCCAGACCACTATTCCTCTTCTACCAGTGCCCCCACGCCACATATTTGAATTAGGCAGTTTAATATGCCAGAGATGGGAGCAATCTTATTTTAGAAGCACATGGGTATTCAGGTAGATAGCTTTGTGCAGTTAGTACTATTCTTTTCAGGATTAACTTCTACTCTACACCTGCCTCTCCCCTCTAATGGAGAGGGTATTGGGCACTCCTCAAAGATGCTGGTTTCCTGCTGGAGACACTGCCTCTCACAGCTCAAGCTGGAGTCAATTTTGGGCATTGCCTAAAAGGTCATAATTGAGCCAATAGTGTTTCTGGTACATCAGTATTATCTATCCTTTAAAAAGATCCACACTGCTCCATTATCACAGCTGTTTTTTGTTTGTTTGTTTTTTCCATTTTTACGATTTATATTGTTTCCTCCACTGATTAGTTTAACCAAATCAACCTAAGTGTTTTTTTTCTGCCAACATTTGCATATGTTCCTTTGAGATACAATTATTAAAATACCCACCAGGGTTTTCATTTTTTTTCTTCTTCTTTTCACTTGTAAGTGGTATATCAGGGAGTGCCACAGGATGTGATCAGGTATCAGTGCTATATTCAGATTTTAAAAAATCATTTCTAAAATGAACCATGTCCAAACCCAACATGGTCTAGCTGCATCCATCACTAACCCAACTAGATGCATATTAGATTATTTTCCTGATCTGAAAATCAATTAATTGTGAAGGGCAGTCTGGACACAGAGGAGATTAACGATGGCAAGGAAAACAATGGAAGGCATTAGAGAAAGAGAGATCTCTTCCACCAGAGTAAATGGATGGTGAACGGATGGCTAATCTCACTCAGATGGCCTCTCTTGAAAAAGCAATTGATAAAATTCAGGGCAGGAGAGGTTTATTTGGAAATGAATGGAAAACATTTATTTATGGATTACATTGATGGGTGTGGGATTAATATACAAGGATATAGATATTATTGCCATGTTTGTTGGAAGTTTGCTTTATAGTAAAAGTTTAATCTTTAAAGCCTGTTCTTCCAATGTACTGAGCAGCCCCTGAGAAGTTTTGGGCAGCCCCAGCTTTTATTAATTCCAGGAGCTATTGAGAGAATTCAGTACCTTGCAAGATTGGATGCTGAATTCCACATAGTTTAGTTTGTTTTGTCTTTTTTTTAATTTACTCATTTGCGGAAGGTTGTTTTGTTTGGTTCTTTGGGTGGCTACAGTGGTTAGTTAATAACTGGGCTGTGAACATGTTTTTATGGCTAATGCTTATCTTCCATGTAGACAACATGAGTAGGCTACAGTCTCATAGTAGAGTACTCACCTTTAAAAAATGTCAGTCATCTCATCTCTACTCATGATCCCTGATCATCAACATGACTGACCATGGCCCAAAATGTCAGTCCAGATGGGGTACTGAGGTTGTCCACTAATCTTTATTATCCCTCCACCTCCAAAGTTATCGCCCTACAGGAGATGCCTGCCACTACTCTTTTCATCCATCAATGTTACAGTTTGCTCTACTAGACTGCAGATTGGGCTGAAGTCAGGAAGGAACTTGAGTTCTATCCTCAGCTCCCATACTGTGTGGACTTCAGCAACTCACTTAACCCTTTTTGTATGTCAGTGTGTCCAGTTATATATAGAAACCTACCTCAAAGGGGTATTGTGAGGATGAGTTAGCTAAAGATTGTACAACACTTTTATGATGAAGGTTGAGATTTTTAAAACCACCAAAGGGATCTGGATGCCCAAATCCCTTAGGCAGCTTGAGCTGAATCTCAGTCATTAAGTGCTAAGTATTATTATCATTATTAAAAATACTTTTGGGAAGAGTATGAAATGTCTCCTCCATGATAGAATACAGTACTGCTACACGAAGAGACCAAGAGAAAGGCTGTATTGATTTTATCCCTATTAAATTCTTTAGGGTTTCTTATTAAGGGAATATTAATAAGATAATAGCAACCCATGTCGGCAGTAAGCCAATCAGACCTTTGATTACTTTGATGTCACAATTTATTTGAGTGAATTGTATCTGTGTTTTTATGGATTAGGCTCATGATCTATCCTCCTCTGTAGCAAAGTTAAAGCCATTAAAAATTAGATGAAAAGTAATTAAATAATACACTTTTCTGTAGATAGATTACTTCTTTATGTCATGCCATTTTAAAAACTCTTTGTTTAAAATCCTCTGCCGATGACTTTGGCATTTCCCCATGAATCATCTTCTGAAAGATTAAATATTAGCTGCTAGAAGGTACAGTTCAAACACAAACAGATGCAAAGACAAGTCATTGTTTAATGTTCCTGACACAGGACATTACATCATAAGTTTCAGTTTAAAAGAAGAACTGTAACAAAGGGGGAAAAGAGTGATTGGATAAAGTTTGTTATTATAATTGCATGGTGCAGTATGTTGCATTCGTGTTCTGAGTTGAAACAGATTTTATTGGGACCCTTTTGCACTATAATTGCAATGAGCTGTACCTTAAATATTTTAAAAAAATATTCTGTACAGATTAGAGCTGTGCAAGTGTTATACTCTGATGGAAAGTTTATGAAACAAGTCATATAGGTCCTGATCCAAAACCCATTGAGAAGACAATGGGAGCATTTCCACTAACTTCAATGGACTTTGGATCAGCCCCATAATCCTCTAAGTAGATATATGTGTCTAAAATTATTGGTCTTCTGTTTCATTTCCTTCTGTACAAACACTACAGAGAATTTGAGTGAGTTGGGCCTCTTTATACATATACATCCTGAGGCTGAGAAATGAGAAATTCCCAGTTACACTCAGAGGAAAACAGGTACAGTGAATAATGAAAGTGGGTGTTTTCTGTAGGGATAAAAAGGTATGGACGCCAGACAAATATTGGGTCAGATCCTCAGCTGGTAGCTCCATTGAATTCACAAGAGCTAAAGATCTGGCCTATTTTCTTCAGTTCATTTTAAAATCAACCTGTGGTATTTTTTTCCCCATTAGAGCCTGATTCTGCAGCAGCCCTTGCTCATGTGAGTAGCCCCCACTAGTGCGTGTAGTCCCAGTAAGGTCAACTGGTCACCCAAGTATCCATGTGAGTTTGAAGGATGAAGACCTTAGTGAGTCATGTTCTATATGACTTGCAAAGACTGGTGAAAGTAATATTGCCATAGTGTTGTGTGGACAATTTTTTATGCAATCAAGTTGCAGGGATCTGCCTTCTAAAAAAGTATGCTTTGCTTAGTTTGATTGAAATAGAAAATAGGCTGCTAGCAGATGGAAGGAAATTAGAACAATTTGGCTGACATGCCTGTTGAGGCTGTCATAATACATAAACCAAGAAATGGGAGGGGAATGGAGTTCCAAGCCCAGCAGCTGTTATCTGAAAATTCTTTATCCCCAGGAAATGTTGGAACTGGGCACAATAAACTGAAATTTGCATATATTTAGCATTCCTGAGGGCCAGCCTAAGCCCTGACATATTCTTTATTCTGTCCTTAGGCATTTAACTTCATTGGCAGCTATACCTGAGTGAATCCTCAAATTAGCAACTAATACTTAAGCATATGCTTGACTTTAAGCGTGTGAATAGGCGCACTGCAATTAAGCCCATGGTATTTTAATATGTCATTGAGATCCAATGGGTCTATCATGGGAAAGCACAGTACAAAGCCAGTAGTGAAAAGCCAGGACTTTGCCTCTTGGGCAAGAGGTAGAGTACAAGAATTTTAAATGCCTGGCTTCACATGCAAAAAAATGAAATATGACAGTGTATTTTAACAGACATTTGAGCTATAGTAGTTACATAATGAAAAATAATATAATAATGAAAACACTTCTCTAAAAAGTCCCTCTTATTGGTGAAAGCTATAGATGTCCAAGTTGATCTGCAACAGGCTTTGTTGACTTGTATGACACAGACATCTTAAAACTGAGTCAGAGATACCAGTTAGACTCTAGTACATCATTTGGTTTGTAAAGAATCCTTGAAGGACTTTGGGCCAATGAACCAATAACTGGATTCTATTGCATTATTCATGCAGGATTTCCATTTGTGGATTATACCTTTCATCTTGATTTTATTCTGTTCACTTTCCATCCATTCCGAAGAACCCAATGCATGAAGACCACATCAGAATGGAAATTGCTTATAGAATATGTTGCAATAAATACATGCCAAGTGTAGCACATAGCTGGAGTATATTTAATATTCTATTGCATTTCACAGTGATATATACGTTAGCTCCCATTTCGGTCCTGGAAGTGAAATGTTATTTGAAAGGGCAGTTATTTCTACCACCAGTAGCATTGCCTTTCTTACAAACTATGAATAGCATTATCCAATGAATAATCAATGGCTGTATGAAACTCGGTGGTCTCGACACCTTATCGTAAATCATACATTATTTGACAGAGACTGATGGACTAGATTTACATGACCTTTGAACACATCCTTCTGGCATATTAATATAGAAATGGCTTCTTAATCATTTCTTTCCCTGCAGTAGCAATGATAACCTTACTAATGTTAATTACATTATCTGAAGAATAATCAGTTTTCAGCTGATTCTCTTGGGGTCAGATTCCACGCTCAGTTACACCAGCTGATGGGTTATTCTGGATTTACACCAGTGTAACAGAGCCACTAGATCTCAAAAACAAACTGTAAATAATAGTAATCTATGGAGAATTCCAAACAATAGTTAGAACAAATGCCACATTGTTTTCAAAACCAGATGTAGTTCCTTGTTTCCTCTCCCTTTACATTCCCTCTGCCTCCCTTTATTTGAACCTCACTAGTTTCCTGATCTCTCAATTTTCTCATTCCTGATCCCAAATAGGGCCTCTGATCCCCATCTCCCTCTCCTCAACTATTACCAGGCTTCTGATTCCCCAGTAAATCCTCCCTACACCCAACCTAATAGTCCTTTGCTATACGTTTGGTAATATGAGTCGATTGTGTGAGTGGGCAAGAGGGAGGGTTGTGGCTTTCAGGCATGGTCCTCTTTCTCCTGAGCTAATTCCTTGTTGTCCTAGGTCAGAGGTATCCCAGAATGCCCCCCACTCCCCACAATCTGACTCTGGAAAAGTTTTTACTTTTATAAATAATAATACTTAACATTTATACAACATTTACAAGCATTAACCTATCTTCACTACACTTCTGTAGGATAGGTAAGTATTACTATTCCCAGAGTACACAGGTGGCAGAGAAGTTAAGTGACTAAACTAAGCAGTAGAAAATAGAATCCTTTAAAGGAAAACTTGGCTTTTGTCCACCTTATTCTTGTCTTGTATGCCTAGATAATTGTGGATGCAAGGGATAGGTAGATAGATAGATAGATAGTCTATGCAAACAGCTTTGTAGTCGATTTTAGTAAGCCAGTGGCTACAAATGCAGATGCAAAGTCAGAGATTCAGCTTGGCTCTACAACTCTAAACACAAGCCAAGACATTGGATTTGAAAGCATACACATGAAAGAGGAAATACGCAAGTTGATATAAAATGTCACTGTCAGCATGGCTAGAATTTTCACACTGGCTTGGATTTTCCATGGTTAAATCTCATCCTTGGACCCAGCGCAAGAATTCTCATTTTAAATAAACTTTTAATCTTAACGGGATTGCCAGTATCCTCCTCTGGATTTTACATCCCCTGTCTACTGGCCTGGTGTTTATCGGCCCTGCTTGGTTTCTGTGTTTAAAAAAGGTAGGATGGTACGAATGCAGAGTGAGAGTCAGAGTGGGAACGTGACCTGTTATTTGGGAAACTTAAGGTCAGATGTTATACATCTTATAGAAATAATAAATTATTATTAGGAGTTGTAGCTGAGGCATTTACTACACAACTTTTCATCAGTAGATATCATAGAGATTAAGGCCAGAAAGGACCACCAGATCATCTAATTTTACCTTTTTTATACCACAGGCCACTAGACACCATCCAGCCACCTCCACAACAAGCCATCAACCAAAATTAGACCAAAGCATTACAGCCCTCAGGAGACTAGACTCTTACTAAGTACAAAGTCTTTTATAAATGGACAGCAGCTGGCTGAGGTTTTGGAAAATGATTGATCCTTAGGAGGTAGAAAAGCTCGATGTCCAACTGTTAAAAGATTGCTCTGTGGACATGGCTGAGATTACTTCATATGAGCATTGTATTTATAAGATGACAAAATGGAAACATGTCACATAATATGGGAGGAATTCCTCTCTTATGTAAATGAAAGCACAGATGTGCAAGTGAGAAGCACATGAGATGGCCAGGGACTAGCTGTGGTGCAGAAATCCAGAGCTTTGTGTTTGGGAAGTGTCCTCTCCAGGTTGCCCAGAGTTTGTTATTCTTGTACCTAGTTTTTGCTGTTGCTTTAAAATCTGTAAAGAAACATTTTTTTTAAAAAATGTACCCCATGGGATCACTCAGGGGAATAAAACTTATATACAGCTTTTCACATCTAGGTGGTTAGTTCAAATTCATCCCAGTCATCATCAGCCTAATTATTGTGGGGACCTGTCAATCTTCAACTAGTGAGGGGCATAGACAACACAGTCTCTCTGCCACTGACACCTGGATGTTCTTTGTTTTACATTCTCAATGGCTTCTTCCTATCAACCGTGATTGGTCTCATGCCCTTGCTGGGCCAGCCATAGATTAGTCCGGTGGCACCTTAAAGACTAACAGATTTATTTAGGCATAAGCTTTCGTGGGTAAAAAACCCTTAGAACACTTAGAAGAAGTGGGTTTTTTACCCACGAAAGTTTATGCCCAAATAAATCTGTTAGTCTTTAAGGTGCCACCGGACTCCTCATTATTTCTGTGGATACAGACTAACACGGCTACGCCTTTGATACTCTGCCCTCTTGGCACTAAGCAGGCTCCCTTGTTAGTCATGCCCCCACCTCCTTCCCTTATTGCAGAACTGAAGCAGACATAGGAGAAGGGATGGGCAGGGAAGGAGCTGAGCTGTTTGGGGAAGCCACTAGCCCAGCAACAGCCATCCCAGCCCCATCCCAGTCAGAGCCTTAGGGAAAGAGGGGTGGGGAATGAAGAGTAATAGCAAGTAAAAAGATGAACCTTTGGGGAAGGGGACACAGGAGGAGGATGCCAAAGAGAGTGGGGTAGAAGTATCATTGAGGAAGGGGGATCTAGAACGAATAATGGGATACCAGGAGAAAGAAAGGATGGGAGCCGTGGGAGGTGGGGCAAAATAAGGGACATGTCCAGAGGGAGGGGACCAGAAATTCATGGAAATGGCAGGGACAAGTGAAGTACAGGAACTCCAGGGAAAGGGATTAGCCAATGGAGTATGACATGGGACACTGGGGGTAGAGAGGAATGGAGAGCTACAAGAGGATCCCAAGCAAAGATTGAGCTGTTTGCAAGCTCACTAGACATTAGGAATGAGGCATACCAGTAATGCATGAAGGGAAGCTTCCACTGATGCTTCCCCTGTTTTATTTGTTTTGTGGATAAAGCTGTCAGTCTGGCACATTTCATGTGCATATTTACAGAAAAAAACAGATAAAAGAAAAATCAAAAAGGTAAATAAACAATAAGGTATAAACACATGGTTTGCATCTCCTGAGACATGGAGATCTCTGGATGACTGAATATAAAAGACTTGAATCAAAAGAGTTTACAGAAAGCGAAATAGCATTTGTTGTTATTTTTAAGCATGTTTTGTAAGACTTCATTGAGGTTCTTTCTGATTGTTGTTTTACATCAGGCTGTGATGGCTGGAATGTCTTTTTCACTGGTGCTTTGCCAATTATGGTGGTTTCAGAGCTGGCGTACATCTGCCTTTTAAAAAGTGCATAGCAAAACTAGCTGCTGGTAGATTGTGGTGTGTAGCAATTGAAGAGGCACTGAAGTGAAAGAAAAAAAATCTCATTGCTTTTTATATACCTTTAAAGAAACGGGTAACCAAAGTAGAGATCTATCACTGATGCATGCACAACAAGAAACTGCAGACCATCTGCACACAAGTATTCCATGTTTATTGGGAAACAGAGTCATCATAAAACTCCTTCTGAATGTGGGACTCTCCCTCATAGGGACTCTACCCACTCTAGGCAAAGCTTCTATCTCCTGGGCAGAAGTTCTCAGGTTGTAAGCAGGAGACCTGTGTCTACTGCAACACTTTTGGGGATCCTCTCTAGGAAGATAAACTCATATGATAAAACAGTCTGCACACCTTGGGTTCAGGTTTTAGAAAAACCTCACAATACAAGAGGAATACATGTACACTAAGGAACTGATAAATCACACAAGAGGACAGTAAAAACATAGAAATTGGGCAATCTACCCCAAATGGCTCTATTTACTCTTACTAGGGGTAAGAAAGTGAAAAGTTTGAATCAATAACTCTATTGCAGATAGACTAATATTAAATACCACAATCCAAACTTGTCCCCAAGCACTTTCACCAAACGGATCCCCCTTATGCAAAGATGTAGTATGTGTTAGCAAGAGCTAACTCATTTAACTGTGAAGAAACTCAGTCATAAAGGCAGACAAGCTGACCAGAGGGTAGACAGTGGGACATATTTTCACAGGTAAGGGACTGTAATCTTGGGATAGGAGAAAGAGTACACTAAACCATAAGAGAGTAGAGTTAGGGCAGAGGCATAGCTCAGTGGTTTGAGCATTGGCCTACTAAACCCAGAGTTGTGAGTTCAATCCTTGAGGGGGCCACTTAGGGATCTGAGGCAAAATCAGTACTTGGTCCTGCTAGTGAAGGCAGGGGGCTGGATTTGATGACTTTTCAAGGTCCCTTCCAGTTCTAGGAGATATAAATTAATGGAGATATCCTATTTTATTTATTTTCTCTAAAACCTCAGTGACCCTCTGTCGGTAAGGGTAAAGCTGTTCTTGGACATTGTTCAGATTGACTCATTGTTTTCTTCCTCTGGGCCTTGGCAGGAGATAAGGTGCCTCTCAGGAGGGCAGAATCAGGTAGCTCCTCTGTCCCGCAAGTCTCATCTTTTGGGTCAGCCAACCCTGTTCAGTTAGCTCTGTTCAGCTACACCTGCACTGGCAGTGGGGCTTAAAAAGAGGACAGCCCAACAGTGGAAGGCTGAGGCTAGCTGCGCACCTGGGGAAAGAAATGAAATCCTCAATAACGTGTAAAGTGGTTTTAGGAGGGGATGATGCACAATTGATCATACTGTAAGATTAGAAACAGAAATACAAAAAAGTATGAGGAACAAAGAGTATATGATAACTGTTGTTTTGGACATTGAAAAAGCAGATGATATATTATGGAGGGAGGGTTTGCTCACAAACAGGGAAGAATTGGTAGGGGAAGTAGAAGTGGCTGGCCACCTGGGCAGCAGTGACCGTGAGATGGTTAAGTTCAGGATCCTGACAAAAGGAAGAAAGGAGAGCAGCAGAATACGGACCCTAGACTTCAGAAAAGCAGACTTTGACTCCCTCAGGGAACTGATGGGCAGGATCCTCTGGGAGGCTAATATGAGGGGGAAAGGAGTCCAGGAGAGCTGGCTGTATTTTAAAGAAGTATTATTGAGGGCACAGGAACAAACCATCCCGATGTGCAGAAAGAATAGGAAATATGGCAGGTGACCAGCTTGGCTTAACCGAGAAATCTTCTGTGAGCTTAAACACAAAAAGGAAGCTTACAAGAAGTGGAAACTTGGACAGATGACTAGGGAGGAGTACAAAAATATTGCTCGAGCATGCAGGGATGTAATCAGGATGGCCAAAGCACAACTGGGGGTGCAGCTAACAGGGGATGTGAAGGGTAACAAGAAGGGTTTCTACAGGTATGTTAGCAACAAGAAGGTGGTCAGGGAAGGTGTGGGACCCTTACTGAATGGGGGAGGCAACCTAGTGACAGATGATGTGGAAAAAGCTGAAGTACTCAATACTTTTTTTGCCTCGATCTTCACAGACAAGGTCAGCTCCCAGACTGCTGCACTGGGCAGCAGAGTATGGGGAGGAGGTGAGCAGCCCTCAGTGGTAAATGAACAGGTTAAGGACTATTTAGAAAAGCTAGATATGCACAAGTCTATGGGTCCAGATCTAATGCATCTGAGGGTGCTGAGGGAGTTGGCTGCTGTGATTGCAGAGCCATTGGCCATTATCTTTGAAAACACGTGGTGATCGGGGGAGGTCCCAGACGATTGGAAAAAGGCAAATATAGTGCTCATCTTTAAAAAAGGGAAGAAGGAGAATCTGGGGAACTACAGATTGGTCAGCCTCACCTCAGTCCCTTGAAAAATCATGGAGCAGGTCCTCAAGGAATCCATTTTGAAGCACTTGGAGGAGAGGAAGGTGATCAGGAACGGTCAACATGGATTCACCAAGGGCAAGTCATGCCTTTCCAACCTGATTGCCTTCTATGATGAGATAATTGGCTCTGCAGATATGGGGAAAGTGGTGGATGTGATATATCTTGACTTTAGCAACGCTAAATAGGTGCAGAACAGGTGTATGCAGTTAACAGTTTTACATTTCTGGGTATACTGCTTGATAATAAACTTACTTGGAAGGACCATATAGAAAGTATTACAAACAAATGTAAAGGTGGGATTAATCTATTTAAAAGTACTGCTGGGATTAACTGGGAAGCAGATAAAGTGCTTATGATGCTATATAGAGCATTAATAAAATCAGTCATAGATTATGGGTGTCAAGCTTTTAGTTCTGCATCTGGACTGGAGCTTAAAAAGATAGAGTCAGTTCAAGTTGAAATGCTACAAACTGCATGTGGTGCATTTCTTCTAACACCACAGTGTGTAATGCTACTGAAGAAATGCCTATCAATTTAAGAATGAATATGCTAGATCTGACATTTTGGGCTAAAGTCAAGGGAGGTAGCACAGATAAGAATACTGAACCTATATACAAGGAATGTTGGGAATTAAGGGGATGAAATGTAGCCCGACACAGTAAACTCACTCATGGTCTTAAGGTTAAAAGGTTGGTAAAAGAGTTAAGTGAAAAAGAAGAAGGACTAGAAGAGATTAAAATCTATAGTTGTGTGGCAGTAAATTATACCTGCAAAATTGTATCTCTGGGTGTGGATTTAGAATAATATAATAAAACAAAGGGAAAGTAAGAGACGTCCTATATGACAGATAACGTTTATGAGTTTATATATGGTAAATGGAGTCAACATTGCTGAGTATATGCTGACAGATCTAAAGCTGAAAGAACAGGTAGTGTGGGAGCTGCCTTTTGCATCCCTGAGACTGGAGTTCAGAGGACTGAAAGCATATCTAATTTTGTAGCCATTATGATAGATGAATTGGTGGAAATAATGTTAACATTAAACTGGATAAGGTATGTACGGCTGTTATCTTTTCAGTTTCATTATTAGATATACTGGCAATTAAAAGGGGTACATCAGAAAGCAGGAGTTGAACTAATAAACGAAATATTGCTTTTGACAATGCAATTAGTATGTTTGAGTGTGAACATAGTAGCAGCATGGATTCCATCATGTAGCAATGCAATGAAATGGCTAATAAATATGTGAAAAATGCTTTAAAACATAGAGAAATCGATATAAAGACTCCTTTGAATAAACAAGAATTTAAAAGTTTAGTTAAAAAAGGATTTTAAAAGGAATGGCAAAACTTGTGGACCGAGGAGAAAAGAGGAAGAAGATCCTATGGAGTATGCTCCAAAGTAGAGGATAATGCTCTACTCCAAAGTTATGAAAGGATCAGGGAAGTACTCATATTAAGACTGTTGGTTTGAATAATAATGTATAGTTATTGGATAGACACCAAGATGGATTATGTAACACACGTGAGGTTAAAGAAACAGTTGATCACCTGATATGGGAATGCAGGGAGTGTTCCCAGGAAAGAAAAGTTCTTGATTAAAATTTTTGATGCTTTAAAGTGACAGAATGTACTATCAGGCTATTGGGAAAGTGGGTTTAACATTTAAAACAGATCTACTATGTTTTTTAAGGCTAAAGAGCAGGCTAAGAGAGTATAGTGGAATGAATGTACAAGGAATATAGTAGGTGGCAGCTACTACTGACTCAGTAGATGAGCATGCTTCACCATAAAGCAGAAGAAGAAAAAGAAGAAGAAGAAGAAGAAGAAGGTGAAGGTTGGCTGGGGAAGACAGTCCCTGAGACACAGGGAAGAGGAGAAGAGGTCCTTCCCAAGCTTGAGATCTCAGGTAGGAGGTCCTGGGAATTGCTGCTTGACAGAAAGCAAGAGGGCAGCTGCAAGAGAGTAGCAGTGAACAGGAGGCACCTGCAGGAGACCTTAAGACATCAGGCGATGAAAAGACTCCAGGCAGGTGGGATTAGGAGTGTCCTGCCAAAGCAGGAAAGACTCCAGACAGAAAGGCCTGGGAATGAGTTGAAGACTAGCCCAAGTGGGGTGGAAGAACTTTTGTTACCCAAAAAAGGTGAATGAACACTGAGAGTGACCCAGCTGGAGGGCTGAGCCATGTGAATGCCCAGGAGAGATAAAAACCTCTGGTGAAGAGAAACTGAGGTAGAGTACTGCAGAATGACCCCGGCTATGAGGCAGCAGTGCGTGGTGACGGTTACAGACTGTATACGGGATCTGAGCTCCCTTTTATCAGCAGCAGGGAGAGGATTTTGCAGAGAATAAGGTAAACGTTTTGTTTGTTTGTTTTTTCAGATTTCTAAGCCAGAAGGGAACACTGTAGTAATTTAGTCTGACCCCCTGCATAGCACAGGTCAAAGAACTGCACCAAAATAATTCCTAGAGCACATCTCTTTGGAAAACATCCAGTCTTGATTTAAAAATTGCCAGTGATGGAGAATTGAGCCCTCCCTTTCTGTTGGAGCACCCCATTAACTTCAGGCTTGCTTTTTCCTCAGCCTTTTAGTCCTGAGTCCTGTTCCTTAGATCGAAAGGTCACTGGGGACTTTCCCCACCTCTACTGGATACTTTTTGAAGAAGTGAGTTCTTATTGCTATGACAATTGGAGCCAAAAACCACAGCTCTAATCAGAAAACTTTGAGAGCAGTCTGCTCCTGGAGTCATTGTTGCAGGTGGGACTACATGTACAGGAAGTGCTGCTTCTTCCTTTTCTTACTGCTATTATATACATAATCATACTGCTGCCCTGTTCTTCTACAGTCTAAAAGAAAGACACATAGAATACAGGTTGCACTGGGAAATCCAGAGGTAGGTGGGGAGAATGTAGGAGTGAGGGTGAATCTGTATTTACTTGTTAATTATAAGGTGCCTCACAGAATACGAGAATGGGATTTTTTTAAGAAGAACTTGAAATGAAGAGAGGATAGTGGCTTGGTAACCTGGGGCAGTGTGGGCATCCCACGCATAGGGCAAACATGGTAAGAGGATACACATGGGCAATACAACTATCATCACTGACAGAGCAGAAAGGTCATAGTGAAACCTATTTGAATAATCTGACCATTGTAAATAGGATTCTATTCATCTTGATTTTGCAGCTGTCATGTACCATGTCTGGGTTCATTACAGTGCACAGGAATGTAGATTCATAGATTCATAGATTCTAGGACTGGAAGGGACCTCGAGAGGTCATAGAGTCCAGTCCCCTGCCCGCATGGCAGGACCAAATACTGTCTAGACCATCCCTGATAGACATTTATCTAACCTACTCTTAAATATCTCCAGAGATGGAGATTCCACAACCTCCCTAGGCAATTTATTCCAGTGTTTAACCACCCTGACAGTTAGGAACTTTTTCCTAATGTCCAACCTAGACCTCCCTTGCTGCAGTTTAAGCCCATTGCTTCTTGTTCTATCCTCAGAGGCTAAGGTGAACAAGTTTTCTCCCTCCTCCTTATGACACCCTTTTAGATACCTGAAAACTGCTATCATGTCCCCTCTCAGTCTTCTCTTTTCCAAACTAAACAAATCCAATTCTTTCAGTCTTCCTTCATAGGTCATGTTCTCAAGACCTTTAATCATTCTTGTTGCTCTTCTCTGGACCCTTTCCAATTTCTCCACATCTTTCTTGAAATGCGATGCCCAGAACTGGACACAATACTCCAGCTGAGGCCTAACCAGAGCAGAGTAGAGCGGAAGAATGACTTCTCGAGTCTTGCTCACAACACACCTGTTAATACATCCCAGAATCATGTTTGCTTTTTTTGCAACAGCATCACACTGTTGACTCATATTTAGCTTGTGGTCCACTATAACCCCTAGATCCCTTTCTGCCGTACTCCTTCCTAGACAGTCTCTTCCCATTCTGTATGTGTGAAACTGATTTTTTCTTCCTAAGTAGAGCACTTTGCATTTGTCTTTGTTAAACTTCATCCTGTTTAACTCAGACCATTTCTCCAATTTGTCCAGATCATTTTGAATTAAGACCCTTTCCTCGAAAGTAGTTGCAATCCCTCCCAGTTTGGTATCATCTGCAAACTTAATAATCGTACTTTCTATGCCAATATCTAAGTCGTTAATGAAGATATTGAACAGAGCCGGTCCCAAAACAGACCCCTGCGGAACCCCACTCGTTATGCCTTTCCAGCAGGATTGGGAACCATTAATAACAACTCTCTGAGTACGGTTATCCAGCCAGTTATGCACCCACCTTATAGTAGCACCATCTAAATTGTATTTGCCTAGTTTGTACAAATACTTAAATTAATATCATTGGATTTTTTAAAAATCCATTATAGAACTGTTTTCCCAGAAGTTATATGGGAACATTTCCATTCACACTGAGTTAGGTAAAGCCTCCTTCCCCATTCATTTTTTACCTACAAAAATGAACTACACGAGGTAGGGGAAACAAGTAGTTGACAGTGTCTCTTTAAGAAATCCTCTAACTATGATATTATCAAATATTTCCATTCTGTTTTCTCCATGGAAATATGTCTAGCCAGCCCAGCTTTTTGTCAGCAAAGCTCTATTTACCCTGAGAAGGTGGAAAGGATTAAATATGTTTACAGAATTAAAATACCTGAGGAAGATTTGAGAGCCAATGAACCGGAGAGGAGATTTTAATAATTCACAAATAGGAGCTAATCTCCTCTTTTCACTGTAGTAAAAAATAAATAAAAGCTTTCAATGTTCCTTGGTAGTGAAGTTTTAGACTTGAAGTGCCTTTCCATTGATGCACCAATTCCTGTTTTCTTGTCACCTGTTCTCCTGCTGCCTTCAGGTAGAAGCAGGGGATATTTGAATATTTACATATAGTAGCAGCCTTTGCACAAAGAGTGCTATTTTGCTGTAGGTTATATTCACTGCTTTATAAGACTTTTCCAATTACGGTGCTGTCCCAACAGATTGTCTTCTAGACAAAACAAGCGTAAAAACTTCTCAAATCTGTAATTAACAGACCATCTGTGAGAACAACACATCACTGAACTTGTAAGGAATTGTGGGTAATATTTTGAAAATCTGCTGCTGCCTGGAACTAGCAAAGCTATTCCCTTAGCTTTGTGTGATTGAGCATTTGTCTGAGATGCATAGAGGCTTTGGGCCAAGTTCTATTGTCAGTTAATGGGGCTACACAAGTATAACTAATAGCCAAATTTAATTCCCTCCCCTCCCAGTTTGTGGTTCCACCAGCAGCTTTAATTCCAGTGACAATTGCTATGTACTGTATTCCTATTTATTTATGTAAGTGCATAATGACCTCTGGTGACAGGGTTTACCAAAGTACATATTGCAAAGCAAAATTTAGTCATGACCTAAATGATACTAGCCTTGCTTCCTCTAAAGCACAAGTGCAGTCTGTAACTGGCTTTCTCAGATGTTTTGTTTTCAGGTTGTGGTGTTTCTTCCTGGATCCATCAACTATGCCTATACTAATTACCTGGTTCTGACTGTTAGGGCCCCATTGAGCAATCTGTGCTCACATTGAGTAGCACTTACTCAGGTAGGCAAGACCAAGTGTACCATCCTCTGTGTATATGCCTTACTAAGTAACCATGTGATTTATTTATTAATTACTATTATTATTCTCATCCTTCCACTCCCTTCCTCCTTTTTGTCTGTTTAATGAGCCTCACTTATGTCATGTTGAATTTAGGTTGTGAGCACTTCAGATTATCATGCATTGACAATTCCCAGGCAGTATGTGATCCATCCATCCCGTGCTTCTAGAATTGTTGTTCAGGGATGCAGGAGGGGAGTTCATCTTGCGCAGAAGCTGCCATGATGATATCAGCAATAGTCATGAAGCAGCTGTATAGGCAAACAAATAGCAGCCAGTTCAGTCCCGCTCTGAGGGAGGGCTGAGAACTTTCTCACGCAGAACAGGCCTTAGCTTTACTCATCAAGTCTGTGAAGCACTTTTTTGCCACCCCAAATATTCCTGTCCATTGTCTAACGTTATCTCACTACTGCGCACAGGGTCAACATGAGGTTGTTTTGAGGAAGGAAGGAGCCACCTAACTTTTTGGGATATACCCCAATTTAAATGAATCATAAAATTGTGTGCCTATCTGTAGGTTCTTTCTAGCATCTCATTGCAGAAGTGGAACCAAGCTGCTTATCTAGCATTTAGTCTACATAGTTTTATGCTTTCAAGGCTATGTTTGCAAGAAAAAGGATGAGCATCTTACTTTTTATGTTATATGAAAATTGAGATTCTCCTTCATGGAGTCCAAAAGACAGCTGTGTTCACAATGGTGTCATGCAAGCCCCCTCTGGCCAGTCGTTGTGACTAAGGCAGGCCTCAGCAGTGCCTTCCTTTAAACTCTGGTTTACATTTCATTAATTTTTTTTCCCAGAGAATTTCAAGCCAGTCTGACAGCTCTGGATACTGATATCCTGTGCTTATTCACAAATATCTGTTTGCCAGAAGCTGGGAATGAGTGACAGGGGATGGATCACTTGATGATTACCTGTTCTGTTCATTCCCCCTGGGGCACCTGGCACTGGCCACTGTAGAAAGACCGGATACTGGGCTAGATGGACCTTCGGTCTGACCCAGTAGGGCCATTCTTATATTCTTATATAAACACGAAGAGCAAAGGCAGCATACAGTTTCCACACTGCTCTTCCAATGGGCTGGAAGCAGGCTGCTACAGAAATGAGAAGACTGTTTGTTTTCCATGCAATTGAATCTTTAAGCTTCTCTGTAGAGACAGCCAAACAGGGTGTCAAGTGTGGTGTGGGTCTTGTGATGTGGACACCTGCCCACGAGGAACTGGACTGAGACCACTAGCTCCTTTAATCTAGTCATGAGATTTCCAAACTTTTTCATAGCAGAGACCATGTTGAAAACATGAATTCTCTTACGCCTTACCCCTTTCACATTCACAATTACATGGATTATCTCCCCTCTGATTCACAAACTCATGACGTTGTGGTGACAACTGTAGCAATTGATTAGCTGGAAAAGTAATATTGGGCAAGGATTTAATATATTTTAGCTGTCTTTTTAATGCAATTTAACAGCTAGGAACAGGGGAATTCGGCTCTATAGGACTCTATTGGCCATACCTATAGGAACTTCTGATTTAGACATCAAAAGTCATTAGATGGTAATTTTATGTTTACATATTTCAGCCATAGAAAGGTGTGAACAGTAACATAAAGGTATGTATTTCTATGTAGTCACCATGCTCTCCTCACTTTGCACTTCCTTCTCCATACACTCAATAAGGAATATGTTCAGGTTTGACTTATATGATGAAATGTTACAAATAAATTCACGTTTTACATATAAAATAAATTACATTTGTTTGATTTGATACAACATTCCTTATTTCTTTTATTTATCCTATCTGCTGAGGAGCAAGAGTAATAAGTTTCTAATTTGCTTATAGGATATTAGAATATTGCTCTGAGACAAATGCAGAGACATCAAATCAAGTTTCCCCTTTCAAGATTTTTGGTAAAGACTGAAGTGACAGGTCAGGGGTTCAGGGGAAATGTCAATTAGTTAAAACTGAATCTTTATGTTGAAAGGGTCAGTTTAGACTAGGGTGACCAGATGAGGGAAAGAAAAAATTGGGACACATGGGGGAGGGGGGAGCAAAAAAAAAAGCCAAGTCAGTCCCTGCCGGCGGAGCAAAAAAATAAAAGCGAATCGGTCAGGACGCGGGACACACCCCGAAATATCGGGACGGTCCCAATTTTATTGGGACGTCTGGTCACCCTAGTTTAGACTAATTTTTCAACTTGAAAAAAAAAAGAAATTGTTGAAACATTTCATTTCAACATCTTCTGAACAAAAAAAAAAATCCAATTTGCCTGTTTGAAATGACTGTGACACTCTGTACCCAAGAGCAACACCCTAGCACCCCCACATCTACATGGCAATGTATTTTGTACAAAGTATGCCTTGTGAGGTATCATTTTAAGTCTTGATCTGTTGAGCATTAATATCCTGTTGAATTATATGCGAAGTTATGACGTTTGATATATATGTGTTGCTAAATGTGTTCTGAGGTTGGGAACACTCACAAGCAGCCTCTCAGGTACAACAATGAAGAAGCCAGATGGTGTTGATGGCTCATTAAGGGGAATCCACTCTACCAAGGATCATCATAGGATCTATGTACAATGAAAACTTCTCAGAAGGGCACATCAAAAATGGACATTGTTTGACACATGTCACAGCGAAAGATCTTTTCAGTAAACTGGAGGAATCTATAAAAGGGGGAAGTGACATCATTGCTTTCTCCTCACATCCCCCACAGCTCATCACCCGGACACATATCTAGAGAACAAAGACTGAACGGGGGAGTTGGTCCCAGGCTGAAGGGGATTTGCAGCCTGTGTATGGGAGATCTGTGATCTGCTTGTATTGTCTATCAGGGTTAGACACTGCTTGATTCAAATCCTGTCTAGTCTATAGAACTCAGATTGCGTTTTTCCTTTTATTTCTTAGGTAATCAACTTTGCTCTGTATGCTCATTGCTTATAATCACTTAAAATCTTTCTTTTGGTAGTTAGTAAATCTGTTTTATATTTTTTATCTAAAACAGTGTGTTGTTTGAAGTTTAAAGGGAAATCTGCTAAGGGATAGGGGCTGGTGCATGTCCACTCCACATTGAGGGGGGCGGACTGGGTAATAAACTTACCCTGGTCAGAGCTGTATCATCTTGCCCCAGTCAGAAGCCTGGAGTCCTAGACTGGGGAGCTGGGAGGAATTGGCTGGAGCCTCTCTATTGTTGGTTTATAAGTGGCTGGACAAAGCATTCGTGTAACTCAGCTGCCTGTGGGTGGCTGTGTGAGAACAGGACCTGGAGGGGTCTGCAGCTTGTCACAGCATCACAGTGTGAGAGAGAGCCCAGGTTGGTAAGACAGAGGGCTCAGCAGTACCCCAGTTCCTGGTTGTACCCTGGGGAACTCATCACAATGATGTTTAGTTTAGAAATTTAAGCTTAAAAAATAAATGGTCAAAATCAAAATGGAATGTTTTGATTAACTGGAACTGAAACTTTTTCCAGATTCTTGTGGTGATTGAAAAATTTCATGGGGTGGCAAAATAGTCAGTCTAAAGCTGTGTGAGAAACTATCTGCAAGGCCAGTCAGACTGGATGGTGAACTGGGTTACAGAGGACTGAAGGGCTAATATGCCCTTTCCTTCTGCAGAACCATTGGCAAATTATTTGGCTCTGTTTCTGAATTGCCCATCTGAATTGTTAGTTTTATTTTGTATTACCCTTTGTTGTCAATCACTGCTTATGGTTTCTGATCCTTTAATTTGGTATGTATTTATTGTGCAAGCTAGATCAATTTACTCTCCTGTATATCTATGATGCATTACAACTTTCAGGACAAACTTATCCTACCTGAGAACTAAACACGTATGAAATCCTTCCTTCTGCTTTCAATTGCATTTCATTAACTAACATCCATGTGTGATAACCGCACCACTTCTATATTTCTCCTTACCAACAGGTATTTTTAATGGATATGCCGAGGACTATAAACAAGGGAGAGTCATTCTTAGCTTTGAACTGTTTCTAGAGAAATGTATCTTTATGCTCCCATTTGTCTTTTAACTATACCAGATTTAATGTGGGGTTTTTCCTCCCTGTGTATATTGGATGGATTCCAGAAAATCCTGTTCTGCTTAGATTTCAACCCCAGACTCACCTACACAATATATTTGCAGCTTTTCCTTGGGTGTCTCTATGCATTGATGTTATTAGATGACTCAGCTCTAAAATAGTGAGTCACCAATGTCTATTGTAAGTAGGGGTGGGGGGAAAATTACAATCTGGTAAATTCAAATAAATGCACTGACATCTTGATTGCTGGAATATATTAATGCGGTGTTTTTCACCCCTCCTACTATTTCAGATTATTTTTAGCCTTCATAGTCACAATGTTAACATTTTTCTATAGGGATGCGGCATGTCAAAAAACTAAAATAACTCCCTGTTGAACCTTCCAAGTCCTTTGGGGGGGGGGGGGGGGAATGACTAAACTCTAAATGAGAACTAGATAGCTCTGGTGAATGGTAATAAGATCTACATCTTTTTATCATTCAGTTACTAGATCAAAACCAGTTCCTAATAATAAGCATGGTAACATAAAGCATTATTCTACAGCATATTAGTACCAGAACTGGTAGTAGTGACAATGATACATTACTTGTTACAGTTCAAGTGATGCAAAATAAAGGACCGAGCATGGCCGGTAATAGAGCCCATCTCTTGGCTGTTTGTTGAATAAAATGAAATGGCTGGTCTTAGCTTTAGTAGTCATAAAAGTAATCATCAGAATTAGCCTCTGTTGTGGTACTCTCAGCAAAGGGGCCACATGGCAAGGTCAGAAGTCTGAACTACCCAATAACTTCTGTGCATTCTCCCTCCATATCCGAATTCAGTTACATTGGCAGGTGGTGTGGAGAATTTTATATTCACCTAATCCCTGTTATCTGTGTTCTGAGGTTATATGGAGGGTTCTAGTCTTCAAGGTTAATAAAATGTAACTATAACCCCCACTTACAGTTTGCCATTTACTGGAACTCTGGACTAAGCCTCTGGGGGGTCCTACCCAAGGGATTTCAACAATAATGGCTACCAAAGTCATCTGACACCATTTCTCTAGCTTGGAGTAAGGGATGAGTACAGAATGGACTAGAAACTCCAGCTAAGGCCAATAGGGAGACTTCTGAAGGGGATGATATGGAAAAGCAGTTTGCTGGGCCAATGATGCCAATGCTACTCAAGGGACAGCCTGATGCAGAGACAAGAAGACTGAGTTTAGTTTCTGTTTTGAGCTTGGGTTGGGGGCTGAGAGAGAAGCAGTACAGCTTAGGGAGTCTCTGATTAACTCCCACTGCCTGCAAATGGAGGCTTTGAACTGCTGTGGGATCTAGTGCATGGGTGAGGCAGTTCCTTCCCTGAGGAAAACAATGTCCAGAGTGGCAGAGATCTGACCTGGCACCTGCTACAGAGAGCCAGGCAAGACCCCCACAGGGCCTCAGACTAGGGAATCAACAAGTCTGCTAAGAGGTAGGAGAGGATCCTGCCCCACCCAGGAGTGATGACACAGTAAGGAGTCTGTGAGTCAGCAAATGTTCACAGCACTGTAGCACTTTTCTCAGGACTCAATCTGGGTGTACCATCTGCCTAGGAAGCTGCCAGGAAGGGAGCCAGTGGTTGGGAAGAGCTATAAATTTTCAGAGGTGGGAAACTGGTTTCCTTCCCTAGCTCCAATTTTCCTGTTCCCAGTAAAGTCACCCTTTATTATATTGTTGTTTGGGGGTGCATTTTTGCTGAGGTTTGTGTTGATATACATTTATTGTTTCTTGTGTACTGGGTTTTATACTCCTTGCCTGTTGATAGCATTCATTTCCCCAGGGACAGCACTCTTTCTGTCTTGGGCACAGTGAGGAGTCACCTTGGGTGGAGACACAAGGCATTAAAAAGAGAACCCAGACCCCAACCTATGGGAGAAGTGGAGAGAAGCCACTCCAAGTAGCAAGCACCAGGGAGGAGGCTTGAGCCACATCCTGGGGGAGGGGTTATATAGCATTTCATAACCCCTATAGCCCTGTTACAAATTTCACTGAAGCCAATGGAAATGCTCTCATAGATTTTGGGTAAGTACTTACAGAAGTCTAAAAGAGAATTACTAACTATAATTTTCCTGTAAGCAAGTACCATGTGGTACTGATAATGAATGATCAGTGCTGGCAAACATGCAGCTACTTTAATGTATCTGCCTCAGATTACGTGAAACTTTAAATATCCGTTTAACACTAATAAATTAGTTGGCTCACTGTAGCATGATATTGGTTAATTTTAAAATTACATTATAGATTCCTAAATTTAAAAGGTGACTGTGCTACGGAGCTTTACATCCACTACAATGAATTCTACATTACAGCCCCTTCAGACGCTTCACCAGATTGAAGGTCATTATCAATCGCTGTTTAATCAACCAAGTCATGCATATAGACAAAGGTTAACTGAGCATGAACCAATTTGACTTTCTTTGTCAACTCAAGACAATTTGCAGCATAATAAAGCTTCTCTGATTGCACTTAACAACACCTGCTTTAAAATCCAGCCTCATTAATATTGTGTTAATGAGCTAGAAATCTTCTAGCAAGGGCAGGATCAAAGACAAATGATTTGCCTTCAATCAAATGACCTCCATTGCATATAACCTACCCCACACAAGCTTCTGTTACGTTTATTCAGACAAGCTGGTTTGGAAATAACTTGTTCACAGTCTTAACGTTTTAGGAATGAGCTAAAACATTATGATTACTCCTAAGTGCACTAAGATTTATAGATGTGGTGGTTCTTAAGGTTTTTTTCTCCCAATATTAGGATTCAGTTTTAGTTTTAATGCCAGTATTTTGGTGGTTCAAAACAACTATTAATGGGTAAAATCAGAGAATTTTCCTATTTATCAGATTTTCTCTCTTTTCATGATATTAAAAGTCAGTCAATCTGAGAATTGTTCTTCATCAAGCATTCTAATTAAAAAAATGAAATACAGGCACTTGAAAATGTTAACATTTTCAGTTTACATTTGTTAGCTGTGAGATTTGCTCGGTTGTTTTCAGGTAAAGCCTCTGGGCATATTTAGATATTATAATCACTCTAACAAATATGGTCAACTTATATGTTTTATATCCAAATTGTGATCTTTCTTGTTGATTTCCTCTTGTCTAGCTTGCTAATTGCAAACACCCAGCCAAGCAAGCATGAACCAAGAAAAATTGTCACTGGGAGACTAGCTTAGCAAAGCTTATTCAGGCTTGGTGAGAGGATGGAGAATCTCTTGCTTCACCTGTTGTAACAGCTGCTTATGGACCACAAGCAATAAATATGTGCAAGATGCATCAAGTCAAAATGTTTTAAAATATTCAAAGGCTTAGTTACATTACACAAAAGTTCTGGTATAGAAATTACAACGTGTTGAAGATCCTGCAGCCGTACATGTGTAGCTCTCCTTTAAATCACTGGAAAACTTTGTATGTTTAAGACATAAAATATTGAAGACTTATTTTGTCACTTTCCTCCCCACAGAGATTCCTTGTCTTTATTCTTCATTCTGCTTCTTTTGACTAAATGCAGAAATCCTTTCCAGAGAGACATTAAGCCATCTTTGTCATGGATGTTTCAACATTAACCAGAAAGGTGAATGAGCTATGTCAAAGCTCAGGCAAATCCTCATCACTTGAGAGTTTTAAAACTAGAGTAGACAAAATGCTGGAGGATTGTAAGGAAAAATCCTGCACTGCTCCAGTGAAACAGTCCAGATGACCTAATAGGTTTTTTTCCCCCTTCATTTTCAATGTTTCCATGAAGTCCTTTTTCTCCTCTTCTTTTTAAAACTCTGCCTAATACTACTTTTTTCCATTCATCATTCCTTTAAAACTCTTTTTCCCAAAAGGAACTATACACTTTGCTCCTCCTCCTCCCACCAAAAAAAAAAAAAATCAGAAAGATTTTCCCTGATACAGTTACCATCAGAGATGATCAGTTAGAAAGACAGGAAAACTTCTTTCACGGACATTAGGAGTGTATTTATTATCCAGAGGAAAACTATAGTAAAAGACATAAGGAAAAAAAAAAAACCTAATAAGTACATACTGAAGTTGTTGCATCTGGTCAATTGGCAGGAATTGGGCATCCACCTTCTGGATCAGATTATCACACAATTGTTTCCATTACAAAAGTGGGCAGAAGAGAAATATAAATCTCATAGGGAAAACAAAGTCTAGTGGTAAGAGCTGGGGACTGGAGTCAGGAATTTGTGGTTTATTTTCAACTCACCATTTTCCTGGGTATGTAATCTGTGGGTGGGTGCTCAGCACCTAGGAAAATCAGCTACTAGGTGTCTCAAGATGGGTACTCCAAAACGAAGGCATCCAAAATTAATGGCCCCTTTTGAAATTGTTATCATTACCCTCTCATACAATGATGCTGTGGGAAGAATTAATTCATTAAAATGTTTAGAAAGTGTTCTGAGCTCCTTGGGAAAATATACTGTAGAGGAATGAATTATTATCATCATCATCATTATTCTTATAAAGGAGCAAGGAACTGTTCCAATTGTAGACATACTGATTTCACACACTGAAACTAGAGCAAACCCTGAAGATTTCTGTTTTTCCAGAAGTTTCTGCTTTTATAAACCTAGGCAAAATTCTAATTCCGAGTTTTCATAGGCGTGACTGAGAGCAGAATTTTGTCCTAAAATTCTACATCCCTCTGAAATAAGCGAGGTGGATTATCCACCTGCAGAATTTATCATCTTGCCTTTTAAACGGCTTCTCACTGAGAGGCAACTGACAGAATGTTTGCTCAAAGAGTACTAGTTTCCAGTGGATTTTTATGTTTAAAGGGCCAGATTCATATCTGGTGTGAGCAGGCTATACTCCAGTGACTCTAATGGATTTGCACCCACTTACAAGTGCATGCCCAAATGTCTGAAACAGCAGCTCATTTTTCCTTGTAAAATGTAATTATATTGGGGTTTGTAAAAGCCTTTTCTTCTGACCGCAGTAACATTCAGTAATAATATTGTGCTGCCAAAGAACAAAAAAGGTGAACAATTGCTTAATCTCTCTTCTGGATGCTGAACTCAAATTGAAAGTGGGGAGTTCTATGCTCCTTGGTCCTTATTCATAAAGGGAATTGAACATGTAAATCATCTGGCACCACAATAAAAAGGTTGGCCCCTGATGTCAATGAAGGAGGCTTTCTTATCCTTCTCACTAATCATCTGTGATGCACAGATGGCAATTGTATCTGGGAAATTCTTCCTGTAATGTTCCAACAGCAGAATACATTGTTAGTAAATGGTATGGTTGAACACTTCACAGATCAGCCATCGATTGTGTGCTAGCACTCTGGGCAATCACAGCCAGATTGCAGCCTTAAACCAGAGCCTGCATTGTGTGCTGCAGTAAACGTTCATAAAATAAATCCTAGCTGGCTCTGGCAGAATTCTTCTTGGGGCTATGGATACAGACCCCCCACACACACTTGTTCCCCCCACATGGCTAGGGCACAATCTATGCCTTAATTTACAGTAACATAGGAGCTTTTGGGACAACCTCAAAAATGAAGAGCCTGCTTCTGAGCTATATTACATTGGTTTTACACCATTTTAGCTCCATTAACATCTATGGAGCTGATTTACCTTGCTCTGAGATAAAAATCAAGCTGAAAATATTTAATCTCTGTGGTTTTATTCTAGTTGTAGGAGAGAAACAAGGATATTGATTACTGTACCTTAAGGATTCCTATAATTTTATCTATTTGAATACTTAACTACCCACTCCCACTTGGAAGTCACCCCATGGTGCTCTTACAAGTCCTGTTTAAGTGAATTTGTAGGCAACTGGATCTTGAAGAAATACTTATTGTTAGTTGTGCTGCAGTTCTTCATAGAAGCTGTGCATATCAGTAAAGTCTATTTACTGCCTTCGTTTCTCACTATCTAAAATTCATTTCTAAGTTGAAGCTGTTGCTTATTAGATATGCTCATCCAAACAAATAAAAATATTATATGGTGTCAAAACATAACAAACACTCTTCTCAAGAGTTTATGTTTTAGAGTCCTAGCGTCTATCATACCATACTCTTCAATTAGCCAGAGAAACCACTATTGAATACATTCTGCTATTTAAAACAATAGATTTAAAAAACAAAAAAGGCTACATGCTTGATCCTTCTCCCACTTACGTTGAGGGCAGAACTTCTTTTGACATTAACTGTTCAGGAGCAGGCCCTTAAATCGTATACTGTACACCAGCCAGCTGGTAGTCAACTACTTGAAATTGTTCTTTATGAAGAGAGTGGATAGTATGTTCCTATCTCACTGTAGACCGTAATACAATACATTACGCTGAATTTTCCTATATTATTCTTACTTTCTAACAACATAAGGTGCAGCCCTAATTTTCATAAGTCGCCTCTAATTTTGAGTACAGCTGTCAAAACCATTGGCCACTTTGTACATTTGGAGTGAATGTCTTTCTTGCAGAGGCAGGATGTGGGTTTTGTCCTTTGATTGATCAGCTGACTTTTTGCTGACTTGTTCAGATTATAAATTGAACAGGCTATAAAAACCAGAGGAATGTACTTAGAGGTTGGATAATCACATTGCCTAAGGGATTTAATAGGTAAGGACAAACCCAGTACACATTAGATATCAAGGAGCAACACTTTTATTGCACAACTACATGCACTGTAGGGATTTCCTTCCTCTTCTGGAGCATCTAGCATTTGATACTGTTGGAGACAGGACACCAAATTGATTACTGGCCTGTTCCAGGATGGCAATACCAATATGTTCCTAAGCAAAACTTGGAGACACAATGCAGCAGCCTACATGTTAAAGGCCAATATTTCAGACACTGGCCTCTGTTTTTGACCTCAGAATTTGCCACTATAAATAATTGCGGGAACAATTTTGCATGGGTGCAGGTTAGCTCATTTAGATGTCTAACTACCTTATTCTGTCCACAGATCAGATACTATGAAGTCCCCAAATGACCTCAGTTGCAGCCAGACATAACTGCAACCACACTTATGTGCACCCACAACATTATTCTCTCAAATGGGCCCATTTTTCAAGTACTTCCAAATTTAATACATCTCCAATTCAGTATGGACCTTCAATCATTTGTATGGGAATCAGCAACATCTCTGCTTCTGAATGTTATAATTTCTTTATTTTTTTCCCTAGCTGTTGCCTTTCTACAGCAGCTGAATCCAAGGACACATAAGGATTGTTGTCATACGTGCTATTTTGGTTGACTATTAAGGCTGTTTTAAGACAATGCCTACTGCATAAGCAGAAATAATTTCTAACATTAAACCTTTTTAGTTAACCGTTAGGGTTGTTTGAGTTTGTGTGGCATGAAGGTTCTTGAGCCTTCTCTACAGAGGACAGTAATTGCTAATTCAAAATATTAAACAAAAGAATTAAATTACATGAAAGAAACTAAAAATCCTGCACAAGATCTGTCATTTCACATCCAACTGCTTAGATTGGCCCAACCTAAGAACTTTCTATTCACTGAAATGTGTACTTGCATGGAATCTTCACAGTAAGGTGCTCTCATGTGACTTCGCAGTAGGACTTTGTTCTATGTACACTACTACATATGGAATACATCAATTTAATATGATCTTTTTATAGCAAATTGTGTCTTATATAATTAACGTAAGGATTGCCATGCTAGATTCATAGATTCTAGGACTGGAAGGGACCTCGAGAGGTCATCGAGTCCAGTCCCCTGCCCTCATGGCAGGACCAAATACTGTCTAGACCATCCCAGATAAACATTTATCTAACCTACTCTTAAATATCTCCAGAGATGGAGATTCCACAACCTCCCCAGGCAGTTTATTCCAGTGTTTAACCACCCTGACAGTTAGGAACTTTTTCCTAATGTCCAACCTAAACCTCCCTTGCTGCAGTTTAAGCCCATTGCTTCTTGTTCTATCCATAGAAGGTAAGGTGAACAAGTTTTCTCCCTCCTCCTTATGACACCCTTTTAGATACCTGAAAACTGCTATCATGTCCCCTCTCAGTCTTCTCTTTTCCAAACTAAACAAACCCAATTCTTTCAGCCTTCCTTCATAGGTCATGTTCTCAAGACCTTTAATCATTCTTGTTGCTCTTCTCTGGACCCTCTCCAATTTCTCCACATCTTTCTTGATGAGATGGTTCATCTCTGATAGTCCACTACCCTGACCTCTGGCTGTGGCTAATTTACTTATGTTAATACTTAGATTTAATACTTAAGATATATGCTTTAGATGAAGGCAAATCAACTTCTCCAATAATTTTATTGTTTCAATGACATATAAAGTGTCCATCTACTACTCTGGTCAGCTTTACCATTGTTTTAAATAAATGTTACTACCAAAGCAAAGTCAGCAGCAGGCCCCCAGAAAAATCCCACCCAGTAGGAGGGACTTTCCTCACCAAAACTGCGCTCCCTTTCCCACTCACAGCATAACGCACATGCTCAATTGAGCACCACTGTACTGAGGATAGGGAGATTATTCCAGAGCCCCACAGGTGTTCAGTTTTGGCTCTGAAGCATGAATCTATTCTTAGCTTGATTGACTACATATGAAATTCTTAAGCCCTTACTGAAGTTTTGACGTGAGATTTGGATGAACCATTGATTTCTAAGGAGAACTCTCCCCACTTTAAAAAAATTAAAAAAAAAAAAAAAAGATTTCTTCATAAAAGTCAATGGCACAATGTGGCCGTTGATATGTGCTGTAAGGATCTCCTCCTGGAGAGAGCCTAGAATGAGGAGTTTCCATTTGCAAGGGATTTGCAAGCAGCAGGAATATAAGCATTTCATGAATTCCTGTTCTCTACTGAAGGTTTGGAATATCACTTCAGAAAGCATTCCATGCTTAAGCATATTCCATTTACATTTCATTATTTCCATCTGTTTTGTTAAAGTTGGAGTCGTAGGATGAAATTAATGGACATAAAATGGTATAATGAAAAAAAAGAAAGAAACTTGAAACATACTTCTTTTTGGCTCAAAATACTGATTTCAGTTCAGATACTGTGGTGTCATGCCAAAATAAATAAAAGTGGCACATATTGTGGGTCTGATTCTCATTCCTCTTACGCTGGTGTAAGTCAGGTATAACTCCATTGAAGCCTATGGAATTACACTGGTGTACAACTGGCATCTGATCAGAATCAGGCCCTTGGTTATTAATGAGCTAGAAAACCAGCAAAAAGTGGCTGATATCCAAATTACAAGGGAACCCTTTAGCACATTTGAATTTGTATTAAACTGTAAAGTGTTACATAACTCTGAACATATTTCTTAAGTAAGACAATTAGCACCTCACAGTAAGATGTAATATAATACTAAATTAAAATGCACTGTAAACATATTCCTAGCCTGAATAGAGTGACTTAAAATGATAAAGTGACTAACTCAGGGCTAGACTGTACCTAGTCATTGCACACAGGATTGCAGGGAGGAAGTGGAGGATGAATGAGGCAAGCAGAGTTGCAGTGTTTGTGCTTTAGAGGGCCTGATCCTGCACTACTGATTTCAATGCTCAAGGCTAGTGTCCATAGTTATATATTAGCCTCTTTAGAGGGGAAAGGGTGTGAATGGGACCATGGCACAGCTCCTCTTTCACATGAGCTCTAGGGGACAAACTCAGTGCACCCACGTTCACAGATAGCACAGCAGCTAATCTTCTCCATTAGGAGTCCTGAAGGTGTTGTGCCAGACAATGCTTCCATAAGCTACTGTGGGGTTAGTGTGTGACTCTTAGCTACCTGCTGTTCATTTTGATCATTGGGTTTAGTGCTGTGCAGTGTTTAGTGGCCTGACAAGATGGTCTGGTGCTCCTTTCTGGCCTTAAACTCTATGTCTCTCTTCAGGTTTCTTTTACAGTCTCATCACCATAGTATCTGAGTGCCTTCCAGCAGTGCATTAAACAACTTGATTACACAATCTATCATGTGTCGTTCATTATCTCTCTCATCCTCTCCTCCCACAAGGTGAGAACTGTGTGTGCAGTGTAGTGTTTTGTTTTGGCAAGGTTTATATACATGCACACTGCGGCGTTACACCCCATATTCTTCATAGAAATATGGTTATTATATGAATATGGCCTAAGATATATTTTATGCAAGATGGCTCATGTAAGATATCATTGGAAAAGTTATGATTTACTGAATGTGATTATCCAATTTGTATGCCTGTATCATTTCTGTATCTGAAGTTACGAATATTGACCATGTATCTGTATTTCAAATGTGCTACTTTGGGTAACACTCACAACCAGCCCTTCAGGTACAACAATGAAAAAGCCAAGCAGGGTTGATGGCCCATCAGCAGAGACAATGGACTGTGCAAGAGCTTAGTCTTCCTGTGGACATGCCAAACAGCCTGCAAGTAATGGCTGCTATGACCCTGCAGAGACATGTGACTGAGTCACCTGGTATAGGACCCAACCTTGGAATGCCAGTGTTTTTCCACTGGAAGACAAAGGGTTCCGGCCATACACAAAAGCTATATAAGGCAGGGGAGTGACATCATCATGGTTCTCCCTGCCTCCCCGCCCAAAGAGACACCTGGAAAACACCTGGAAGCAAGAACTGAACTAGCGGGAGAAGAGTTGAGCCCAGGCTGGAAAGGTGTCTAGCCTGTGAGTAATAATACCTGAAATTTCAAGCTACAGGCCAGTGCAGCTGGCATTCAAGAATCTTTGCAATCTGCCTGAAACAACAGTTAGGGTGAGAAATTACTATTTCTAGCCAATTTCTTTAGTGTATTAACTTCAGTCTGCATGTTTTGCTTTATTTGTTCAGTAATTTGCTTTGTTCTGTTTGCTATCTCTTATAATCACTTAAAATCTATCCTTTCTAGTTAATAAACTTGTTTTTGTTTATTCTGAAACCCAGTTTGTGCAATTCATAATGGGGGGGGGAGGTACCGTCCTCCACATTGAGGGAGGGGGCAGATTTCACAATATACCTTTGGGTCTGCACTCCAAGGGAGGTGGGCACCTGAGTGCTGGGGGTAGTCCCTTAAACTGAGTCTTCCCAGAGCTGATCTCAGTGTCTGTGTCTTTCTGCAGCTGGGTGTGGCCCTCCCTATGTGTGCGCTAGTGGAGGCTTAAGAGCCTGGCTCAGCTAGATTGATTAAAGGGGACCCAGGCTGGGAGAACAGGCAGGCTCAGTGGTATCTCAGTACATCAGGTAGCACCTTAAAGGGGGGCAACCCATCACACACACTTAGATTCTAAGCTCTTTGGGGAAGACACCATCTTTTTGTTCTGTGTTTGCACAGTGCCTAGCATAATGAAGTCTTGGTCTGTGACTAGGGCTCCTAGGTACTATGGCAATACAAAGAAATAATTATATATGTGTATACACACACACACACACACACACACACACACAGATAACAGTTTGTGTTAGAGAAGGCAGGGCTGAAGAAATGTACTTTGCACTTGGAGCAGAAAGTGGTAAGTAGAGCTGAACAGAAAATGAGGGTTTTTTCTGCAGAAAATTTTCGAACAGCCCCAGTGATGAAGTTTTTGATGGTCTTTAGCTCTTGTGAAAGTTCACCCGACAGACTCAGACCAGCCCCTTTGCACAGACAAGCCCACTCTCACAGGTTCACTTCAAATGCTGCAACCGAGCCCTTGGCGGGTACAATTGTTTGGAGTTTCACTTGGGATAGAGGGTACTTTTGTAATGGACTATAATGTCAGTATAATATTTGCTTGAAGAGTTCTTCCACCATGGTAATAGTCTCTAAAATAAAAAAAAAATAAAAAGCCAGATTTCATTTTGATTTGTAGATCTTGCAGGTGATGTGCATAAAAATAAGGGAGTACGCAGGACTGCAGATCTCAAAGGAGCCACAGCTGTCTTTGGAAGAAAACGGCGAGCAGATGTGTACTCAACAATGACATTGAAGCAGGAAGCTTTTCATACTTGACAAATGAAAACATCTTCTCAATCTAAATATCAGTGTATTAGGAGGATTCTAAATCCAAAAGAGCTGATGATAAGGTAATGAAATCATCTCGGGGTGCATTTGGTGAAAAGATAAATACATGCAAAGCGGATAAGATATTCTGGCAGAAGCATACACTTATCATTAAACCCTGTTGGAGGACCCCGAGTGTTCAAAGCAAAGAAGTTTAATTTCTGTTTAGGCAGGCAGCTGTTCTGAATAAGGAAGAACATTTCCTTAACTCAGCCAGTGTTTGTTACACACTTGCTGACAGTTGTAATAAGAAAGCTAAAGCAAGCCTCGCATCTGGAGAGGTGTTATTGTGCTATCAGCATCACTGATATGCAGGGCCGGTGCTACCATTTAGGCCAACTAGGCGGTTGCCTAGGGCGCCAAGATTTGGGGGTGCCAAAAAGCGGCGCCCCCATTTAAAAAAAATTTTTTTTTTACAGCGGCCGCTGCGCTGGGAGGGAGAGGGAGTCTGAGCCGCCGGCAGGCAGCCCAGGGGTTCCCCTGGGTCAGTGCGCTGCCGGCAGCCCAGGGGTTCCCCGGGTCAGCGTGCCGCTGGCAGCCCAGGGGAACCCCTGGGTCAGAGCTGCCGCACAAATCCCCGGGCTGGGGGGTGGGGAGCTGCCGCGGGGGGGTGCCTCAGGACGGGGGGGAAGCTGCTGCATGGCTCCCCGGGCCGGGGGGGGGACTGCCACAGGGGGTTGCACCTCAGGGTGGAGGTGGGGCGGGGAGCTGCCGCAGGGCTGGGGGGGGGGACGCGCAAGGTGGAAGTTTGGCCTAGGGCGCGAAACTTCCTTACACCGGCCCTGCTGATATGGCTAAATCTTGTAGTTAGAAGCCTGAGCTAACCGTCTCACACCTCGGGGGCTGATTCTCCTCTCACACAGATGCCAATCCATTGAAATCAATGAAGTTACACTGGTGTAAAACCAACATGAGTTGAGAATCAAGCACTTCAGTTGTTTATAAGACTAAATAATTTACAAAGATAGTGACTTTTATTCAAGGAGATCAGAGAAAGCAATCATTTATTAAAACATAGGGAAAAAGTCTTCATTTTTAAAACCTGTGATTTTTAAATCTAGTTCTGGATCCTGTTTCTCAGTGGCTAGTACCAATAACTCCAGAGAAAGATGAAGAAACCCCACAGAACCCAATTATGGCCCAATCTGCCTAGAGAAGATTCTTCCTAAAGCCCTTCAGTTAGTGCTTGACTTTGGCCCTGAAACAAGAAGATTTAGTCCCTGATATTTTTATATCTTATCTAGTATAACGGGATGTGTTCTGATTGTCCATAAAAAAACGCCTAGTTCTTTTCTGAACACTTTTTAGCTGTTGATGTGTTGTGGCAGTGAGTTCCATGGACTAATAAAGTAGGTCTGACTTTGCAAAGATTTACACAAGTATTTAATTTTATGTGATGTGAGTAATCCCATTGACTTCATTGAACATGCCTTTCCATAATGATAAAGGGCAACAAGGGCATCCAATTTCCCTTCTCCAGCTGATTGGTTTGTATTCTTTTTAACAAATCCCTTCTGATTTGTACCCTCTCCAAACTAAAAAGCCCCAGTATTGTCAGTCTTTCCATATATGGAAATCTTCATCTATTACAAGGCCAGAAGGGACTTCTGTGATCATCTAGTTGGCCCTCCTGCCTAACACAGTCCCTAGGACTTCCCTGAATTAATTTCTTTCATTTAGACTCAGCAGATCTTTTAGAAAAAAATTCCAATCTCGATTTAATAATTGATCGTGATGAAGAATCCACCACAATCCTTGGTAAATTGTTTCAATGGTTAATTACCCTTACCATGAAAAATGTGCATCTTATTTCCAGTCTGAATTAGTCTAGTTTCTCAAAGTCTTTCTTTGTTTCTAATCAATTTCTTCACCTGTCTCTGAACCCCTTCTGTTTCTTTCATGTCCTTTTTTGAGATAGGCTGATCTGAACAGAACACATTAGTCAAGGTAAATGTGTATGGCATTTTAATTTTTTCAGTATTATTTTTATCTCATTATGAGTCTTATAAGCCACTCAGCTTGTTGCAAAGGGAGAGAGAGAATAAAAGGGACATAAAGTGCTGTATTAAGGTACTGGAAGACAGCTGGCATGACTTGTTCTGTGATATCATTTAATGAAAAGCAGGATAATTCAGCCAAAAGTCAGTATTTTGGCATACGTAGAACTGAGGGTCATGCTCTTGAGCTATCACAAATAGGTGGAGATAGTTTTGTTTATGACTCAGTCATGACTCAGAAATGGCTGAGATACTGATTTTATATATCTTTAAAACAAAAATAGAGAAAAGAAGTTTGAATATTAAATAAGGACAAATGATACTGTCAAAATATATATTAATACAGAGCAAGACAGTACGTACTGAGAAAATTTGAAGGCATAAATGATATTCACCTAAAGTGTTAAAGGAATTAGCTAACAAATTTATTATATCACTAACAACTCAATGAGATGTTTAAAACAAACCAAGTTTGAGCAAAACTGAAAATGTGGGGAAATGTGTGGTTTTTAAATATACAGAACTTGATAACTAAACAGATGCTTTCCAAGCCAACTCACCTCTGGGCTATGACCAAGCATAGACAATTTTAGCCAAAATAAATTTGTTTCAGAAAGTTAATTATCAACTAAAATGATATTACAATGGTACTTGAAACTTAAACCTTAACTCACATTCTCTGATCAAATTATATGTACTTTGCTGACAAATATTTTTTTAAAAAGATATTGCAGATCAAGTTTGAGACTACAAAAGATGCAGAATGTCCCATTTAGTTTGCATTTTATGAGATTAAATTAGAGTCTGACTGTATCGTTGGCACTGTAATTCTGCTTATTCAAATGAAGTTATCAATGTGGCATTTGCCACTCATGAATTCTTTTCATGCTGCATAAGAGGTGGTGGAATAAGTTAGAGTTCTGTGGAAGTGAAAAGTCATATATATTTCTATAAATTATCCTCTGTAAAATGTTCTTAATAACATTTAGGCTTCCTAAATTTCACCTTATTGCCTGGCCTGTATACAAATTCCACTAACAAAGGCACTCAATAGTCCACTGGCCCCTTCACTTGCCAACCTTAGGAATTCCATACCTTTCCAAGATCTCCATATCCCCCAAATATAATTTCCCCCAGGTACTACTTGCAGTGACCCATTAAGCTGAGAGGGCAAGGGATAGAATTACACTATGTTCTTTAGTATGATTCCCCATAGGAATTCAAAGATAATATAACACATGTCGGGACTGGCAATATTTTATAATAGTACTTCAGCCCTTGAGTCCTTTCAATTGGACTTCCTCTTGAGAGCATACAAAAGGTACAAAACTCTAACAATTTACCAGATGACCTGTCAGAAGCAACAAAAAGAGAAGCAGATCCTTCCAATAATATTATTTTGTTTCCTCCCTGAGGTACTGTGAATGTTCAGAAATTTTAAAATTTAAATGTTTACATAGAAAGTCTTTTTACATTGCCCAGAACACCAGCAGGACTTCCTTATATGCTCAAAAAGCTGAATGTACGGTTTTCTTCATAAATCTATATAATCACCTTTAACCCACTGCACAGGCTAAGGTATGAGTTCCTCACATCCTTTATGAGGATGTGTTTGGTTATTGTTTTTAACCCAGCATTATATTTCTCAGCTCTGACATAGCTATCAAGAGACTATGCTCATACAAATCATGAAAAAAATGACAAAATGAAGAGCAAGAAAATCTATGGAAAAAAGGGAAATAATAATTTTAGCAATTAATCTTTTGATGTATATTCAGAAAATTTTATTTCAATTTAAATGTGTGTGCGTGTGTGTGTGTGTGTGTGTGTGTGTTTGTTTTAAAGGGGGAAGAACAAACGTGATTCAACATAGTACAGTGATTACTAGCAGACATAGTGTTTACTCCCTTGAATATTCCTACTGAAGTCAGTAAGGCTACTCATTGTAGTAAGTATTATATCTGGTGAGACTGCAAGTGTGGGATTTTAAAGTGCTTAGTGTTGGCCTAACTCTGCTCACCTTGTCACCACTAGTAAAACTCACATTTATTTAGGCTTAGCAGAATTCAATTTTTATTTTTTAAAATAATGTTGATAATATTGATGTTTATGTTTGAGGTTTTGTTATTTTTATTGATTTAAAATTTGATAGTTGCACAAAATTATGGGCTTTAAAATTTTTTTAAACGATAGTAGATATTGAGATTCAAAAAGTTAAAGTTTATAACCATTAAGACAAATTGTTGACATCACACGTCAAAATATACAAAATAAATATCCCTAAATTAAACTAACACATTCTCAGGTAGCATTTTTCTTACTTCGCCTATCTGTAAATTTAGATTATTATTGATGGAAATATTTTTTTGGGTTGATTTGTGTGTGTACAATGAAATTAACATTTACTGATAAAACTCTAATCCTTCCAAGCCTACATTTCTTTTAGTGGGAGCTGAGTTAGCCCAAGATTGAACGCTTTCAAGAATCCCATCCTAAGTGTCTACAGGATGGGGCTCTTACTTTGGGGCATCTTTAAGACAAACTGTATCCTCAAATAAAGTTAAATAGGTGAAACTGTGGGGAGGAAACCAGAGGGTGGAAAGAAATAAAGGGTATAGGCAAGTGAGAAAACAATTTTTAGGTGAAATTTGGGATCAGATGGAGAGCTGTTGAGGGATACTGTGTAAGGAAGGGACAAAATACAGACACACAGAAATAGAAATCAGTTCATCAAATTTGTGTCTGGGTATGTATATATTTGACCCTATCATGCAAAGACTGATACATGTGCTTAACATTGTGCACAAATCTTTGCATGATTGGGGACAAATACATTCATTAGACACAAATGAATTGCAAAAAGCATTAGGATGATAGGGGACAAAGCTACAGTGAATACATATCACAAATAGAATATGTGTTGTACCTCATGACAGTCCCTTGCACATTCTTTTTGGTATGCTAGTTACTGGCATAAAATGAGTCAAAAGGTGTGAATCACTGCTTTGCATGTTTGTCTAAATTACCATCTTTTTGGCAGCAAATTTTTCAAGCTTAACCTCTAGATTAACCATCACCAGCTGGGACTCTCATTGAAATTCAGTGCGAGTATTCAAAGTGAGTAGGGTCCCTCACACCAAATCCACAGTCTGTCTAAGAGATCTGGAAGCAGATTCTCTGACAGCTCTTGCCTTTCCAGAATTACTAACCATTTTGCAGTTGCGGTGTAATGGGTTCAGAACGTTATGATGTTGCTCTCTCAGCTGCATGTTATCTGCTGTCAGCCATGATTTGATATTATAGTGCATGGAATATCTTACATAGTAACTCTGTTTTGCTCAAGGGTTGCACTTGCTAAATGGTTTTGACATGGAATCAAGCTGTATTGAAAGTTAAAACCCAATAAGAAGAGACAAGGGGGAAATAAAGACATAAAACTGTACTAGTAGGTGGTTTTGGGACTGAAAAATAGTTTAAAAGAAATCTGAACTGTTACATAGATAAATTACATTTTCTCCTTTCAAATTCCCTTTCAACAGATAACAGACAATTTTAGATGCTAAACCCAGAAATATGTTGAGAAGAAAGATCTCAATTTTGATGAAAAGGTTTATTAATAATTATTATACATTAATTTTTATAATTAAGTAAATACAAACTTGCCTTCACCTTTACTGAATTTTAGGAAATACACCTCTACCCTAATATAACGCTGTCCTCAGGAGCCAAAAAACCTTAATGCGTTATAGGTGAAACCGCGTTATATCGAACTTGCTTTGATCTGCCGGAGTGTGCAGCCCCTCCCCCCCCAGAGCACTGCTTTACCGCGTTATATCTGAATTTGTGTTATATTGGGTCACGTTATATTGGGGTAGAGGTGTACTGACAGTTATGTTCAAGACAACTATGCTAATCTTTTTGGATGCTCACATTGTGAAATAAAAATGTATAAGCTAATATAAGGACTCACTAGGCAATGCTGCTTTCTGCCAACAAGTGACAGAAATCAAAGTGTTACAGAGGATGACACTGACACCTCTTTAGCTATAAAACCATATTTATTACCTCCAAATCTGTTTACAAAGACCCTGGAATGCAACTTTATAACTTCTATTTTGCCTTAGCCATCTATATATATTTTTTTATAGTTTGAAAGACACATGCTTTTATATATATTATTATGATTTATGCCTTGCATGAGTATTTGAGAGGAGTTTAATTATAAATTGTAAGACTATTTGGTCAAAAGACAAACAAACCAAAGAGTGTCTTCTTAATGAGCAGGATACCTTCCCTTTTCTCTTATTCAAGACACTAGTCTGGTATAGCCTGGATCTACAGTTCAATGAGTGAGATATTCATGTTCTTTCAAAGAGGTCTAAAGAATGTAAAGATACTCTTTATTTTAAAAAATGCCAGAAGGAGTGTTTAGAAGCTGATGTTATCCAGGCCATAAAAACCCAAGCTAAAAGGCCTTTATTGTTTCCTATAAACCCCTTCCTCTCATACACCTTCTCTTTTCAAAGAGACAGACTTCAGATTTAAACCCAAACGAAGAATTCTAGAAATAGTCTTATGGAAACAGACATTTTATAAATACAAGAATTACAAGAATGAAGACTTTAAGGAGAACACTTATGGCTGGGAAACATTTTATAGAAGTGCTTGGTTGCTTCATAACTCACATTCCACTTGATAATTCCTGATATTACTATAATGTGAATAGTGAAATGTTTTATTTACAAATATGGAATTAAATGACCTTGCAATAACGGGTTACTAATATAAAAAGGCATTTGAATATAAATGCTGTATAGTATTATTAACTGGGGAATAAGTTAATTATCTGGCATGCTTGTGAAAATTCACAGAGACAAGAAGGATCTCTCACAGGATTAAAAATAAACCAATAACTTCTCTGATAATAACTTCTGTTTAAGAAACTATTTTAAAAGTTGAAAGACATTTATATATAAAATAGAAGCATTTGGACCCATTCAAAACAGAATTTCAAGTCCTATTGAACAACATCTCTGCTACATATGAACTAACAAATTGCCTGTTTGTGAGATGAAGATGCTACCAAAACAATCCCCATGAGGGTGCTGAGCCAATGAAAGGTGACCATAGCTGATATATAAATCCAGTCAAGACCCTGAAATAGGTGTTTTTCACCATCAGTGAGACTATGGAAAGAGAAGAAATAAAAGCCGGGGAAGCTGGTGATCCCCCAGCTCTCAGCGGCTACTTCTCTCAGCTTCAGTGTTTCTAGCCTACCTCATTTCACACCTTCAAGTCAATACCTCCATTAGCAAGGAGAAGAAGCAACAAGACAGCATCAGCATGAGCGGAATCCAAAAGAAGCCACAATACTGCTTCTAAAGAATCCAACCTCCCAGCCTAGCACTGCTTCCGCAGCATGACTCCACTATGGCTTCAACACTGTTGGTGAGCTGATGTTTACCGAGCATTACAAAAGGCTTTGATTGAAATTATTCTTCAAATAATTTTAATAGATATGGAAATGGAATTGTAACTTCAGATGCTAAAAGCAGAACATCAGATTGATTAGATTATGCACTAAGTCCTGGAGAGGAGACATAAGATAACCTTGTAAGATAGTGAAAAATAGGGAATTTAACTTGAATGTGAGATTTTTAATTTTCATGAAATTGCCAGTCTCAAGACTATGCCATAAACTGAGTTGGTTTGTTTATGAGAAATATTGATGTTTTAAATGAATAATTTATTGAATTACATCTCTTAACTAACTGCAATAAACACTTTGTTCAGTTTCATAGGACTTATTAACATTACTTATCTCTCCCCATTTATTAACTGTTTGGATTACCTATAATAAACCAAACAGGATTCACTGACCATTAAACAAAATTCTTTTGTCCATTTATAAACTGTTATCTATGATATACAAAGCAGTATTCACTACTGATTTAGGTGAATAATAGACTTTGATTTTAACTTATCTCAAAAGGGACCCCACCAGCAGTGGACTCCCTCTTAAAGGTGTTCTCTCTGTATAAAGGTTGAGATATTTCGTGTGGAAACAAAACATATAAACATATAATTTCATCAAAACCAAAATTTTTCATGGCCAAATGTCAATTTCAACCTAACATTTCAATTTTCTCACATGAAATGTCAAAACAACAATTTTCATTTTGTTTCCACTTAAAATGTCATTTTGCTTTGGTTTCTTGAAACTAGGATTTAAGGATAACTAAGTTATGAGGTGTGCAATCATCTGAAACAGAACACTATATTCTCAGTTGCTTGAATTTGTTCAAGGTTCTATAATCTCTACATTGATGTTTTTTGTTAGTTTTGTTTTGATGATCACACATCACAGAAATGTTATGCAATGTTATCCAATTGTTATAATGGGATAGCCAGAAGTGTGGCTTTTCAGTGCTGGCATTTTTCTAGCTGTAGCTTACCTACTCTGAGACAAACAAGGGGAAAGAGAAAACAAAAAGAGCCATTAGCTACAAAATTATCAGGAGTTTGAGGTTTGCATAAATTTACCAGCCTAATTCCTCCAGGATTGCACTATATAAAAATTGATTGAACTAACAGTTGGGGTTTCTTGATTTTTTTTTAATTTAAATGTGCAGCATTCTGCTCCTCCCACTGATTACAACATTCACAAGGGTGTTTTTAGCTCAGCCAGTTTGTGACCTCCAACCCTGACCTTATGAAAACTTAATATAAAAATTAAAATTGTCTGCAGGGAAATTGAATTAATTCCATCTGTGCTAAAAAATCTATTTATTTTAAGCAGCTAGGCAATTAGGAGAGTACATTTGTTTCGCTTTAATAATTTTACTGGGGAGAGGAGAACTAAAGAAGAACAGTTGTCACTAACAAAGAATTGAGTGGCTGAATATTAATTCACTGTACATTTTTCTTACTATACTCAATCTTTCCTCATTATCAGCAGAGAAATTTTAAAAATACCTTTTTAAGGTAACAGTTTGAATTAATAGGGGAAGATACAAATAACAATTGTATATGATGAGTAGCTTAGAATCTCATGTTCATTAAGGCACCAATTCAGGAAGATACCTAAGCATATGCTTAACTTTAAGCACATGTGTAGTCCCAATGACTTCAAAGAGACTTGCTAAAACACAACCTAAAGCATGTACGGTACTTAATTTTAAACACGTGCTTAAGTATTTTGCTGAATGAGGATGGGATTACTTTTGTGGTTAATGTTATTCATTACTGTTAAATGGTTTGCTGAACTGGGACCTATTTTGTTCCATATTACTGGAGAAATATTTTGGTCAAGCCTATGAGACTCAATAGTGAAGCATATAAACTATGAGCATTAATAATCATATTTTCCCTGCATGAGTATTCACAACAGCACTGAACTTGATTCTTCCTTGTGTCTAAGGTCCATTCAGCCCAGAGTAGCAGGAGGTGGACATGGCTTCCGATTCTGAAGGGCTGTCTGTGATGTCTTTGCCCTGTCATAAATCAAAGTTGTCATAGGAACTGATAGGGGACTTAACCCATTGGAGGATCAGTTTAGCTTTGTTATGCTTACTATGCCAGACAGAGCTGAGACTGGCTCAGGAGCTGGCATTCTACTGGTTTACACTGGTAGAGAGTTTCCCTCTTCCCAGGGAATTCTCTGCTGGCCATCTGCAGCCATAATCCAGCCCCCTGAATACTGAACCATTATGGGTTGGGCTTAGATGGATTCCTTGGAGGAAGCTGCTTCTTTGGCTATTCTAAAGATCTGATAAGGTATCTGGATGCACTATCCCGAGGATATTACACCAAAACAGCTGTTCCTGAAGATTGCTGAGCACCCTCTGCTCTCATTGAAATGTGTTTTAAAAAGGGATTTGAATGAAGAAATAGTAGCCAACTGGTGCACGAGAGTATGGAGAGATGTCCAAGTCTGAGCATGAATTGATTATATCTCTATCTTACAAGTACCATGTAATATTTGCAAATCCTGAAAGTATATATTGAGATGTGTCATAATCTAATTCACACATTAATACCCAGAACAATTTTCAGGTGATGACAGTGTTGTAGAAATCCAAACCTGACAAATACCTTGTATTAGCAATGAGTTCTTTTCGTCAGCATTTATTGCAAAGGAAAGTGGTGGAAGAATATTGCTTATTTTAGTTTCAATATCTTATATCTATTTTAAAAATAAAATATCTATAAACTAATATGTAGCACAATCAAAGATTTTTATGCTCTAAAGCTATCTCTTTACATATACAGCCAGAGGATACACCTTTCTGTGCTCTTCTACCAATTCAAAGGAAAAAGTCCACCAAATGAGAAATTAAGACATTATTGCAGACTTGCAAAGTTCCACTTGTCCCATCAGCGGCAGCAAGTTATGTTTTTGATGGATGAATGAAATATGGCTATGTTTAGCTTTTTTAAAATGATTAAATGATAAAGGTCAGGCAAGTAGGTTTTATGTCTGGTCTGGTAAATGTATATGGCAAGTCTGCCAATCTGTATTGTTGTATTATCTTGAAATATAGCATCCTAATGTGCTACACAGACTTTAATGCTTGTTGTTATTCACCTAAACTATTGTTTTAACTAAACTTACATTAACTGAATTCTAAGAGTCTCATTCTCCTAGTGGAGAAAAAAAAAGGGCGATGGAAGGAATCAAGGGAAGGCTGGTATATCTGTCAGAGAAGTGGGAGCACATGTTGGACTACATATGGCAAGGTGGTGGCTGTCCCATGATATCTCAAGTGGGGGATGCATATTGTAAGGAGGAGGATGCATGTATAGGGAGTGGGTCTCTATTGACGGTTGTATCTCAAGTGGGAGGGATCTCTCGGGGGAATGGGTCACTTGTGGTCTTTGCAAATCCTTGAGGAGATACTGCTGCCTTCAGAGAGGTGAATCTAATTACCAGGAGTCTTCTCACAAAGGAGTTGGATGCTACATGCAACATCATGTGTACCTTGTTGATACTAATGTTGGTCTTTAAAGACTTGAACAATTTTGGACCCAATAATCAGAGAGACTGTCTTTAGCTTTTTACCCCAAAAGGCAGGTAAGATCAGCTGTGGCACATCTCAAGTTTCCAGGACAGAGGCACAGCACAAAAAGCAGAGCCCTGGAAAAAAGGGTACAAAGGTGGCCTTACACCAACTTCACACAGCCCAGATTGTGCACTGCTGCAGGGACTAGTACGGTAGAGCAACCTGGGAGCTGCTCTAACTTACAGCAGCCTCCCAGGGCCGTCTATGGGCTGTGAAGCTGCCAGAATTTCTGTAGTGCCATGTGACACATTCCTGCTGACTGCTCTTTGGGGGGGTTGCAAGGGTGAATTGTGCAGGGCCACATATGTCAGCCATAGACAGGTCATGTCCTGGGGAATTTCCCAAGCTACTTCAAGTGTTCTATAAGGGCTGGAGCTGGGAGCAGAGGTAGCCCCTCCCTAACCAGCAGTAGTGCTCTCTCCATTTAGAGAGCTCTTCTTTAGAAACTGCTCCTTTTGGGAATCTGTCAGGGCCCAAATCTAGAGACTTTCAGGACAAGGGGGATTATAATTTATTTAGCATTTAATTAGCTATTTTTTATTTGTGTTTTCATTCTTTTTCATTAAGCACCCATCTGCCAAAATGTTATTCACTATTGAAATTAGCTGAATAAACAAATATTGACAGGGACCAGCCTCAAAGTAGTTCTGTGAGGTCTTACAAGACCTCACATACAAATGATTCCCACAGCCTCCAAATATTCTTTTTACGTTAAAAAAATGGGAGCGATTACCCAGTTTTTACTCAGACAAAAGAGAGTTTAGCTTAAGTAAATACTGACTCAGGACTTTAGAATTTGACCCATCAAAAGAATAATTCTCATAGATCTATACATTCCTGCTAGAAGGAATAGGATGGATAGACTATTTGAAACCAAACTCTGAGCGTGTGATTTTCAAAAGCAATGAACATTGACCTAACTCTGTTCCCACTGAAGTCATTTACTGAATGCATTTGGAAATCTCATACTCGGTTTGTAAGTCAAATATCTGAAATTCTTTAATACCTTTCAATTATATCTAACTTGTATCCTTAGACACTTTCTATTATCAATATTCCATATCAATAAGGTGGTAAAATCCAATTTAAAGTCTCTTTTGAAGTTTTAAGTGATTTGACATGGCTGCTTTATTTTATAGAGCTACCATATATTTGATATAGTGTTTTTGCATAGTTTGTAGCAATTCTATACATCTCTGACTTTTTAAAAAAAACCAAATCATTGCTAATATTAAACTTCAAAAAAAACTCACATGTGAGAAGAACCAACCATTGTAAATCCTGAGAGATTTCCATCATTTTCCTGTATTCCATTATATCTTAAAATGAAATGCTTTACAATCCACTTTCTTTATATAAAGCTTATTCTGGACTCATTTGCTCTGTGCATCTACAGGATATACAAATGCGAGTCACATCTACCTATGAGAGGAATTGTTAGTAATGAGAAAGGAAGCTATTGTTGCAATAGATACAAAGTAAGCAGAGGTTTGGGGGGGAAAAAAACCAATTTCAACCTAACAATGCATTTTCTCAGCTAATATATATTTTATAAGCATTCCTACTGCATAGATTTCTCATACGGAATAGGGACCAAACAAACTTAATGTTTACAAAGATTGGTGTTGTATAGCATAGATATTTACAACAAAGAATTAATTCCAAATGTAGGGGATTCATTCCACCAAATTTCTGAAACACATGGAAATATGATACTATCCCCATCTTTACGAGATTATAGGACATGTTGACTTTTGTGTTATATTTTGCCAGTGCTTTCCATCATGTCAAAAATCTTTGATGCAGAAAGAACCAATTTACAAAACATGCCTATCATAATTATTTTTAATTACAGCCATATGGAAATATTCCAGTTTTAGGGACTTTTTGATGAGATCATTTTTGATGATTACAGTGATTGCAATTTCTGGGATATGGGCACTCATTGCGACAAAAAGAGCAAATCATTCAAGAGAATGCTAACTTCTTAGGGCCAAAATTTAGCTGGATCTTATGGAGTAAGAGGTGAGGGATGTCCAAGAAACCTCCATCTCTCTCCCTTCCCTAGTGGCCCACCCAAGGAACAGTACAAGATTTGCTCCTAAATGCATGTTACAAGAAGCAGGCAATTGTACTTTCTTTCAGTAGATGGCATGAAATCAGCGAAGAGCCCAGCAGATCAGATAAATAATAACCCTTCTTCCTGTTACTGAGTGAAATGCAACTGAAATCTTAAATTTTTAGCTAATGAATGGTGGGGGTGGGAAGAGACAATACCATATTTTCCCAATTTGCAACCCAGAAGACAATGAGATTTGATAGGACAAAGGCCTGACTTTATATAGGGTTTTTCATATGCAAGTATGCAGGAGAAAGAGGGCAACCAGCAGTAGCCCACACACAGCCTTGGACAGTGAGGATGCTCACATTGAAACAACGTGCTTGATGGAGCCAAAGATGAAATACTCAGGAATGAGGGCCAGACTATTATTGGTACTGAACAAACTATAGTACTCCTTACTGCTGAGATCAGAATGAGGCCAAGCTTAATTATTTCAAGACCAAGATTTTTAAAAACAGACATTACTGGAAACTGGCGGGATGTCAAAAATCAAATGGAATACTAAACACGGCCATATACGGGAAGGAGAGATTAGGTCATGGGGTGGGGAAATGGCACAACACCTAAAATATTCCAGTGAGTCTAATGAGATGAACTATCTGAGAACAGAATCAAAGAGCAGACTGTGAGAGACTTCAGAAGGACTTACCAGAGCTAGGCATACAGGCAGCTCAATGCCAGATGAAAGAGAACCTTGATAAATGCGCACTGCAGGGAACAATTGGAACCCTTCATATTAGGACACATTGCAGGGTTCTAAATTATCTGTAATCACTTAGAAAAAAGACCTGGGTATCAGCACAATTAAAGCCTCCATTCAATAGGCAATAACTGTCCAAAAGTCAAACAGTTAGGATGTATAAGGAGAGGGATGGAAAATAATACTGAAAATATGTCCTCACCCACAACTATTTCACATTTGGGGACAATATATACCTTCAAGTCAGCAGCACTGCTGTGGGTACCCGCATGGCCCCACAGTATGCCAACATTTTTATGGCTGACTTAGAACAACGCTTCCTTAGCTCTCGTCCCCTAATGCCCCTATTCTACTTGCGCTACATTGATGACATCTTCATCATCTGGACCCATGGAAAAGAAGCGCTTGAGGAATTCCACCATGATTTCAATAATTTCCATCCCACCATCAACCTCAGCCTAGATCAATCCACACAAGCAGTCCATTTCCTGGACACTACTGTGCTAATAAGCGATGGTCACATAAATACCACCCTATACCGGAAACCTACTGACCGCTATACTTACCTACATGCCTCCAGCTTCCATCCAGGACACACCACACAATCCATTGTCTACAGCCAAGCTCTAAGATACAACCGCATTTGCTCCAATCCCTCAGACAGAGACAAGCACCTACAAGATCTCTATCAAGCATTCTTAAAACTACAATACCCACCTGCTGAAGTGAAAAAACAGATTGACAGAGCCAGACGAGTACCCAGAAGTCACCTCCTACAAGACAGGCCCAACAAAGAAAATAACAGAACACCACTAGCTGTCACCTTCAGCCCCCAACTAAAACCTCTCCAGCGCATCATCAAAGATCTACAAACTATCCTGAAAGATGATCCCTCACTCTCACAGATCTTGGGAGACAGACCTGTCCTCGCTTACAGACAACCCCCCAACCTGAAGCAAATACTCACCAGCAACCACACATCACTGAACAAAAACACTGACCCAGGAACCTATCCTTGCAACAAAGCCCGATGCCAACTCTGTCCACATATCTATTCAAGTGACATCATCATAGGACCTAATCACATCAGCCATACCATCAGGGGCTCATTCACCTGCACATCTACCAATATGATATATGCCATCATGTGCCAGCAATGCCCCTCTGCCATGTACATTGGCCAAACCGGACAGTCTCTACGCAAAAGAATTAATGGACACAAATCTGACATCAGGAATCATAATACTCAAAAACCAGTGGGAGAACACTTTAACCTGTCTGGTCATTCAGTGACAGACCTGTGGGTGGCTATTTTACAACAGAAAAAGCTTCAAAAACAGACTCCAACGAGAGACCGCTGAGCTGGAATTGATATGCAAACTAGCTACAATCAACTTAGGCTTGAATAAGGACTGGGAATGGCTGAGCCATTACAAACATTGAATCTATCTCCCCTTATAAGTATTCTCACACTTCTTATCAAAAACTGTCTGTACTGGGCTATCTTGATTATCACTTCAAAAGTTTTTTTCTCTTACTTAATTGGCCTCTCAGAGTTGGTAAGACAACTCCCACCTGTTCATGCTCTCTTTATGTGTGTATATATATCTCCTCAGTATATGTTCCATTCTATATGCATCCGAAGAAGTGGGCTGTAGCCCACGAAAGCTTATGCTCTAATAAATTTGTTAGTCTCTAAGGTGCCACAAGTACTCCTGTTCTTTTTGCGGATACAGACTAACATGGCTGCTACTCTGAAACCTGCATTGGTTATTGTTATTTAGTATTTGTACTGTGGTATTGTCTAGGAGCCCCAGTCGTGGAACAGGACCCAATTGTGGTAGGTGCTACAAAGACAGAACAAACTGCCTCAAAGAGTTTACACAATCTAACATCGAACACACACAATGTTCAATTTTGATCACCTCATGACATAGCAAAAATAGAAGGGTGTCAGTCTAGTGATGATAATTAGAGACACAGAAAAACTCAGGTATAAAGAGATACTGAAATGACTGAGACTGATTAAAAAAGAAACTAATGAGAGGATATATAGGTATAAAAATAAGGAATGGTAAAATTAGGCTCAAGCACCTATATAGTCTCTCATACACAAAAACAGGACAATTCAATGGAATTAGGAGGTAAACCATTTAAAACGGATAAAATCAAATAGTTTTTATACCCAATGTATAATTAGCCTGTGGAACTCATTTCTACAAGGCGTTATTGAAGCCAGATTCAAGATTCAAAAAAAGGATTAGAATCACAGTTGCCAACTTTCACGTGGTAAATAAGCACCACGACTTTCACAATAAGACAAAAATCAAGCTAATCCCATTTCAAAACAAGGCAAAAACAAGCCAATCCCTAAGAACCCCAACATTCTATGTGACTAGATCCCCCCGGCGTGCAGTCTGGGACTGTGGTGGGCTTGCTGTACTCCCCTGACTCTGTCCTCCCTTTGTCCCTGCTTGCCCCCCCTTGCCGGGAGCTGATCAAAAAAAAGAAGCAACAACGTACAACAAGCTACAAGCCAAACAAGCTACAAGCCAAAAACTAGCCAACAAGCAACTCACAAGTCAATTAAGCCAAAAACAAGCCCAATTTCTGCGTTTTTTTTCACAGGTTTGGCATGTCTGATTAGAATAACGAGAACATTCACAGTTACATTAGAGAATATTTTTAAGGGATAAAACCCCCATCCTTCAAGGCATTAGCCAGACTCTAACTGAGGTGTTAAACTTCCTCTGTACTCAGTTTATTCCCTCTGCTAGGAAGTTTTTTACAGCTTCCTCTGAAGCATCTGGGACTGGCCACTGTCAGAGACAGGACATTGGACTAGATGGACTACTGTTAATTCCTATGTTCTTTGCAGAGAAGAGTAACATTACACTTAATTTTCTATTTGGCACCAAACTACTAGATTAATGGTGTATTATAAATACAGTGGAGATAAAGGTAGCTAGGTTGACAGATATATATATAATCTTGTTCTGTCACTCAGCATTCTAAGTTACTTTTCCATCCTTGTTTTTATTGCTGTCCTCCTATACACATATGCATCATCATCTTCCCGCCAGCCTGGCTGCTTCCATCACTTTTTAGTCATGACTTGCATTACCTCCCGTTTTGTTTTTGTTGGCTTGGCACATTACCCTAATGTGCTCTATTTATTCCACCCAGATGGTAGTTCTCATTGTGTTTGACTCCATGCAGAAAAGCCTGGCTAGCAGTTTACATTTACTTTCCATATTGCTCCAAGATTTTATGTATAATGTCTGGTATTCCCCACATGGAAAACTCCCTCAGCTTGTCCTTCCAAGTCATGTACATTTTGTTTTGTAGGCTCAGTGGCCTCAGCCAGCTTGAGAGTATTTTAAAAATGTTAAGTCTAATTCTGATAATAAATACTATTCTTTGTATTCAATCATTTATGATACATCTGTCTCAGCATTTCTGTCAATAATTCACCATAACTACAGTCCTTGGATAATTGTCTCTGTTCTGCTATCTATTTTCTTGCTCCGTTTCCTCTGTCAAAAGTGAAATTTCAATCTTTGCGCAATGTTGCTACACTTGAGGTTTCACTTAAAAAAGAAAATTTAAACATAAAGCTAAGTGAACAGTTTAGAGAATCCATATAGTCTAGTGGATAAGACACTGCACAGGGAATGAGAAGATCCAGAGTTTATTCCTGGCTTTGCCACTGACCTGCTGGGTGACTTTGGGCACATCACTGCTTCCCTCTGTGCTGGTGTTTCCCCTTTGTCTTGCCTATTTAGACTGTAAACTCTTCAGGGCAGGAACCGTCTCTTACTATGTGTTTGCACAGTGCTTAGACCAGTGGAGCCCCTGTCTTAGCTGAGGCCTAAGTGTTACTATAATAATAATGATACAAGTTTTGCATGTGAAGTACATAAATGAATTTTGGCCACTAAGCAATTGATCCAAGAATTACCTCAGTCGCTCAGGGAAGATGAAATTGAATCACAGCAGAGAAAGGCAGGGGCTGGGAAGAGCTATACATAATTCATAGATGATTCCTTTTGCTACCACGAGTTTTCAGAAGCTGAATTTCATCCCACTGAGTTACAATCAGGGACGGCTTTAGGATTTGGGGGCCTCTTTTGGTAATTTTTGGCAAGCCCCTTAAACACCTCTACTCCCCAGAAATCCCTCTGGTTTCCCTTGCTTTTTTCCTGCCTTATTCTCTTTTATATAACTTTCTCCATGTGTCCTTTCCCATTCCTTGGTCATTACTGGGAGGGAGATAGGATGGTAGATCTTCTCTTCCCCTTTCAATATTATAGAGGGAACCAGCAGAGTTTCCCTTTCCTAGCTTCTAATATGGTAACTATGAGAACTGGGACAAATAAGGCATAATTACAGAGCACCAGCCCATCCACTCCATAGCAACAGACACTACAGTCCCAGTGTAAATTTTGGACCATCCTGCAGGATTGGGATTGTGGATATATACAGTAGGAGAAATTTTTGATTCTATTTTCTGTGTACAGAACCTTTAAACAGAAGGTTTATTGTAGTCAGTAGCAATACTTCCATTTACTTCAATGGCCTTCACCAAGGAATCTCCCTGCTTGTCTAGTTAAGGGGCAATGCTGCGAGGCAATTCAAGATGGAGGCTCTTATCCAGGGAGAAAATTTCACTGTGCTCTGTCAGAGACATTTGTTCTTTCTTTCTTTGTTGTTGGCTTCCATTTAAAATAAAAATACTCTTGAATGAAAGAACATGAATGAAAGCACCTCATGCATCGGAAATGTGGCAGGGCCCCTCAACTTGGCTGCATGTTTCACAGGCCCTCAAAGTTGGCTCTAATTATAGTGAGGTTAGGAGGGAGTATTGGTTGGCATCTCAGGTGTAACTCTCAAAGTGCTGTGGAATAAAATATTCTACTTATGTGGCAACATTGACATCTCTAATTCAGAGACTCATTTTCTTTTCAGTTTGGGGACCTGGAGGAAACTATAAATGAACATTTATTTTCTCTGACAGATGAGGTGGGTGAGATAATATCTTTTATTGGACTAACTTGGTGAGAGAGATGCTTCCTACACCTGGAGAAGAGCTCTGTGTAAGCTTAAAGCTTGTCTCTCTCACCAACAGAAGTTGGTCCAATAAAAGACATTATCTCACCCATCTTGTCTCTCTAATATCCTGGGATCAACACAACTATAACAACATTTCTTTTTTCCCTTATCATTCTTGGAAGTTCTTGGAAGACAGTGGGGACTTTTTGGATTTAATAATGACTATAGCAACAAAAAACGTAAGGAGGGAAATTTAGACAAAGAGGTAGCAAGGAGGTGAATACACCTGAAATGTAGGTGAGCCCCACCATCAAAATTTAATATAACTTCCATGGGACATAGGATGGTATATGCAACAGGAGCTTGTCAGCCAGAGTGAGGTAAGGGCAAAGTCAATAATACCATCAAATGTAACATTAGGTGGTGTAGTTTCTCTTTCCTCTTTGTATTGACCAGAGCCTGGATAATTAATCCTCAGGGCATTCTGAATCAAACAATTATCATTCCAGTAATTCACCACAGCTCCCAGAAGTGACTGAGGAGTCACCTCTTTCTCCTGTTATTCTGCTGGGAATGCAGTTGTGTCAAAAGAAATACTCAATTCACCCAATAAAGTCAATGACTACGTTCACTTCTACCTATTTAATGAGAGCATTGATGTGCAATTTGACTGACTCTGTGTCAGTATTGCTGAGATTAGAGTAGATGAGCAGAGCTGCAGAATTAGGGTACAAAAAAGCCGCAGATTCTTAAGTGATGTCTATTTAAAAAAGGATTCATGATAATGGCAAGAATGTTGCCCTAGTCAATTGATTTAGATATATCTGAGGTGAACTGAGGTTATACTGACTGGAAGGAAGACCTGAGCACCACTGCAGCATTGGAAAAGATGCTACAGGGAGTATTGCCATGCAAAATTTCACTCACCCAGAACGAGCAATCTTTTGATAGTCAAGTGAATTATTGTCCCTTCCTCTGCCATCGGTGTCCCAATTCTGATATCAGCATCACACCTCTGCTGAACAATAGCAGATGTCAAGGCCTTGCAGGTTGGCTTCCCAGTGCAGGAGGTATTAGCAATGAGGAATCTGGGTATATTCTAAGTGTAACTTTTATATTTAAACATATATACCAGTTTTGAAACAGAGCTGGACACAAACATCATACAGATAACCCCTTATTTCAGGAATCTCAGCCTAATACAAGCTCTCTGGGACAGGGAATGTCTTTTTGTCCTATGTTTGTACAGCACCTAGCACAATGGGGCCCTGATCCATGACTAGGGCTCCTAGGTGCTATGATAATAGAAACAATTAATAAAAATAACACAAATGCCCAGTTCCCAGGAAGCAACTCTGCCTCAGAATTTACTCTAATCAAATTCCAAGGCAGAAAGCAAACTTTTCTTTGCTCACAGCTCCTTCTATCCAGAATCCTGTATTACAAAAGCACAAGCATTCCTCCCAAAACTAAAAACTTGCTTGAGAGAACTTTAGAGTCTATAAGTAACAGTGCCACCTGGTGACAACCGCCATAACAACATCACTATCATCATGGTAAAGGGCATGTGAGTAGATTTTTATGCCTTGGCTGGTAAATTAAATGACAGTTTTGCATGGGTATATACATATACACATTTATATTTTAAGAGCTCACTAGGTTTGGTATTAGTGGATATGAAACACAGAGTTGGTATGTAATGTTATAAATGCAGAGATATAATAATTTTATGAACACTGTAGATGACCAGTCAATGAAGGGAAGTTACTGTATATTGGTTTATTAGAATTTCCTGTGTGATTGTATTGATCTAACATATTGGGGATAGTGTAATTAGATGGCTATAATGCTCTAATTCAACAGGGTCTATGCATGAAGGCAACACAATGACTTCCTAGATAAGAAAACCCAAGCACACACTTGAAAGACAATGGACCAAGCTGGTAACTTCAAGGATACTATCTCTTGTTTCCATCAACTGCAAATCTTGTTTAGCCAAAGCTGGGAGTTACTAGATCAAAAGGCTATAAACATTTAAAAAGTGGCTTGCTTCCTGCAAAGGAAGGTGAGTCGCCAGGAACTTGTCCAGAGAGCTGTCACTGAGCTTTGACAAGCAGACAGCAGACGCAGAGAAAGGCTTTGCAGAAAAATCTATAGGGAGCTAGTCCTACTAGGGTCCCCATGTGGAAGATAGCTAAATACCTGCTAGTCTATTTTTAGGTTAGTTTTTCTTCTCTGAAATGCTTTTGTTATAAATAAATACTTTACTTTTAGGAGGCTGTTTTGTCACTGGTTACCACTGTCATTGCCCTGGAAGGAATACTACTTCACAATCTGGACATAAGTCAGACCTGCTAAGGTAAATCAAGGTTGAGACACAAGGGACTGCAGACCAGGGACCAAAGAGTAGGAGAATCACAAGATTTTACCCTGAGACACAAGTGACAGCTCGAGGCCTGAGACCTATGTGGGTTGCACTCAGAGAGAACAGGAGAGGTCAGAGGTTCTGTGCCTGAGCCCGATAACTGTGATAGTGAGCACTTTCACAGCAGGTGTGTGTGGCAGGGAGCCTCACCAGTAGCGGGAGGCAGTCTAGCTACAGAAGAAAGAAGACAGCAGAATTCTGGGGAGGAAGCGCTACAGTTTGAAACATAGTACCGTGCATGTTTCCTCCAGTGCTGGCCCCATACTGCCAGCGAGTTTAGTCTTGGCCCCACCAGTAATGCTCCCTACCTAGTCTAGCAGCCCTCTGATCCCCACCCTTCATAGTGATGACTGCCCTCACTTTGCATGCCTGCCCCAAAGTAGTTTATTTTTTATTTGGACATGCTGTTATCCTTTGCTGAACTCTGCATGATGGCTCACAGTTTCCATATTTCACATATATTTATTTTAATTTTCACTGCCATATATACAGGAATGATTATGTGCCAGATTCTGTCCCACTCACTCATCCATTGGGAATACTCAAGAAGTGAAGTACTACTCAGTGTGAGTAAGGGTGGCAGAATTGGGCCCTAACTCTGTGTTTATCTAGTACAAAGACTCAAATATTCTTTTTATGAAACAGCAATTGTACTTATTCCCATTTCATCAAAAATGAGTATTAATTGGGAAAGTGATCATATTTCAAAATAGCCCACTTTCCTCCATTTCATGGGAAGATTGGTTTTCAAGAATACAAAGCTGTGTTTCAGGATTCTGACTTCTGTTCATTCCTCATGAGATAGTTCCCTGTATCAGAGTGTCCTTGAAAGATACACATGTAAATCGTTATGCAAAACCAGTTTCAGTCATTCAAATTTCCAGTCACCCTTTAAAAAAATACTGACTGTAGATTAAAGTGAGAACTATAAAAAATAAGTATTCTGGAAACAAAGGAAATCATTGTTTAAAATTGCATAGTTCACAATGGGTCTCATTGACTCCCCAGGATATTATTATTGTTACACTGTACATTATAATTCTTTAGGTATTGCTCTCTGTTAAAAAAAACTATTTTCTTCAACCAGTGGTTTAGCAAGAGATGATTGCTGGTTTTTCTTCTGAAAAAGCAAACTCAAACCTCAAAAATAAGTACGTGATATGGAAAGCAGAGAATATTCATTTTGTAAATCTGGCTGATAGGTATTTAGGAGTTGAAGCAAAACACAACACTTAGTTTTGCAAATTTAACAGATGATGCTATATTCCGATGACAAACACTGGAAATAATGGCAACAGTCATGCTAACATTCACAGAGGCATGATTATAATAATCATCTGACCTAATAAGTGGGGCATTTATTTTCTCTGTCTACTCACACAAAGCATGGATGGTGATCATAATAAAAATAGGACTGGTCAGAATTTTTCAAATTTTGAAATTTAAAAAAGCATTGAAGTTTCACATTTTGGTGAAAAATAGGAAAAGCTGTTGATGAACTTTTCATCCTGCTCCAATGGCATAGTAAATATTCAGCACTAAACTTTTCAGCTGCAAAGCACATTACAAATAGTAATTAATCCTAACACCATCACCATGAGATGGAATGTGTTAGCCCCATTCTATTCACCTCTTAATGCCTCAATTTTTCCATGTGTAATATGAGGACAATCACTCTATTCCTTTCCTACTTCTATCCACAAACTCCCTCTTTGTTGTCCGTTTCCTTCGCTGCTGCTAATTTTACTATCTTCCCCATCACGCAGGCTCAAATACGAGGCCCCACATTCAACCCCATTCTCTTCTTCTCCCTCTAAATCCACACAATTGTCAACATTTGTTAGTTCTTTTATAGTATCTCTAAAACCATCTCTAAAACCTGTCCTTTCTTCTCTATCCTGAATAGTAAATCCCAGGTCACTACCTGCCTTGATTACTATAACCTCCTTCTCCTCTCTGGCTCTCCTGCTGATCTTCTTATTCCATTTCAGTCTATTCAAAACAAGCTGAAAAACTAATCTGTCTCTCCTGTCACGCTGACCATGTGACTCCCCTGTTCACATTTTTTCATGTGTTCCCACTTCCCTTTCACATCATGTTCAAGGTTCTGGTCCTCTTCTTCAAGGCTTGGAACAACTCTAATCCTGCCTATATCTCTGGTCTCATTTCTGCCTGCTCCCATTCTTACTCCTATTCCTCCACACAAACCATCTAACTCACAACTCCATTTGTACTCTTCTTCCACTCTTTGTTTTTTGGTCATCTACCAGGCAGCCCACTATGCTTGGAACAGTCTGCTACTTCACAATCTTTCAAAATGTGTAGGACTTATAGTATCATTTCTCTTTGCATTGTTAGCTGGAGCTCATCTGCTCCACTTCTTTCCCACCTTCCATACCCTCTGTGGGTTCGGTCCTTTTATTATGTTTTCTAGGTAAGGTAGATAGTTAGCTCCTGGCAACAAATATCTTGGCCTTTTATTTATTTGTAACATCTCATGCAGATCTGTGGCTCTAGATAAATATTAATATAGGAGCAGCCTTCTGGCACATTTTAGAACTCAATGAGTGCAGGTGATAGACAGGGAGAGAAAAAGGAGGAAGGTTATAATATCAGCATGCAGTTTAGCTATGTTCCCACCCCTGGGTGATATTCAGCCAGTTATAGTCATCAGAGGCAGAGAGAGCACTATTAAGACTAATAATAATAATAATTAATAATAACAACAATAATAATTGAGTTAAATACAGTACAAGTGCTGCATCTATCATATCATATCATACACAGTCTTTGTAAGGAATGAGGGAAAATGAAAAGCTAGCTGGGGATGAACTTTGACAGAAATTGCTCTCTTGTCCCTGTGTTGCTCAAAGCATGAATTTTTTTGTATGTAAAAAGCGTTGTCATTGATAGCCTTATTGACTGCAGGATATGGTGAATGCTTTACTTCTCTCTAAATGAGCCTGAAAGCCTTTGTATTTCGAAGCAGAGGATGCAAGAGAAGAGGGGGAGTGACATTAAAAAAAAAATCTTTTAAAAGCACAGAGGAAAATCAAGACAATGGCATAAGCCATATGAACACTAACATCCACAGTGCTCGGTGTTCCACATAGGTATGCATTGATTTTACTGCAGTATGACACAGTTATTGATATAAAGTACACTTGATGCAGTACAATATATGTATGTTACTAATATCAACCACCAATCTATGTAATATAAATACATTGTAAATGTAATGGTAGTGAAAACTACTAGAGTGACAGCCCTGAAGACAAGTCTTCTGGCCACAGAACAAGTAAAGTACAAGTAGTGCTTCCCCAGACCACCGTACCTCCACAACCCTGATCTGAAAGGGACAGAGAAGGTGAGAGAAGAATGAATTGTAGGTTCATTCTCTCCTAATACTTGGGCTTTCTGAAGATGCTTCCAAGATGAATCCCACCCACAGAGCGGTTGTCAAGATGGACTTTGTGCCGGTCCACAATGAGCTGATACATTGTGATACCTTATTCATAGATTCATAGATTCTAGGACTGGAAGGGACCTCGAGAGGTCATCGAGTCCAGTCCCCTGCCCTCATGGCAGGACCAAATAATGTCTAGACCATTCCGAATAGACATTTATCTAACCTACTCTTAAATATCTGCAGAGATGGAGATTCCACAACCTCCCTAGGCAGTTTATTCCAGTGTTTAACCACCCTGACAGTTAGGAACTTTTTCCTAATGTCCAACCTAAACCTCCCTTGCTGCAGTTTAAGCCCATTGCTTCTTGTTCTATCCATAGAAGGTAAGGTGAACAAGTTTTCTCCCTCCTCCTTATGACACCCTTTTAGATACCTGAAAACTGCTATCATGTCCCCTCTCAGTCTTCTCTTTTCCAAACTAAACAAACCCAATTCTTTCAGTCTTCCTTCATAGGTCATGTTCTCAAGACCTTTAATCATTCTTGTTGCTCTTCTCTGGACCCTCTCCAATTTCTCCACATCTTTCTTGAAATGTGGTGCCCAGAATTGGACACAATACTCCAGTTGAGGCCTAACCAGCGCTTTAATCCCTTTCCACATAACAGAAAAGAGGCAATTTTATGTGTAGGTGGGAGGGAATTGGGGGAGAAAGCATGGCAGCTTTTATGTGGGTAAAGCATGTTATTTAATTATCTAATGTCATCTATTGGGAGCTTATATCCTGTAATTGCACAGAGAAGGACATGATTGATATAACAGGTCTTTCCCATATCTAACTACAGCAGTTCTTATGATCTAATTCCATAGAGGCATTTTAAAACTAAGGGCCTCATGCTCCCTTTGTTTCCATGAGCAGAGCGAAGCCAAAACCTAATGATATGGCTGCAGAAGGCATGGATATGGGAGAGCCAGTCCATGAATAATTCTCCTAACCCCCAACTCAGCAGACAGTCCTCTGTGGGATCTCCACAGAGGTCCAGAACTGCAGGTCTACAGTGGGGTGCAAAGGTGGAAGGAGACCTGTAGTAGGGAATGCTGCTCCCTGACCCCAACGCTCAGGGGGCAAACAAGAGCAAGTTACTGCAGACAGACTCTGCAGACACGGGCAGGATTCCTTTTTATACCAGGAATCCCACAGGTGAGTTCTGAGGCAGATACAGGTTTTTTGGGGGGGAGGGGGGAGCTACCATCATGGCACTTGCAGAGGTTGTGTTGTCTAGAGACTGCTGGGAGGCAGGGAATGGGGAGGGACTGGTAAGCTATGCAAAGGCAGGTAGGATCCATGCAAAAGGCTCTTACCCTAGTGGATTTTAGGATACACCCATGTCTAGGGGGCGAAACCCAGACTTCTTCCATTGGGTGGAAAGGCAAATATCCCCATCTGCCCTCCCCCTTTTGATGGAAGAATTCCAAAGTAATTCTGAGATTAAACTCACTGAGATTTTAACCCTCTGTTCACAAATATATCATACAGAAAGCATGAGGCCCTGAGAAAACTTCTTCTATTAACTAGTGGCATGCCTCATCCAAGGAGCAGCTGGGTGAAGTATATTTATAGTCAATAAGTTAGAAATAAATTAGTTCTGCTAACTGAATTACTCCTTATAAATTAATAACACTCTGGCAAGTCACCAAGAAATCATGTTGCCATGCTCGTCTGGAGCTCATTAGTACTTTGTGATAGCAAGGTTATGGGTCAGATCTGAAACCATATTGGAAATCTAAAGAAAATTACTTTTAGAATGATAGATTAGCACTATCTTCAACTCTTAATAGTCTAGTAGGTGTTTAAGTTTGATGAGCTGTGCATACCTAATTTTCAAATTATATATAGAATACCCTGATCTAGTACAATATTATTTGTCTGTTTACTTTTCTTTCAGGAAGCTAATTTTTTATCTTTAGAACTTTATGTTCTATTTTTTTCCATTAAAATTATTTAACCTCCTTATATTTCTAATGATTGTACCAATTTCACCCACCAAAGCTTTTGTTGAATTTGCTCTCAAAGCTGTTAAGAAGGCATTTTATCACTACAAACTGATGAATGCAGAAGTTATTTTGTTCAGATTATTAACAGATGTGTTATGTATCCTGAAAACTGGATTCCAAAATCTCAAGTATTATGAAATATAGAAGGTGCGTCTGCAGGCCTACCTTTGTAAGCCTGCGTCTATTGAACAAGCAAAACCAAGGACTCATTAATAAAGATTTGTTAACTAAATATAATATACATAAATGTTGTAATTGCTTTTAAAGATGTATGAAATTAAGTCAATGAATTCTAATAATAACATGTATCCCCCCACATACTACACATGGTATACAAAGTAAAAGCAGCCTTAAGCCCCAGATTTGTACTTCTGTTTGCACCTGGGGGACACTTACATGTGCAGGAGTAACGTCTTGCAGACAGAGTTGCAGGCATGTGGGTTCACTCTGGGGAAACAGTCTCCAAATTGCACAGTATGGGACAGTAGTAAAATAGAAATAGCCTATACTGGTAATGACAAATATTGTGTGGTGGCTGAAGAGGACCACGTCTGGTATGGACTCAGGGAATGTTATTTTAATTTTCCTACATTCTGTTTCACACCTAAATTCCCTGTGGTAATTAATATAAATATTTTTATATTTTGTTGCAATTTTTATAACGTAATTAAAATAAAAGCAAAGTTAAAATTACAAAAGGAAGCTTTAAAGGCAGAGTAAGCTAATTGCACCCTGGTGGGCTATACTATAGGGGTGTAAGTTTGCACCCTCAGTTTGTACTCTGAACCTAGTATTGATGGTGTTTCAAATAATTACAATTACTGTGGCTTTAAAATGCATTGCTAGGTAGTGAACTTAAAAAGGAAAGCACAGAAAGACAGGAACATAATGCAAATTAAATGACTGCGAATATAAAAACAAAAAACAAAAGCAGTGGAACATAGGCCTGGCTTGACAAGAGTAATTAGACATGGGTGAGGCCTCATTTCTTGGCAGTCAGGGTTAGGGAGGTAAATGGAACAGCAGGTTGGAAACAGAATGTCTGTGCTAACTAACATAGGAAAATGGATCAGTAGGCTAAGAAAACAAAGTCTGCTGCACTAGCTAAGATAAGGGGGAACACCCAAGGAACCATTTACAATGGATAAGGTAAGCCTTGAATGTGAGATGTGGTAAATAGTATGTTGTACATGGACAGATCATGGTTCCTACAAAATAACCAAGTCAATCCCAAAATATGTAGCAATGATACTCAGAGCTCAGTTGTTCAGGAGTCAAATTAACGATCAACGTTACCCAAAAGAGCCACACCAGTGTGAATCCATTGTATATATACATACATACACACCCCCCCCCCCCAAATAAGGATGCTTTTACTATGTAATTAACCATGGGTGTATGGGGTGGCCAGGGAGGGGTAGTACCTCTGATGGGGGGACTTGTCGTACCCTTTGGGGGTAGTCCATCCACTTTGGTCCCCACCTGTCACTCAGCTCTCACCTGTGGCTCCAAGTAGCTGCAGCATGCGCAGCGGCCACACCCCGGGCAACGGCTTCGACAGGCCGGCCAAACCAGTTGAGTGTAACTGATGGGACTCAAACCCTCAGTGAATTTGGGATATGCCTACCCTGCATGCAACGTCAGCTCCGGCGGATTGGGCGAAAGAGATCACTAAGATCCAACGGCCAAGAAGGCGGGTCTGCAACGCTTTGTGGAAAGCGAAGGACTTGACGAGGCACGAAAGACGTCAAGGCCATCCACTGCAACCAAAGAAGTTACCAGTCGTGACGATTTTTCATACCATTGGTGTCTGGCTTCTAAGGTTGAGAGAGTGGGATTGCTCCCGTGCAACGGCTCTATCACTCAAAAGCTTTCATGCACAGGTCTTGTGTAAATCATCAAACATCATCATCATCATACTACCCAAGTCCTGCGGCGATGGGGGAGGGGCAAAGCGACAGGTGGAGGTTACCTCTGGGAGTCGTAGTCCCAATCCTGCATGCAGGCGGCCTGTGGATAGGTGGTCGTCCAGCTCTGTACTTGGGGCAGCAGAGTTGCCCGGCAGCATCCCAGGCGTCTGAGCAGCCCTCTTCAGGACAGCACTGCTCACCCTAGTAAGGGAGGGGCCTAGAAAAGGTGGCCTAAAAATTGCCTGCCCTACAACAACTGGCCAGCAAGCCGCGGCTGGCAGTTCAACCCAATCTGTGGCCGAAACCAAAAGAAAAATTTGATAAAACTTACCATTGGTGTATGAAATGTTCGTACCCTCATGGATCGAGAAGCTGTTGCAAGACCTGAGAGAAGGACAGCCCACATTGCTCGAGAACTAGTCCATTATAACATCGATATAGCGGCATTAAGTGAAACAAAATTGCCTGGGGAAGGTTTCTTGAGTGAACCAGGAGGTGGTTACACCTTCTTCTGGAAGGGTAAGACTGAGACAGAGGATAGAATACATGGAGTTAGTCTGGCAATAAAAACCTTATTGATGCATCAACTCCCAGACCTTCCAGTGGGTATCAATGAAAGATTGCTGAAGCTGCGCTTCCCACTAAATGCCAAACGTCATGTCACCATCATCAGTGCATATGCACTCACTTTAACATGCTCTGACAACTCAAAGGAACAATTCTATGAAGATCTCGAAAGACTGATCAAGGCCACACCTGTAACAGATAAACTACTCCTACTTGGAGATTTCAATGCCCGAGTCGGGGCTGACAGCGAGAACTGGAAAGGAGTAATCGGGCCACATGGTGTAAGCAAAATGAACAGTAATGGACTACTTCTTTTGAGTCTTTGTTCTGAAAATGACCTGACCATTACCAACACTCTGTTCCGACAAGCGGACAAATACAAAACAACATGGATGCACCCTAGGTCCAAACAGTGGCATCTGATAGATTATGCCATTGTTAGAAGGCGAGACATCTGAGACGTACTGATTACCAGAGTAATGCGAGGCGCAGAGTGCTGGACAGATCACAGATTAGTCAGGCTGTCTCTTCAACTCTACATTGTTCCTTCTCAGCACAGACACCCTAAGCATGTGCGACCTGCTTTCAATATAGCCAAATTGAAGGATGCTCAATGTTTCAACAAATTCCAGAAGAGTCTTGATGACAAACTGACATCCCACGGACAACTGATCGGTACTGTAACCGAAAAGTGGGACCAGTTCAAGCAGATAGTGACTGACACAGCAATAACATCTCTTGGACCAAAGAAAAGAACACATCAGGATTGGTTTGATGAGAATGAAGAAGAAATATGCTCAGCATTGGAAGTAAAGAGAAAAGCCTTTATCGAATGGCAGAATGACCCCTCCTCAGTCTCTAAACGGGACAATTTCAAGTACCTTCAGAGCAAAACACAGAAAGACCTCCGTCAGATACAAGACAACTGGTGGGAGAGCAAAGCCAAAGAAATTGAGCACTATGCTGAGACCCGCAACTTAAAGATGTTCTTTAGTGCTATTAAGACTGTCTATGGACCCTTTAAACCAAGGACCACCCCATTGCTCTCATTAGACAACACAATGCTGATTAAAGATAAAGAAGGCATCAATGAAAGATGGCGAGAACACTTTAGCAACCTTCTCAATAGACCATCAACCGTGAATAATAATGTCCTTAATGAAATTCCACAACACCCTGCTCTGACAGATCTTGACTTTCCACCCACTATAGATGAGATTAAGAAAGCTGTTAGCCAGATGAATTCAGGGAAAGCTCCTGGAAAAGATGGGATACCAGCAGAGATATATAAAGCAGCAGGTCCAGCAGCACTAGCAGCGTTCCACAGCGTGATCATCAACATCTGGGAGGATGAAAACATACCACAGGACCTTCGCGATGCTACTATTGTCTCTCTTTTCAAGAACAAAGGCAGGAAACCAGAATGTGGAAACTATAGAGGCATATCCCTCCTCTCTGTTGGAGGGAAGATCATCGCCCGCATCATCTTGAACCGCCTAATAGCCAGTATTTCCGAGGCAAATCTACCTGAAAGTCAATGTGGTTTTCGACCTGGCCGGAGCACAGTCGACATGGTGTTTGCTGTCAGACAAATACAAGAGAAGTGCCTTGAACAGAACATGCACCTGTATGCTGTCTTCATAGATCTGACAAAGGCATTTGATACCGTCAACAGGGAAGCCCTTTGGACCATTCTAACACGACTTGGCTGCCCAAGAAAATTTGTCCAGATTATACGCCTTTTTCATGACAGCATGACAGGCAAAGTATTGTCTGATGGAGCCACATCAGCCCCCTTTAACATCACCAATGGTGTGAAACAAGGATGTGTTCTCACTCCTGTCCTATTTAACCTATCTTTGCATGTGTCCTTAACCATGCACTGAAAGATCTGGACCGAGGTATATACTTGAAATACCGGCACAATGGTTCACTTTTTGACCTCCGTCGCCTGAATGCAAAGACTAAGACAGTGCAGAAACTCCTTCTTGAGGCACTCTTTGCTGACGACTGTGCCCTCATGGCTCACACCGAAAATGATCTTCAGCACATTGTCAACAAGTTTGCTGAGGCCTCACAACTTTTCGGACTAACTATCAGCCTCGGAAAGACAGAAGTTCTCCATCAACCTGCACCCGGATCAAATGCTTCTGTCCTGAGTATCTCCATCGACGGCACTCAGCTGAAAGTAGTGGAGAACTTTAAATATCTGGGTAATGTCATATCCAGTGATGGATCACTGGATAATGAGATCAATGCACGAATATCCAAAGCAAGCCAGGCACTTGGCTGTCTGCGTGTCAAAGTTTTAAATCACCACAACATCCGGATGTCAACAAAACTGCTTGTGTACAGAGCTGTTGTTCTTTCATCTCTTTTGTACGGGTGCGAAACATGGACACTATATAGGCGTCACATCAAGCAGCTCGAAGCATTTCACATGCGCTGCCTCCGCAACATCATGAAGATCCGCTGGCAAGACAAAATGCCAATCTCGAGGTCCTCGAGAGAACCCAGATGACAAGCATCGAAATGATGATCATGAAGTCACAGCTACGTTGGACCGGTCATGTCAGACGCATGGATGCCAACAGAATCCCCCGCCAGCTTCTGTATAGTGAGCTCTCCCCGGGCATCCGGCATATAGGTCGTCCACGGAAATGTTACAAGGACACCATCAAAGCCAATCTGCACTACAGCAGTATCAAACCTAGGGACCTTGAGGACGCCACCAGCGACAGAACACAGTGGCGTGCAACGGTCAGAAATACCTGCATCGCCTTTGAGGAAGACCGCTGCCGGCGTCTACAAGAGGCACGCGAACGACGTCACAGAGCATCAGCAGCGCACAATCCACTGACCGCGAACTTCCCATGCACCATCTGCAGCAAAATGTGCACCTCTACAATTGGCTTCTATAGTCACCAGAGGGCACACCATAAGACCAACAACTGATGATCTGCACAGATTTGTCATCATCAGATTCGATGGACTACCAAGGAACCATTTGTAGAATACTTGATCAGTGGTTTTGCTGTGAGAATATTGTATATTAATTATATATATATATATGTTATATGAATACAGTGATCAAGTCACCATAGTTTTGCAGTTTCCCAGATAAAGGAACTTGAGTGACAAGACTAGAGTTGAACTGAGTTATTCAGGAAGGGTGGGGAAGAGGTCTCTAGGAACCACAACAGCATCTGGTGAAATGACCATTCTGGTTGCCTTCTGAATACTTGTTATAAACACAAGTATGTTATTATCTTACTTGTTAGTATGATATCTTAAAGGGTTAATTAAGGAATAAAATGGTTAATTTAGTAACATTATTGTTTAAAGAAATGATACCCCCTTTCATTCTGGCTTATTAATTTAACTTATAATTCAACAAAAATCACCAACATTTTTTCAAGCTTGCTAGGAACCTATTTTTCTTCTCTTTCCATACATATCCTTTTGGATTCCTGATCCAAACAGCTGATTCTTTGTTGTGCCTTTTATTACTTGAACTTCACAGTTCCGGTCAACACAAACTTTGGATAAAGTGCAATCAGCATAGTTAGGGTCTGATCCAAAGTCCACCAAATTCCATAGGGGTTCCTCAGAGTGTCATTTTCTCAGAGTAATATTTGACTTGATTTATAGTATGTATTATGTTCATGTTTACTTCTACTGGATTTTGAAATCTTTATTCATGGAAGTTCAGGGCTTGTAAGCATTCATCCTGCATACAATATTCAGACTTCTCCTAGCAGACAGGCCAAAAAGGTTTACGTTCTTAACTGAATGTTAAGTATGTAAACTGAATGGGTTGTACTGAAAACAGCTGCATTCTAACAACCTGTTTCTGCACTACTTACTCAAGCCAAATCCCTGTTAAAATCACAATAACAAGTGCAGAATCAGGTTCCAGGAGGCATGCTTTGGGAATAGCAAAAGAAAGAAATCCTAGAGTTAGGTTGGGGAAACACAGTTCCAACAACAGCAAGAACATGCTTTACATCACGCTTGGCTTAGAGGGGGATAAGGTACAATGTATAACCTCAACAAGATATGATCTTGGTGATTTAAGAATAAAATTAAGTGCTTATTTATATGTTACTATAAGGATACATAGAAGTAGCTGCATAGGAGGCAATTAGATAAAAAATATATTTAGAATTCACTGGAAAATACAAGTGAATCTTGTAAAGATCTTGTAGTTTGGGGTCAAAATTGGTTGACTGAAGTAATTGATTGAAGTGGCATAGATTTTAGGGCCAGAAGGCACCATTATGATCATATAGTTTGACCTGCTGTATAGTATAGGCTAAAGAATCTCACCCAGTAATTTCTGCATCAAGCCCATAACTTATGTTTGAGCTATAGCATGTCTTTTAGAAAGACATCCATTCTTGATTTAAAGACTTCAAGTGATGGAGAATCCACCACATCTCCAGCTATATTATTTTAATGTTTAATTACCCTCACTTTAAAAAATCTGTACTTTATTTCTAGTCCAAATTTGTTTAACTTCATCTTTCAACCATTGGATTATGCCTTTTTCTGCTAGGTTAAAGAGATAGCGCTCCCCAACAAGAAATCTCTTCCCCGAGTAGGTACGTGCAGACTGATCAAGTCACCTCTTAACTTCCTCTTGGATAAACTAAATAGATTGGAGCTTTTTTAAGTCTCACAGTGCAAGGCATGTTTTCCAGATCTCATATACTTCTGCTAGCTGTTTTCTGAACCCCTTCAATTTTTTAAATATCTTCTTTGAAGTATGGACACCAGAAATGGACAGCGTTCTAGTAATGGTCTCACTTAGGGCTGTCAAACTATTAAAAATTAATTGTGATTAATCGCGAGATAAAAATAGTCATGATTAATCACAGTTTTAATTGCACTGTTAAACAATAATAGAATACCATTTATTTAAATAGTGTGTGTGTGTGTGTGTGTGTGTGTGTGTGCGCGCGTGCACACACAATCTCTTTAAGCAGAGCACTCAGGGGCCCAAAGGCTTTTTCAATCACCAGCAGCTGCTCTCGGCCACACTCAGTCCTAAGCCAGTAGCAGCAGCAGAAAGGCTCCCCATGTTCTCTGACCCCAGCTCAGCAGTGACCAGGTGCACAGACAGAGGGAGGTGGACACCCCAATATCAGCCCCGACCCCTGTTCTGCGCAGCAGACAGGAGGCAGGCTCCTGGTCCAGAGCAGCTTGGCCAGAGGTGGGTCGATGTGGCAGAGGGAAGGGGGAGGCAGGAGCAGCAGTGGAGCAGGGCAGCAGAAGGAGGGGCACCCCTGCCCCATAGCCATATAGTGGAACCCCCTAGAGCACAGTGCCCTGGGTGGTGGTCCCTCGTCCAGCATGGAGGGGATGGCCCTGTCCAGCATGGAGGGGATGGTGCAGGCGGCAGGGGGCTGGGCTCCTCTCTGCCCCCTGGAAGGTGTTTAACCAGCTCTCCCAAACAACCACAGATGGTGCCTCCCTGCCCACTTGGCCACCACTGAGTCACATCTCCAGAGGTATGAGATTAACGCTCGTTAAAAAAAATAACGTTAATTTGTTTTGAATTAATCAGGTGCATTAACTGGGATTAATTGACAGCCCTAATCTCACTAATGACATATGCAGAGATAATATGATCTCACCACTCTTACTTAATATTGCCCTTTTATAGCATCCAAGGATCATCTTCACCCTGTTAGCTACATCATCACACTTGGGATCACACTGTGCTATTCCACAGAAAGATATCATCATTTCAAATGAATGTGTTTACTTATATTTAATGGTATATAGTTTCATTTTTACAGCTATTCAATATGCCTAAGTAAGAAACATGGCAAGCCGATTTCATATGTCTGATGTAAGCATTTTCAGATACTGTGAGTGGTGCATTTTATGTTTGTTTTCTCATGCCTTTGCTCCCTTAATCATACCTTGTGAAACAACTACAGTGACAATGGTTAAAAGTGTTAAAATAATTGGGAAGAACACCAGATGTATTCAGCATCTCAGGTGTACGGCCTGGAAAACACTCCATCATATACAGAATTGGGAACTCATCACTCCCATTCCCAGCCCCAACACATTATTAAATGATGTCTATAGCTGGTCCAGCAGACCTTCCCTATAGAATACATTCACTGGTTGATTAATGACAAAAGAAGACAAATTCCACAGGATCATTGTTCTCTGTTGTACCTTAAACATGCAGATTGTATAAACAATACTTGCATTGTACCACAGGTAAACTGTACTTCAGTATCTGCAACTCTTTCACTTCTCTCCTCAAAGTACAGACTAGGGATGGGTGAACCGGTTCTCATAAAATAAGGATCCTCGAAGCTTTGCCCAAAGCTCAAATCAAGCTGAACCCAACCTGTTTTTTCCCCACTTAGCTTACTTGTACACTAGATTGATCATTCAGATGTTATTGCCCTGTATGTTCTGACATCTGAAATGGTTAGTCACCTCCCTTTCTAGATGAGAAAGAGAAAGTGTATGTTGTGAGAAATACTATACTGGCCTTGCGTGGACTGTAACTTCAGGGAAAAGATGCTTTTGTGGTTATAGCAGAAGACTGGGTATCAGGGAAGTTGAAATTATCTTCCGAGCTCGGTGTTAGACTTCCTGTGTGACCGAGTAAGTCATTTAACCTCTTTGTGTCTCAGTTTCTTCATTTGTAAAATGGAGATAATAATAAATCTTTGAATTAAGCTTCACAAACCTTGCAAAGTAATCAGGTTTACAGAGTGCTTTGAGATCATGCAAGTGTTGTTACTAGTAATAGTATCATTTTTTGTTAAAAGCCCTCAATAAAACAAAATTATTTAAAATAAATCTTTGCTCAGGCACTCTTTGCAATTATACAAAAAATTCTGAACACTATAAACAGCTATTTTAATCAGATAATCTGTGGTTTCCTCTGGAATGTTTCTGAACCTCTATATGTTTGGATCTTTCTTTCTTGCTAACCACTGATTTCATCTTAGACAGGATTTGGGGGGCGGGGGATGTCAAATAAGCATTTAAATAGGTTCCAATTCTAAAACAGTCTCTCACTTTTATGGGTGTGATTCTTCTCTGCAGGTAGAAATTTTTTTTTCCTGCTTGTTATTTAGTAGCACTTTCCAGCTGCTATTTCACACTTTTTTTTTTTTTCATTTTTATATGCTGAAATAACAGCCTAGGGTACAATGAAAGTAAAATTCATGCACATGTTACAGACAGCAATTTGCCACTTTAAGGATAGAAAATTCTCTCAGGAGAATCAGTGTTGGTTTACTGAGAGGAACAGGTTAATACTTGCATAACAGATTTTAAAAATGGTGCTAATTGGCTGGAGGCTTACATGAGCAAGCAAAGTCAGACAGCTGGGATATGCTTACAGTCTTACTACTTTAAAATATAATTTGCCTGTGTTTAATGGAGATTATTCTCAGAAAATTAGTTTACAATTGAGGAAACTCTCGCTCATCCTAATTTTTTTTTAAAACCAACTTAATTTATCATCATAGTTTAACAGACCTTGGGAGGGAAATGGTGATATTTGACAAGAAACCTACAACAAATATTTTCTCTGTGACTTGTGAATCTGAGAATCAAACTAAGTGCTTTAAGAAAGATTAAAAGAAATTGTACTACATCCAAGAAAGATCATTTTAATGCATCAAGGTTCTTTTGAGTTGAATTTGTGTAATGAGTGCACTAGAAATGGAAAGAAGAGATTAAAGTCCTGTTTGTCATGTACAGAGATTTCAGAAATGCTTATCAGCCCTTCACAGCTGAACTCAGCTCAGATTAAAAATGATCTGACAGAAAAGGGACTGACTGCAAACGTGGGGCTTTACTTCCAAGCTAATTACAAAGTGCATATTAAACATGGGGCCTATGATGAGAGCAGCTGCAAAGGTCTTTATCTATATTAAGAGACTGTCCACCTACATAATAATTATTAAGAAAGAAATCTTAAAAAGGAAATTACCCGTAATAGCACATTATACATTTCACTAATTTTATGGATCTATTTAACAGCTTGTGATAAGGTGCAACTTTATTTTATTCCTTGAGGTGATGTTGCTAATTGAGGAAAGGGCACGTGGTTTGCTTAGCAAAACCAGTAATTCCATCATTTTTAAATGTATTTAATGATCATCTGAAGTCCTGTTTTCATCTACAGAACAGGTATAGAAAAAGTGAAATCTTCCTACCCTGTCAATGAGATTCAGCTCTGTTATGGAGGAACAGATTGTAGGGGTGAGGGAAATTCAATTTCCAGGCGCTCTCGATCCTTGGCTAATAAAGAGGGCCATTTACAGCAGATTTGTAATATAGACATTTGTCAACCAAGAACTAGTTCTGAGAAACCACTAATGAGTCACATAAGTCACTGAACAGACATCAGATGTGACAATTCTTGAGTCACTGCTAACTTGGCATTATTCAGATCACTGACCTAGAGATAAAATCTATCCTCATATCCTAAACCACCTAGTTCTTTCAGTATTGTGCATTATAGTCTTTTAATTTCAATAGACAGAATAAGAATGAACCCAATTTTTGCATCTGGGAAATAGTTATTTAACATATCAGTTCCTGCCAACACCAAAAGCAGAGTAGGGTGCGAAAGGGGAATCGAGAAAAGAATTGATCACATTCTCAGAGAGAATGAAGACATCCAGGAAGGAGAGAATGACAAATTAAAACCCGTGTATTTGTTTTGCAGAGCTTTCTTTCTCTTTTTGTTACAGGGTACCTGAGCATAGAGCTCCAGAGGGGATTGTTTTACTTCCTTTCTCTATTAGGAGCCTCTGTGCAGGAGAAATATATGGAAAAATAACAGAACTTGAAACTTCTAGCTAGAGACAAACTACAATACTCCTTTCTCATTACTAGAAGCCTTAGAAGACTAGCCAAACCCTATTATAGAAAGGAGTATAAAAACAAAGAGAATGAAGTAGACTAACAGAATAAGCAATCAGTTCCTTCCCTATATGTATGCTTCCCCTCCCTCCACACCCCAGCTTCTTTTAAGGGCCAGGAGGCATGAAACACTTCCTTTTAAAGGCAGCTCTCTGGATCAAGCATGCTCAGTAGTTAACAAGATGGAGCAGGTGAATGCTGCCTTAACAGCACCATAGAAACAACTTTTATCTCTCTGTTTTTATTTTTTCTTCCTGCAAATGGCAGTTGGGAAGGAAAAGTTAATGGAGGAACAATTTAAAAAGCAAATTAATTTTTAAAGAAGAATTGTATATCTTATTGTGGTTTGCTGGACTGCTCTACAAAGCATTGTGGGAGTAGGAAGATTATATAAAGCCTGTCAAAACAATAAAAGCCCAAGTATGGTTGGGAATGGCTATAGGTCAAAGTTATTCTTCTGTTTGCTTTCTATACATAAAGACTTTGGAATTTTACCTCAAGCTTCCACTTAGCTTTGCACCTGAAAGCGTGTGGTGTATCACTATCCCAGGCCAATTATTATACAGCTAGTTCTAGAGTAGCTGATGTGCTGTTTTACTGTCTTACTTATATATTCTTTTTACATTTTGAGCTATTTATTCCACAAGCTGTTTTGTCTGTTCTTTGTTTTGTCCACTGTTACAGCTCATACTAGGTTATTTTGCCAAAAGACACTCAGACAGTTCCTCAGCTGGTGCAAATTGGTGTAGTTCAACTGATTTCAATGGAAATATGCTGATTTGCACCAGTTGTGAATCTGACCTGCTTCCTCACTCCTCCTAACATCATATAAATGTGTTAATGCATGTAGATAAAAAGAATCTTGGGCTAATAGAGATTTGGTGTCATACTTGAATACACCCTACTAGTTTCTACTTGGGTGTGTCGAAGTAGTCTATATAGCTAACTGTTCTCTGATGAGAATTAAAATGTTAATTTTCTAATAATATATCTTTAAACTTTTTAGACCCCCCCCCCCAGAAAGTGGTAATGCTGATGAATATACATTAAAAAGCACTCCATTCCACTGATAAATTTAGGAATTGATTTGCACCATTAAGCTTTCTCTATTTCTCAGAAGAAAGAATCCCTGTGTGCAATTCCATTTGGGAATGGTTTCTGTAGGAAGCACTTAATTTCCTTCACCTTGTTCCTATCCCTTCATCACTAATTATTTCTCATCACCCAAAAGTGTGCTTGGTGCTACACAGAAGCAACCAAATTCACAGTTCCTGCCCTGCAGATTTTACAATTTTACAATCATAGACCACAGGCGTGCAAAGACTTGCAACTAGTCCAGTTGCTTTACAATGTGTGTGTATGTGAATTTTGCAGGATCAGGGCCTAAATTCAAACACATGAGAATAACAAACAAAAGGCAAGGAAGTGAATTGATTGATAGATACACAGATAGAAATAATAGGATTAGGTCAGTGGTTCTCAGCCCATGGGCTGCTTGTGGCTCAATCAACACACAGCTGTAGCCCATGTGACAGCCTCAGGGCCATACAGGTAGTATATATATCATGTGAATGTGGCCCACATCAGGCATAGAAAGCTACATATATATCCACTATGGTAAATAGGTTGAAAACCAGTAGATTAAGTGATTATTCACTTAAAACATATCAACATTTTCTATAGCTTTGATTACAAATTAAAAATAATTCCTAGAGGCAGTGTTATTAGTGCTGGGAGACTAGATGTTAGGACTTCTGGGATCTGTTCTCAGCTCTGCAACTGAGTAAATACCTGATATTGGGTAAGTTTTTTAAACTTCCTGTGATTTAGTTTACCTATCAGTTAAATAAGTATTATAATAATATCTCTCTTACAGAGATGTAATATGCCTTTGAACTGGAATGTTCATTGGGAGCAGTTCAGAGCCCCATTGCTCCAGGGAGAGCCCCAGATATTTGATTTAGGGAAAGAGGTATCCTCATGAACTCCCTGATGTGTAGGGGGAGTGCATCTACTGTGCCATCCCTTTGGTGGGTGCTGCATACTCTCCTCTTTACAACTGGCTATCTCCCAGCTGGCATGTTGTAGAAGTGGGGTCACAATCCCTCCTCCTCTGTGATCCCTTGGGGATCCCTTGCAGTAGGGAAGGAGTAGTCCCATTGATTTTGGGAAGTGCAAGAAGGGCAATGACTCTCCATTGCTGAGCGGGGTGGAAACTAGAGAGACCTTGCTGGTCCTTAATGTTTATAAAGCTCTTTTAAGCCTTGGATGAAAGGTACTTTATAACTGCACAGCATTATTACTTCCTTGATTTAGCTAGCTATGGAGAAAATGTTTCTTGATCTCCAGTTTCCCATACAGTATCGTTGTTCATACCTCGAGATCTCTAAAGCAAGAACTCATCTTTTGCATAACTACTGGATTCCAACATTTCAGAGTAATAAATAGATACAGCTGTGATTGATAATTGAACATTCTTGTACAATCAATGGAAAATGAAGTCTATTAGGAATTATCATATGGGATAACACCAGTATCCTTTTATTCTGTCACTTGTATTTCAGACTCAGATTTTTTCCCCCATAAACATACAAGTGTGTAATAACTCTTGACATAGTCATGTTACACATAAACTTGTGGATATAGCTGATGGGCAAATAGAATATGTGAATATTTGTCATATGACAAAGCAAGGTTCTTTTTAGTTTGTCTTCTTTATTTTGTCCTTTAATTATATTGGGGAAAATTTAGGTACATCTCTCACTATTGCTATCATAAGTTTAGTCCCTGAAGCAATAACTTTGAAGACCGGTCATCAACTTCTGTTAGTGTTTTAAGTGCAACATGAGCTAAGGTCTTCAGAGCAGGTCTAGTTGACATGGTGCTTGTAACAGCCAGCAACCTGTCTACATGAGAACTCCCAGCATTGCTTCCTCTAGTGGAGCTGAGCTAGTGTACCGTAATAGTAGGATTTTCTTGCAAATTTCCTGAGTTTAGGTATGGTTTTACTTGAAGCTCCTTGTTGGTTTGCTGTCATCTTTAAAGGCTTATTTGGACAGAAGAGCTAATGGTACCACAAAGATGACAAGTTCCAAGGAGGACAAGTCCATCAGGACTGTTTGTCATATCACCAGCAGCTCCAGGGACGCATTATGCCAACTACTTTCTTGTTTCTGACATATCTGCATTTTTTTTATTCTCTCCTCAGAATGATCTGTCATTATAACTAATGCAATTTAAACAACATGGAACTCTCCACTGACTGTCAGGAAACAAGATCTCAGTCTAGCGTGTTCTACAAAAGTCACTGTAAGTACGAGGAGCAGTTTTACCGTGTTATATTTGATAAACACAGATTGATTACCAAAGGATTAATTGGAAAATATTTATTCAACTCCTTGAAAATGCAAAGCAGTATATAAATGCAAAGAATTATTACTAAATGTTGTAATCTTTCAGAGTATTAAATTTATATTCAATGATTGCCTAAACCTGTTACAGGTCTGCAAGAAAAACTGCCTTCTGTTCCTAAGAGAGACACACTTTCCTTGCTAGATGGAAGATGTCCACAACTGTATGTGAACAGTCAACATACTGTAACTGACTTTCCACCCCACTTATGCAGAGCATCACCATGAGTGTTGTGGTACAGAGAAAACTTGGTAGCCTGAGCCATGTACCACAAGTTGGGAAGTAACATTCTAGGAGTTTCCTGCACTGGACCCTATAGGCTGTAGCTCTTCATGGGTTCCCATCAAAGACACACACATATAACTAATAGAGTTTCTTGGAAGTTTCTTCTGTGGAAAATTTGACTTTTTGGTGAAAAATTAAAAACTCAATGGGAGTTGTAGTTTGGATTCCTTATGTCCCCATTCTCCTCTATGGGCTGGGCTCCCTGGCTGAATACACTTAGTGATTTTTTGAATAGCTCTAGGTGTTAGTGACTGGATGCACCACCCTTTCACTGCTGGAGATAAATTGCACATTAGGTCACCAGGTAGGTTTTTACTTTTGCTCTTCATAAAACTGCCATTCCAGTTAGCATGTTACATTGAACTGTGTATTTCTTCTTAGAGAGTCCAAGGCCCAGAAGAGCAAGATGTTGCAAATGAAAATTGGGGTAGAGCTGCAGAATATTGCACTGTTCTTGTCTTTGCTATGTCCAATTCAAGTTAGTGCTATTACTTTTGCCCTTTCATGAGCACTAAATTCACTCATAACTTTGTCTTTAAAAAAAAAACAGGAGGAATGAGGCTGTTACAAAAATGGATAAGAAAAGATCTTGTGGCATCGAAATTATTTTCTGTTATGTTGCACCAGCAAATGATCCACACATTTGTACTATAAAATAAAAGCTGTTTTTTATAGTGGTGATACTGTGTTTATGGCTACTATACTAAAAGAGTAACAGTTCAAAGTATGCCTCATAACCACTGCCCAAAGTATTTACACTTCAGTGCCTAAAGTCAGGCAACATTAGTCTATATTTAGGCATCTAAATCCAAATGGTCTGATTTGCAGAAGTGCTGAGCCATCCTCATTGGCTTACCTCACATATCCCTATTACTGATCCCAGCTTCCCAATGAATACACTAGCAAATGTTCCAGAAATTGTTGTTATGCCAAGTAATGTAGTTATATTTTTGTAATTAACTGGAACTGTGGGCAAATAGTCACATACAGCATTTCAAACTGTTGTAAATCACTACAGTCCACTCCTACTACACACAGGTGGGGATATTGATCTGGCAAGTTGACAATCAGTCCCAATGTCTAAGAAGAGAATGCTTTGTGCTCACTCTGTATCAAAAGTACTTATTGTAACTTCCACGCACCGGACATTTGTGATGTGTCTTTAATAGTCTATGGGTGAGGGTTTTTTTGAAGGTAAAAATGGAAATCAGTTGTCTTAGCTGTCTGTTTCTAAGGTCTTGCTGTCTTTGTGTGTGAATATATGCATATACATTTGAGTCTTCTCTCACACTGGTGTAGATAAGAAATAAGTTAAAATGAATGGAGCCATACTGGTGTAGATGGGAGGAGTATTATGACAGGCACAGTATTTATCACATAGTTCTGCAATTTGTCAGCTGGCTATCACCACATATGTGGAGTATGCATGTGTATGCATGTATTAGGGCTGAATGAAAAATGGAAACCTATTAAAATTTAATTCTTTCTTCATGACCCTTTTACATTTGCATTCTACTAATATTTGAAAGCTTAAGCAAAGTCCTCTTTCAAAGAATATTGATGTTCCAGTTGTCATGTTGACTGAACCCGATGTCCAAGCAACAGTGGAAGGCTGCCATTGCAGGCTAGGCAGGGGAGAACACAAAAAATGAAATCCTTTCTAAATCATGCAGATAAAATATTTGGGGAGGCCATGGCGGACCTGGTTCAGTTCATATGGTAAATGTATCAGCAAACCCAATAAAAATGTGCAAAGGCTGCCAAATTGTTATAGTATTTCTCTGAGAATATCAGTGAGCTTCTTTCCTTGTCTAGTCAGTCACTGTAAAACAGTCTGAATGGCCACAATATTATAGGTCAACCTGGCTGTAACACCTATGGTTAAAAATTCCATTATACAACCTGATTTTCAGTTACTTGTAACTTTGCCCAACTTTAACTGGTAGGGATAAAAGTTCAAGTGACAGAGATCTGTCTCAAGATGAATTTTTTGGGAAAGTTTCAGCAAAAATCATTTGTCCATTTTCTAAAATGAGGTTGGGGGAAAATATGCTCTTTTCCCCATGTTAAAAATTCATATGGGTGATTGAGAAACTCCAGTGCCTCCATGCTTTGGAGCAAAGACTAGACTTTTAGAAGGCGGGTCACCATGGTCATGGGTTTGCATTTTGTTATCTCTGTCAAAACCAACTCAAGTTTGGCCAAATTATAAGACTCTGGAAGTCACTGCACATGCTCAGTAGAGGTTTGTCTCCAACCATTCTGACTGTACTGAGCATGCTCCTTACTCAATGAGCTCTATGAGACTGCTCCAGCTTGGGGCTGAACAGGGCTTATCCTGCAATTGCTTTTCCTAACTCTTCTGTACTCTCAATGCTCCCCTTGCTGGTGCCCAGCCAGTATAGAGGAGAAAGAGGAAGCACCTGACTAGATTGCCTCAGGGTGAGGATCAGGGTCGGGCACGGAGAAGGCGTGCATGAACAGAGGAAGGCTGGGGGCAGGCTGGGCGACTAGTAGAAGGCAGCAGAGGTGCAGGCTGCGGGGGGACAGGAGATGAAGCGGTTAGAACAGTGGTTCCCAAAGTGAGTCTCCACCCCAAATGTGGTTGTACCATCAACAGTTGGGTTTGCAGTGATCCCTCATGTCAGGGATTCTGGAACCAGGAGGGGTCAGGGAGCTGATGGTTCCCCCACACACTTTTAAAAGTAGGAGGGCCATGCCCATCCACTTTTCAAAATGGGGTGTAGTTTGGGGGGCCAGGGCTGCATTGACCGCCACCCCCCCCCCCAAACTGCAACCCTCAGGCAGGCACGGAGTGGCACTGATGGGCTGCACTTCGCAGTGGGGGAAGTGCGGCTCCTGTCACCAACACTAGCCTCTTCCCAGTGCAGGGGGGGAAGGGGCTGAGGTGGAGCTTAGCTTCACCTCACCACAAGGTCCTGTTCCTTCTCTTCTCCCCTCCTGCCGGAGGGCCCACTCCTGGGCCGGGCCAGAAGCCAGAGGTGGGCCATGGTAAGAGCTGCCCAGGGAGCCCTGGACCCTCCATCTACCCTGGGCAGAATGCCCTGGAGGGTGGGGACACAGGCCAAGAGCTGCTCTCCGGAACCCTGGCACCCAGTCCAGAGGATGCCATGTGCACAAGATGCTATTTTGCTCTGCATTGAGTGACCTCACATGTATAGTGCATAGAAGATCACAATGCATGGAGGATGCCATTTAGCTCTTCAAAACGACATCCTCCATGCTGTTTGGGGTCCCAGCAGGAAATACTTCAATAATATGGGGTTGAGCAGGCAATAAATGTAGGAACTGCTGGGTTAGAAGCAGAGGGACAGAGACAGAAGAAGGGGTTAGTTGCATTGTAGAAGGATGTAGGCTACAGTAAACAGGGCAGAAGGATCTGAAACCACTGGATCACATTCCCTAAAGCCTCTGCAGAAACTATAGGGAAAGGAGGAAGGCTGTGAGGTGAATGAGGCTGTTGTCTGAAGCCTGATTTCATTTATTGCAGAAGTTGAAAAGTGTGTAATGAATTAGATAGGGAGTTGTAGGAAAAGACAGCCTGATCTCATTAATAAGGCAATTGCTTTAACACATTGGATAAACTGGTTATATTCCTTCCTCTACCCCAGAGTTTTTAAGTGATTACAGGCAAGTCACTTAAACCAAACTTTCCACAAGTGGTCACTGTCTCATCTTCATTATCTGGGTGTCCAACTAGACACTTTGAGCTTAACAGCTGCAGGAGTTGTGCTTTGAACATGGGGTACTAGGAGTGTATGGAATTCCCAGTTCCAGGGAAACCTCCAATTGACAGTTTTAGCCCATTGCCTTTCCCTTTGTGCTGCTGGGGTTGTACAAACAGCTAAGGATCTGGCCCATAATCTTGAATGATAAGATTAGAACAATAGCCAACTGTGCCCTATACCCCACTGCTGTCACTCCCTTAACTGGGCCTTATTGTGCTTAAGCATTGCAAAATATTAAACAGAAGGGTTAACTACAGACTTTGGAGTAATGTGTCTTTTCTGTCTACTTCCTAACTGTTAAATAGAAGTTTTCATTACAGGAAACTCTACTTCCAAATACATTGCAATCTATGGTATTCACAGTGTTTTGATTTATGTAACAGAGATGTGAATACAGTGTAATTGCATACTGTTAAATGGGATGTAGGTTTCTCTTCCCCTCAGTGGGGATGCAACACTTTCCAGGGGACCCCACTGTGTAAAATAGCCTCAGCGGTATTCTATATCTGAAAGTAGTGATGATCACACATTTGTTCTTATCATAATCCCTGAATTATTTAGGCATATCCCCAGCACTTGTTTTCTATCATTTATAAATATGTAATGGCTGACGTTTCTCAGCGACTCCTAGTAAATGCAATACAAACTGTGGTAGTTTATTAGTTACAAAGCATTTAAAAAGCAATTAGTGCTATTTTAATGTGAAATGTTTCCCAATGAACACACCAGCAAAATGATTATTTAAGGAAGGAGCTTTAGGAAGAACTGGTGTAATTTTTCAGTCAAGCCAATTGCAACGTTATGCCACTGTGTTGTAAATGCCTCTGGCATAACATGATACTAAAATCATGGCAAAAAGTTCTTTGGCAAGTAGTAAGTCTACTGATTATATACTGTAGCAAATAGTAGCTAAAGTCCATTTGCCCATGCATAGTGCTAAAGGATTCACTTTGATGTCATATCAAAACAAGTTTAAAATGGTAAACAGGGAAAACTTACAGGCATGCTGCCAACACAAAATCATTGGCCTGGTCATTCTCTTCATGGAAGTTACAGCAAAAGGGAGGAAATTTACCACACCAAACAGCTGTACAGAGTTTCTCCACCTCTTTGCCCATTTGATAGAGTAGGGTTCATGACCGCTCATAAATGGAGGAAGGAGAAGCCATGCAGGTTAGGGATCTACAGAAAACAAAGTCCCAAACTAGGTGGCTCTCCATCCACACTCACTGAGAACACTGCTGGCACCCGAGTGGGGTTGCTATTAGCTCCCTTGTCATGACTCTGCATCTTGTCCCTCTCCATACAGAGTTACTGTCATGGTGGTAGGTAATGCTGGTCAGAAGAATATTAGTTGAATGAATGCTGTGAATATTAGGGTAAACCACATTGCCGACAGGCTGGATCTATAAAGAAAAGTTACTCAGCTGACAATTTATCAAGGGTTGTAGTGAATTCTTAATCACTGCCAATTTTTATGTCAAAATTGGATGTTTTTCTAAAAATGTGTTCCAGTTCAAACTGGAATTATTGTAGGGAAGTTATGTGGCCTGTGATATACAGGAGGGCAGAATAGATGTTCATAGTAGCCCCTTCTGGCCTTGGAATCTATGAAAATGCAAGATGCACTTTCAATGTGTGCTTAAGCATGTCCACAGTTTTTTGTGTGGGGTTTTAGAGTCAATCAGGTGATAATGAAAGGTGCTAGACTTGGTTCCTTAGGGTATGTCTACACTAGAAATGCTACAGCAGCACAGCTACAGTGTAGACACTTAGGCCTGGTCTACACTAGGCTTTTATGTCGAATTTGGCGCCGTTACATCGAATTAACCCTGCACCCGTCCACACCACGAAGCTATTTAGTTCGACATAGAGCTCTTTAAATTCGACTTCTGTACTCCTCCCCAATGAGAGGAGTAGCGCTAAATTCGAAATGGCCATATCGAATTAGGCTAGGTGTGGATGGAAATCGACGCTAATAGCTTCGGGAGCTATCCCACAGTGCACCACTCTGTTGACGCTCTGGACAACGGTCAGAGTTCGGATGCTCTGACCAGCCACACAGGAAAAGCCCCGGGAAAATTTGAATTCCCTTTCCTGTCTGGGCAGTTTGAATCTCATTTCCTGTTTGGACATCGTGGCGAGCTCAGCAGCACTGGCAACGATGCAGAGCTCTCCAGCAGAGATGCCCGTGCAATCGCAGACTAGAAAGAGGGCCCCAGCATGGACTGATCGGGAAGTCTTGGATCTCATCGCTGTGTGGGGCGATGAGTCCGTGCTTTCAGAGCTGCGCTCCAAAAGAAGGAATGCAAAGATCTACGAGAAGATCTCTAAAGCCGTGGCAGAGAGAGGATACAGCCGGGATGCAACGCAGTGCCGCTTGAAAATCAAGGAGCTGAGACAAGGCTGCCAAAAAACCAAAGAGGCAAATGGACGCTCCGGATCCCAGCCCCACACATCCCGTTTCTACGAGGCACTGCATTCCATCCTAGGTGCGGCCGCCACCACTACCCCACCCGTGACCGTGGACTCTGAGGATGGGATATTGTCCGCGGCCGGTTCCTCGTCGGACATGTTAGCGGACGGGGAAGATGAGGAGGACGAGGCAGTCGACAGTGCTTGCACCGCTGATTTCCCCGACAGCCAAGAGCTCTTCATCACCCTTACCGAGATCCCCTACCAACCGTCCCCAGCCGTTACCCCGGACACAGAATCAGGGGAAGGATCAAGCAGTAAGTGCTTTAAACATCTAAACTTTTATTTTTAACAGAACTGGAATATTTATAATATTAACAATGGGTTTTTCATGATTTCTTTGCCTTAAAATTTTTAGTCCCAACTATTTAAAAAAAATCTAACAATGTCCGGTTTTTCATGATTATGCTGCCCAAGACGCTCCACTCTTTAGTCCCTGCCAGTGCAGCTACACCAAAATCCGGTCTATATGTCCGGGGATAGAGACGAAATCCTCATGTGAGATCTCAACATAGGTCTCCTGCAGGTAATGTTCAAGCCTGGTCATCAGGTTCCTGGGGAGAGCGATTTTATTGGGTCCTCCATGGAACGAGACGTTTCCTCGCCAGGAGACAATCAAATACTCAGGGATCATTGCACGGCAAAGCATGGCGGCATACGGCCCTGGTTTTTCCATGCTTTCCCTAAGCATGCGTTCCTTCTCGCTGTCCGAGATCCTCATCAGGGTGATGTCGCTCATGATGCCCTGCTTTGAATTAGGGAGGGGAATGTTAGTATTGGGACTGCTTTACAGCGACGCGGTGGAGGCGGGAGAGGGGCAGCATACAGGGATCTTTCCCTGGGAGAGCCGCGAGGGGGTGGGACAGGGGCAGAGTTCATGCTTGCCAGATTGCTGGCAGCAGAGACTGGCTTTGCTTTCAATGTGAAAGGAGGCCAGTGCTACTATTAAAGTTTTCAGCAGCCACAAGTCTACGGCTTACCATGTTTGCCTGCTACACAAGTTGAGGTGTCCTGCCCCGCTTCTCAGATCGCCACTGCAAGACCCCGGGCACTGAAGGCGAGGTCCGAAAATTCGACCTTGTCCTGAGTGCGCATGTGAGAGGTGCAGTGCATGGTCTTGTTCACAGAGAAAGACTATGTTCTTTGTTCACAACTTCATTTATCTGTCTCAGGAATTCACTCCCTTTTTCCCATTCCCACAGACACATCTGCGACTGTCTCCCAATCCAGCCTGGCATCACACTCACAGAGGCTAGCGCAGATTAGGCGGAGGAAGAAGACGCGTGAGGACATGTTCTCAGAACTAATGTCCTGCACCCGAGCACAGGCAGCCCAGCAGACACAGTGGAGGGAGAACTTGTCACAAATGCACCGAGCAATCATGGAACGGGAGGAGAGGTGGTGTCAGGAAGACCAACAGGCGACTCAAACACTGCTTGGACTAATGAGGGAGCAAATGGACACGCTCCGGCGCCTTGTTGATGTTCTGCAAGACCGGAGGCAGGAGGACAGAGCCCCGCTGCGGTCTATCTCTAACCGCCCTCCCCCGCCACCAAGTCCCACACCCCCCTCACCCAAAGTCCAAAGAAGGAGGGGCGGCAAGGGCCGTTAAAACTTTCAGTCAACCAGTGCAGACTGCTCTAGCACTGTTGGGCTCTCATTCCCCAAAATTTAAAAAGTCCTTTCCTACCCACCTCACACAAGCCCCCGTCCAAGTTTCACCCCCCCTCGTTTCATGTGTGGTTCATAATAAAATATTCGTTTCTGTTAATTGCTGTTTCCATGATTTTCTTTGGGAGGAGAGTCTGTCTGAAGGGGGGGAAGGGGCTTGGTAATTGGACAGGACAGTCACCTTTAGCAGGGTACAGAGGCGGGGGCAGGTCCAGCATCAGGACACATACACAGTGCAGTCACTACTTGCCCTGCTCAGTCTGGGAGGTGGTTTTCATGTTCTGTGGGGGGGGGGAGCTCTGTGACTTTGTGGCGGGGGAGGGCAGTTACAGATCTTATGCAGCGGTCCTTATCCTGGATCACAGAGCCATGCAGCAGGGGATCTGTAACCCTCCTCCCCCTGCCAGAAAGTCACATATCCTACACATACACGCAGTCCCGCCCAGGAGTGCTGGCAGGCTCCGTTGAGACAACCAGTCCACCAGTGCGGAGCCTGTCATTCCGGGAGTTTAGAAGCATCATTTGCATCACAACACTAAACCCGCCCCCCGCCACAGTCTGCGTCCCCGGTTTAAAACATTCCCGCGAAAACAGTAATAAAGACAACAGTGTTCATTAACAACAAAACAGAACAGATTTTATTTTTTGGGAAGGGGGTGAAGGGGGTATGTAGCTGGAGAGGATAGTCAACATAAACTGGGTAAAGAAACGGGGGCAGGTTCAGCTTCTCTTTAAACAAAGTTAATAGTCACAGGTTACCCTGCTCACTGAGGAACCTAGCTTTCAAAGCCTCCCGGATGCACAGCGCGTCCCGCTGGGATCTTCTAATCGCCCGGCTGTCTGGCTGTGCGTAATCAGAAGCCAGGCTATTTGCCTCAACCTCCCACCCCGCCATAAAGGTCTCCCCCTTGCTCTCACAGAGATTGTGGAGCACACAGCAAGCTGCAATAACAATGGGGATATTGGTTTTGCTGAGATCACAGCGAGTCAGTAAGCTTCTCCATCTCCCCTTGAGACGGCCAAAAGCACACTCCACCACCATTCTGCACTTGCTCAGCCGGTAGTTGAACAGTTCTTTTTCTGTGTCCAGGGCGCCAGTATAGGGCTTCATGAGCCAGGGCATTAGCGGGTAGGCTGGGTCCCCGAGGATCACTGTAGGCATCTCCACATCCCCAAGAGTTATTTTGTGGTCTGGGAAGTAAATACCTTCCTGCAGCCGTCTAAACAGACCAGAGTTCCTGAACATGCGAGCGTCATGAACCTTGCCCGGCCATCCGACGTTGATGTTCGTAAAACGTCCCCTATGGTCCACCAGTGCTTGCAGCACCATTGAAAAGTAGCCCTTTCGGTTGATGTACTGGCTGGCCTGGTGGTCCGGTCCCAGGATAGGGATGTGAGTCCCATCTATAGCCCCACCGCAGTTTGGGAATCCCATCGCGGCGAAGCCATCTATGATGACCTCCACGTTTCCCAGGGTCACTACCTTTGAGAGCAGTAGCTCAACGATTGCGTTGGCTACTTGCATCACAACAACCCCCACGGTAGATTTGCCCACACCAAAGTGGTTCGCGACTGACCGGTAGCTGTCCGGCGTTGCAAGCTTCCAGAGGGCTATGGCCACTCGCTTCTGGACAGTCAGGGCTGCTCGCATCCGGGTGTCATTGCGCTTCAGGGCAGGGGACAGCAAGTCACAAAGTTCAAGGAAAGTCCCCTTCCGCATGCGAAAGTTTCGCAGCCACTGTGATTCATCCCAGACCTGCAGCACTATGCGGTCCCACCAGTCCGTGCTTGTTTCCCGGGCCCAGAATCACCGTTCCACAGCATCAACATGACCCATTGCCACCGTGATGTCCTGGGCGCTGGGTCTTGTGGTTTCGGACAGCTCTGTGCTACTCTCCGACTTCAGGCCCTCACGGCGGTGCCGTAGCCTCCTCTCCTGATTTCTCTGCATCTGCCTCAGGGAAAGGTGTATGATAAGCTGCGAGGCGTTGAGAACGGCCACAACTGCAGTGATGGTCGCAGCGGGATCCATGCTCGCAGTGCTGTGGCGTCCGCACTGTCACTGATCCGAAAAGTGCGCCAACTGATTTCCCGCTGGCGCTTTGAGGGAGGGAGGGCGGTAATGACGGACGGATGACAACAGTTACCCAAAAGCACCCTCGACACATTTTTTTACCCAGAAGGCATTGGCGGCTCGACCCAGAATTCCAATGGGCAGCGGGGACTGCGGGAACTGTGGGATAGCTGCCCACAATGCACCGCTTCCAATGTCAACGCTTGCCCCGTTAGTGTGGACTCACACAGTCGAATTACTGTCCTTAGTGTGGACACACACATTCGACTTTGTAATATCGATTCCACATATTCGATTTAAGTGAAATCAAACTACCCTCGTAGTGTAGACATACCCTTACTATACAGCAATCGAAGGAGTTCTTCCATCGCTGTAGCTACCACCTCTCAGCTAGGTGGATTTGCTAAGTCAGCATTGACTTAACACTGTCTACACAGGGGCTTACACTCCCTAAGCAACATAGCTAGGTCAACCTAAGTTTTAGGTGTAGACCAGGTTTTAGAGACTGAAGTAATTCCCTAATGTACAAACAGGTGCAATACAGGCAGCAGCCAAACAAATTTCCCTCACTGCTCTGCAAACATGCCATAACCCCCAATCCTTGACAAGAGGGTGAAAGAGTTTCCACAATGTGGTGATTTAAAAATCAATAAAGATAGGAGGTCAAATTCCACCCTCAATTCTGTGTGTGCAGTTCTGCTTGAAATCGGCATCAGCGGTATCTTTTAAGGTTTTAACAGAGCATGCAAATAAAATATGGCTCTCAGTAAGCCCAAATTGTGTCTCACCCCCCAAACAGCAGGGAGTGGTTGCAAAGTAACAGCCTCCATTTCCCCATCTTCTCTGCACAGAGGCCCCAAACAGTCTCAGTTCTCACAGAGTGCAAGGATTGCTTGGGGTCACTGTTGACAGCGGCTCTCACTGTCTCCCAGGGGTTGGGATGGGAAGTGCATGCTGGACTCAGTGTGAGTCCATGGTGCTCCCTGGAGGAATTGTGCCTATCTTAGTAACAATGTTTTCCACAGCTTAAGCTAAGGCAGAAACCATCCACACATTTCAAACACAGCACTGTGCCTTAAGTACTATTTATTTACCTCATACTTATTATCCACCCAGGTGCACTACCCTTGTCTCAGCCCAGTCATTAACTAACTTCTAATGATACCCGAAGAATATAACAAATTAAACCACATTGAACCCACTACCATCAAACACTCAGATTAACTCAACCCAGACATAATGAAAGTGATTCTGGTGAGCTGAGGAAAATAACCAGAGAAAATGGAAGAGATTATATCTGTCCCCTCATTTTAAGTGACCAGTAAAGGGAAGGCTGAGTTATGTTAGTGATAAGTATCTGTATAGGCTCCTATCCTGTTGCTAGGATATTTTTCATGTTCAACTAGCTATAGAAATTGGGCCCCTAAAGCGATCATCCAGCCTGTTCTTGAGAATGCATGTCTAAATAAAGGTTAGTGAATGGATGCTCTATTTTTCATCAAAGGTTAGCAGATCTGAGAAATAGAATCACAGGCATTTGTCTTCAAGCATTTCTTTGTATCTTCAGGGCAGCTTTTCAGTCAAAGTCCAGTGTGTGGTTAATGCTTCCTCTGGGATTCATTTCCATTATCAAGATAAGATTTCATATATATTAAATCCCAAGCACACATGTAGAGAGAGCTTTTTAAATAGATAATTCTTCCTGTTTAATAGAGCACAGTGCTGCGCACAATAATTACAACTGAAATGCCCGGAGGTCTGAATTGATGTTCTTTACAAGTCATTCCAAGTCATTTTCTTAGATTTGATTCATCTGAACCACTGCCCTATACAAACCATTCAAACTGCTATACTTAGTATGCTTTTTAGAGGGTCCAGCTTGCAATCACCATAGCAAGACATGAGGATAGCTGTCTATTTTGGTCATTCTACGCTGCAAGCTTTGGAGAGAGTGTGGGTGTGGTTTTTTTGGTTTTTTGTTTCTGGTTGGTTTTTTTTTTTATTTTATTTTAACCTAGAAAACATGCTTTGATTTGGATGAAAAATAAGTATTTTTAAACTGACTACATACTGTGTGTATGCTTACATATACCTTAGAGCAGTGTGACCCAGTGCTGAGAGCCAGTAGCTGACCCAGTACTCTGATCACTTAAGCCTTAATTAGTTCTACCAGGAAAGGCCTGATGGAGAAGGAAAGGACTTAATAGCCTAAACAGACTGGGGGTTGATGAGCTACATAGCTAATTATCCTACCAGCTGGGAAGGCTAGTTAAAATCACAGAAAGGAAGAGCAAAGTGGGGAAGCTTAGCAGAGCCCAGAGGAAGAAAGGTTTTAGGGTGATGAAAGTATATTTTCTCTCAAGAAAGGGCTGGGGATTAGGAAAAGCGGTCATTAGACTTGCTGCACATGATTGTGATGGTGGTTTTGTAAAGATAATAAATAAATCTCACATGTGATAACTAACCAAAAGGTGTGCAAGGCTCTATGTGAGAGATCTTAGGGCAGGAGAGGAGCCAGCCATGTTACAATTAGTGATTGAAATGCATGCCTGAAAATACTTAACAAAGATGCTACACTATTTAGACATCAAGGATTGCAGCATCATTGTGTCATAAAAGAATAAAATATCTTATTCTCCCACCCCCCAGATTATGGTCTACCAGCTGTAGTGTGTGTGTGTGTGCGCATGTGTGTTTTATGTACATAAGCAAAATAGTGTATATTGCCAACAATGGTCACCCTTAAAAATATTTAGTTACAACTGTAACTGAATGTTTCCATAGCATTTTCAGATTCACAATAGTGCCTGTACTAATTATAGGAAGTGATGTACATACTATAATAGTCAATGTATCTAATTATCAAAGGCAAATCTGGAAAGTTTTCAAATGTTCTCAGGGCAGCCATATGTGTATGTATAAATAAAAATACATTGATTAATTGGTATCATATATATATACAGGATGTGTTTGTATATATATATGATACCAATTAATCAATGTATTTTTATCTATTTATAAAGTTGCATTAGATAAATGAATATGTATTTTCAGATGCTCAAATGACCTGACATTTCAGTTACTTACATCCAAATTTTCAGTGGTGGCCTCTAATATTGGGTGCCTCTAATTTTGGGTGATCTCCTTGAGATTGCATGGACCTGATTTTTAGTCGTATTGGGCACCACAACTTCAGCTGAAGTCAACAGGAGCTGTGGGTGCTCACAACCACTGCAAATTAGGCCCCTTCAGATGTTTTGAGTTGAAATTGCAATAGAACCCAAAATCAGTGGCCACTTCTGAAAAGTTTGGCTATAACGTTTCAAAGCAAGCACTCCTATAACCAGAGCTATGACTTCAGCTTGTAGGATTGCACACTATACAATGCATTAAATTCAACTCCGGTTCTGTGACAGACACTGACTGAAGGCCCCTCAGGCAGAAAATCCACCTGAGATGTGGAGGAAGTTGCAGCTGTGAGAAGTATCCACCACTTCCCCTACATTAGGGAGTTCATAGAGAAGTGGAATAGGCTAGGTAGTGGACTAGTTTAGGAATCCCTGGTGAACCTGAAAGCTGCCTTTCTTGGTTTCACTGCAAAATAAATGAATGGGGTAGAATTTGATAATAAAGTTCTAGAATATGGTGGAAATTAATAAAATGCCAATTTCCAAACATGGATTTTGTCAGCATAATATAGGAAGCTGCTTTGAGACTCTGGCTGTATAGGTACAATATTTTTCTTAAAATTTTCTTAGCAGAGTTTATTTAAGCCTCACACAGGTTCAAATATACAGTACCTCAGCCTGCTATTGTTATACAAGCCATGCCAGGAGGAGAAAGGACTTTAATCCATGTTGACTTATGCAGTCATGCAAGCTTGAAAGTGAAGCTATGTAATATGTATAAATTTAGTCTCTTTAATTTTTAATATTTCAGTAAAAATAGCCTATCAACCTGATTTGTTTCAAAAGTTTTCAAGTTTTTTACTCTTCTTCAAGTGTTGTAGAGTTCCATTACTGCTAAAAATATTGTGGGGATGGGGGGGATTTAATTTACTTACAAATTTAATCTGTTCTCTTTAGCCTTATTATATTGCTACAATAATATTAGGTCCAACATTTCATGAGATACATATAATAAGTAATGAAAGCCACCAACTGAAAGAAATGTAAAGTGTTCATGAAGTGTCTGACAATGTAAAATTAGCGTCTGATCTTGCAAATAGTTCCAGTGCATAATTCCATTGACTTTAATGAGAGACTTTGGCTGTGATCCAGTGCCCACTGATGTGAAAGGAAGGACTCATGGTGTCTTCAGTGGGCATTGAGCACAATTCAGTGAGACTCTATGCACAATAGTTAAACATACATGCAGGAGCGAATGTTTGAAAAATCAAGCCCTGATACCGTAGTGTATATGTATATCAATTGCTTAAGTAACGGTAAAATGAAACATGCATTATATTGTCTAGAACAAATGTTATGCTATTACTGTGAATTTATTGATATCTTCACTAATAAAATCCGGGGTGATCAAAAGTAGGGGATGACAAAACAGTAATAGTAGAATTGTCACATAGAATCCACAAATTGTACACAAATTGTAAAAGGAAGTATTATTTACCCCAAAGTTCTTACCAAGAGTGTATTTATTTGCTATGCATGTGTCATTATTCTGATATTTAAAATATTTCAGTTAGCCAATCGGGGAGCATAAAAAATGCCAATTGACATAGGAGACCAGAGACACAACCCAAAGGCTCAACTTTAGAGTTACCAGAAGCCTTAAATAAGGGCATAGTTGAACTGTGTCAGGAGCAGACCAGAGACCGATTCGTGACTCAGCAAATCACTATTTGGACCTTGGTTCCCACTTTGCTCCAGAGAGAAGATAATGTGTCAGCACTTTCCTTGGCATAGACCAGCAGTTCTCAAACTGTGGATTGGGACCCCAAAGTGGGTCATGTCCCTGTTTTAATGGGGTCTCCAGGGCTGGCTTAGACTTGCTGGGGCCGAGAGCAACGGGGCTCAGGTTACAAGCCCTCTGCCTGGGGCTGAAGCCCTTGGGCTTCGGCTTTGCCAACCGCTCCCACCCAGGGTGGCAGGGCTCGAGAGGGCTCAAGCTTCAGTCCCCCCCCTCCTGGGGTCATATAGTAATTTTTGTTGTCAGAAGGAGGTCGCGGTGCAATGAAGTTTGAGAACCCCTGGCATAGACTAGTTCTTACTTTGTGCTGGCTTAACTCTGCTGATCAACCTGTTGAACATGGAGGTGGGACAGAGTCCAGCTAACTACTTCTATAGGAGGAGAATAACTGTCACATGAGGACTGCTCTTCCTGCTTTCCTGTAACCCATAATGTTGGTAGCCCATGTAGGCACCTAATGTCTTCTTATTTACCTGTACAGACACCTAGTGGAAGTCATGATCTTACCCCAAATACTGAAAAGCAAATAACCAAAGTGAACCATTCAAAAACAGGGCAGATTGTTAAAATTATTAATCCAAATTATGACATTTGAAGAAAATCAGGATTGATTTGCAAACAATCTGGCAAATGGACAAAGGAGGCTAATCATAAGGTACATTAGTCATAAAATAAAAACATAGGTCAACCAGTTCTACTCCCACACAGGTCTTCTGCTAACTTCTCTATTAATTTCCATTACTACAGACACAACTAGGAGTAAGGACAAATCTGCTGCAATTGACTGGAAATTGTTTCCTTGTTACTTCAGTTTTTGTAAAATGTCTCAGCATATGAGTTTAGTAGTAGCCTTTAAGGTATTATATTTTTTTTAAGAATAATATTAGTTGTGATTGGCCATGCTTCACATTAGACTTTTATGATCATGCTGTGCTCCTGCTTGTAAGATGTTTGTTTCATGGCATTGCAATACAAACTGTGAAATAAATCTTAAACAGTAAATAAAAGCTGTTAGTTTCAGCCAAAGCCAAAGTTTTCAGACCGACATGGTAGGACATAACTTTTGAAGTTCACCACACCAGTGTGTCTTTGGAAACCAGTTTAGCTGGTATTACAATATCTACTTGTGCTGAAATTTTCACAGCTGACTAAAAACTTAGCCACACAACTCCCATTAGTTTAAATGGGAGTTTGTGTAGTTAAATCCTCTGTTCAGCTTTTAACTGACCGTGTTTTTAGTTTGCCAGAGGTGAGCAGACCATTGAGATAGTGATTTTTATTTGTGTATTTGAACTAAAATAAATAAAGTAAACCTTCCCTTGATATCATTTAGACATGAAGGTCCAAATTCTAAGCAGGTGAGAGCAGGTGCAACTCTGTTGACTTCAGTGGAGTTCCACTGAGTTCAATGTACTCATGCCTACTTAGGCTTATATCTGGATTTATTTAGGTCTAAATAGAGCCCATAAGCTCTACTGGTTTCTGCACCCGTAATAATAAAATTGTTGGCATATTAGCAACTTAATCTATCTGTTTTGTCCAATTGTCATAGCTGAATGAGAAATGAAGAGCTTGTGAACTTAGAGGAATTTGGTCATCTCACCAGTGGTGCAATCTTTAGTGAAGAGCTTGCTGTACCATCCTTTTAACTTATTTTTCTGTTATGTAAGAAAAAATTGATTAAAAATAGGAAAGTGTCACACATACATCTGAAATTCTGATTGCATTGTTACTCTAACAGTCATTCGTATTTGATGTAAATATCATGAAACGAAAACTTGCTTTAGTTTGCAAAGGTTTGAGAAAAGTAACTAGGATAAAACTGCAATATTTGTATAGTCTTTTTCATATATCCTCTGTTGAAACCAAACCAAGCCCAAGGGGATTTTTTTGGCAGACGCTACATTGCAAATGGCAGATTTATTGGCATTGAGTGAAGCAATCTAAAACTATCAGTGCCTGCACAATATCTCCAGCATGAACTGAAAACAAAGATTTGATTGTGTCTGTTTATCTGAGAAGATTTATAGAACAGTCCTTTGCTTAGAAAAACATTTGTGTTCTTTATCTGAATCTTTTTTTTTTTAAGTTAAGGCACAGAAAAGTTGCATAGACTAATCAAATATCAAAGACAACATTAACTTTCATTTCCCATTCCTGTACCATAGGTATAATCAGAGAGAGGCAATGTAGTTGAACAGGCTGCACATTAGGCCTGGGAGACAGGAAGCTCCTGAGTTCAAATCTGGCTCTGGTAATGGCCAGTATGAACTTGAGCAAGACATTTATTATTTGTCTTGTAAGAGCACCACCAGGACCCAAACAAAACCAGCAATCCATTTACCTAGGCATCATAAAAGCACATCGGGCCTGATCCAGAATCCACTGAAGTCAATCAGTCTTTCCATTGACTTCAATAGACTTTGGATCAGATTGTTTTGTAAGAGAGAGTCCCTGTCCCAATGAATTTGCAATCTAAATAGACGAGACACAAAAATAGTCATTTGGATTTGTAGTGAATCCAGGGTGTGTTTTGTGTGTGTGTTTTTGTTTGTTTTTCCTGGTGTACTTTTAAGCACGAACAGATTTCCCCGCCCCCCCTTGAATTTAGTGTTGCAGACCGTTAGGCCTCAGTGTTGAATCAATGCTTTGCTTAAATAATGCTGAAGGAAAGTAACTAGTTGTTTCATAATGGAAAAAATTGCTTCACATGTTTCACAATTTCTGATTGCCTTAAAGTTAATTTCTAAGCAAGCCGATGATTATTTCCTGGAGATTAATGTCTAAGAGGGATTGAAAACCTGAGTCATAGCCAAGGACTACAGACACTGGTGGATTCCAGTTTCCCAGTACTAGAATATATTACAGTGCTTTCTTCCTGTGACAGGCCTTTTCATGAGTGGAGAATTCTGATTTGACAGTGCTATACAACCACTTTGCTCAGGTGTAAATGCTCACACAAGCCACAAGGCAGGGCAGAAATCAGGCTCATTATCTCATCAATTCCTCTTAGCTGGTCATTTATTCACCCCAGGAAAAGTTTTGGCTTAGGCTGATATTGCAAGTTGGGGATGGGAGGGAAAGACTGGGTGGATTTATTTATGTATTGTCTACTTTGAAGAAATCATGTGAGGGACATATCTAGAGAATTAGAGCTAGATTGTTAAAGGTATTTAGTCCCCTAAAATGCAGATAGGTGCCTAGTAGGATTTTCAAAGGCACTGTCTGCATCTTTAGGTGGGTAAATACTTTTCAAAATCTGGTCTTTCTCTAGAACTCTTTACAATAGCCAAACCATTTGCTAAATTCAGTTCTCATAATTCCATTAGTTCGTGATTAATTTCTACACATTGACTCCATGTGAGTGAGTCCCACCAGTGTCAGTCCTGCCATTCATATTTAGTCTTCATGGCCATATTTTATTACATGATCTAAATTATTACTTTTCCAGTTGTCGGAGTATACATACTAGATTTTAATGCACCTGGATCACAATACATTTTGGGTTGTATTCTAAAAAATGTAGAAATAAAGGAAATTATGGCATTCATTGAAGCCTGCACTAAAATAACTTAAAAATAAACAAATATTCTAGAGTCCTTGTAGTCCCTAAAAATCCTATTGACTTTAAGGAGAATTATGTATGCATTAGTCTGCAGGACCCATCCCTAAAGAGACTGTCATTTACCATAGTTAGGCATAAATTGAAACTGGCATACTCTGGAGGGGAATGTAAAACATGTATCAATTAATTTTAGGAGGGTTCCCTAAAATTGTGTGTGTGTAGATGCAATGCTGAGGTATGACCATGAACTTACTTTAATATAGCTGGTGTGATTGTTTGGTAACCTTTCCACCAGAGAGACACATTCTTAAAGTGCATGTAGAGACAAATTCTGAAGGTAAATAATTACTGTAAATTCTAAACTGGGAGGAAATTGCTGTTTATTTCTTCTCCCTGAGTACAGGATATAATTAGTGTCTATCTACTAGATACATACAGTATCTGGCATCTATCCCTATAATATATTAGTGCTTCATTGGCTATGTCTACACTGCAAGTGAAGGTGTGATTGTAGCATGGATATGCATACTTATGCTAGCTTTAATCTATCTAGCACTGGTAACAATAGTAGTGTAGACATGACAGCACTGGCTAGCAACCAGAGGATAAGCCCACCAGGAAGCCTGGGTACAGACTCTGATTGCTAGCCCATGCTGCAATCACATGTACACTTTTATTACAGTGATGTAAACATACCCATTGCCTGCAGCCCCCGCAATTCTAATCTTGCTCTGTAATTTGGCCTCTGGTGTTTGCGACCCCTTCTATTTTGGTACAATCTATAAACTTCATCATAGTTGAATTTACATCTAGAAAAAACATCATCAGAGGTAAATTCATTGATGGTCAGATACCGCAAGTGTTGGAGCCTCATACCGACAACAGAGAATGGGTGAACAAGACTACGGGATCAGAGATTTTGCTGTGTGTCTCTGTTTAATTTTTGTCAGTTACATGGCAATGCAAGGAAATTTGCTGAAAGAATTCGTTATTGGCACATTTGAGACTATTAAAGTGACAATACACAGGTTGGTGATTAAAGCTAATGCTTATTCTGTAGGTCTGAGTCTTCAGCATCAGTAGCTGAACATCTGAGGAGCACAAAGTCTGGAATTCACTTTTTTTTTTTTTAAATCTTGTCTATGAATGATGTTGCCTCAGCCAGCCTCACTTTCCAGTTGGGTTACCAGCTTTCTGCTGCATTGTTGGTTAATTCCTGGCACTGTGACAATACCCTCAATTCCAGTCCCTGGTGAGCTGACACACCAGCTTCAACTTCTGAGGCACAGCATACAGCGGTTGGTTAGTGATGGTATCTCATCAGATTGTATTGCAGTAGCCCCAGTCATGGCCCAAGACCACACTGTGCTAGGCACTGTCCAAACACAGAACAAAAAAGATAGTCCCTGTCTCAAAACACTTACAGTCTAAGTATAAGACAAGAAACAACAGATGGATACAGACAATAGATAAGAGAGAACAATGTGCTGACTGAGATCTCTGGAATGGTAACTGGTGCCGCAATGTAATCAGATCCATGTGCTTTCCTTCTTTATCAAGGTCCATCCTGGGGCATCTTACAGATTTTCCCTTCACCTTTTTAACAGGAAACTGCAATCCACCATTTCCTAACTCGCTCCAGGTAGACTGGGAAATGGATCCAGCCTGTGGAGAATGGGGCAAGAATGGGGGAAGGACTCCAGGGAGAAAGTCCTGAGGGTCAGCAGCGTGGGTAGAAGCTGGGGTAAAATCCAAACGGTAGCCCAGGAGGGGCAGAAGACCTTTCTATTTATGTTTCCTCTGGGACTATTGTTTAAGTTTTTATTAGCAGCACCCCACTTGGGGTTGCTGAGGGAGATGGCAGGCCACAAAAGGGCACTGGAAAAGCCAACTCTTCCACAACTGAGCAGAGCTGTACAAATAACTCTTTTCTGCCTTGCTGGCAGTTTCCAAAATATATTTCGAAAATCATTTTGAGTCCACTTGAAACTAATATTTTTCAGAATTTTTGACAAATCTAAAAGTCAGGAAAAAAATCATTTCAGGGCAAATAAAATGTTCAGGGTTTCTTCCAGGCATTTTAAACTGTTTATTATTATTATTATTATTATTATTTTATTATTTTAAAAATGTATAATAAAAGCAAAAGAAATCTGGAAACAAGTTTATTTGACCCAAATGTACATTTTTCATCAAATTAAGTTTCACCCAGTTCTAGTACTGGGTCCCAAATTTAATTGTCCATGCCATAGTACAATCCTGAATGAGATTAAAACAAGGAAGCTGGGGTTGCAGTAGCCACATCTGCAAATGCAATGTCAAAGAATGCTTCATTTTTAATGAAAGCTATTGTATCACCACACCTTAAATCCTGGCAACAACAGTTCAGCCATGCAGTTTTGAAAAAATAGATGCTGATAGTTCTGGAAGTGCTTTATTCCTCATTAAAAGACTATACAAATCACATCACGTGACCTCTATATTTTTGGAGAATCAGATCAGCTTTCACAAGCACTCACAAGAAACGTTATTTAACATGCCAAACCAGCTTAATGTCATTTGGGGAGAAAAGTGTCTCTGAAGTCAAGAGGGTTACAAGAACATACCTAACAGATTTACTCATCTTCATCAATTCAAGAAACTGACCCTTCCCCTGTGAGAAGAATCCAACTACCTCAGTACCCTAGGAATACTTTGCACTTAAAGCAACATCAACACTTGAAAGCTGTCATGCTCTATTGAAGTTTCCCAGGAATCTTTGCATCTCTGGAGTGTGTTCAAAACATGGTACTCCCCTAGGGGTTAATAACATCTTAATAGCACATAGTTAGTTTTTATCTTCACGGAGAATCAGAAGAATAGGCTTTGCGAAAAAACCTCTGTGTAAAGCCCATCCACATTTAGATTTTCAATAAGCTACAATTCACATGTGAACACAGTTTTTTTTATAGATACCCATGTTCCATTTTCACATCTCCCAGCTTTTAAGTTATCTGCAGCTTCCAAGTGCTGTAGTACAAATTCTGACAGAAGCATTTGCCAAGAATTATAAAAAGGAACAAGTTTTACTTATTTGTTTTCTTGCCTTATTTTTGCTTTAATAACCTATGGGTGTGTATTATAATATGCTGTGGGTTGCCACAAGAAAACTTAATATTTGGCTCACTTTGACGTCGATAGAAAATTAATAAAATTCTACCCTCAGGTAAAACTGAATTTATTTGAAGGATAGTTCACTATTTTCCCAGTGAATACGGCTTGGTGCAGCAATGGACACTTTCTAGCTTTCAGAAATTCCAGTATTTCTTATTCCTAGAAACTAGTTAAGGGGAAAACAGACATCAGATGTGATTCTGACACAATCTGCATGCATTGCAAGGAGCCTGTCCTCACTTACGCCCTTGCAGAAGAGCTGAATGTAATGACAGTTCTAGCAATCCCCTAAACACAAAAGGCTTGATCCAACAATCTGTGGAAAGACTCTCATTAACTTCAACAGGACTTGCATCAGGCCCCAAAACTGCTGCAGACTAGCACTTCCAGGGACTTACAAAGATGGACAACACAAACTCTACACCCATAAAATAGAGGCACAAAGGCTGTGCTTAACCTTGTGCTCCTGGTCATGTTTGGCCTGATTCTCTATGGCTTTGCATTGGCATTTTCAAGTTGAAATGAATTGTTTCTTGTAAAAATAAGTTGCTCCCTCTATCTTGTAACTGTGGAATGCTGTGACATGTATTATGCCGTAAAAGATAGAACACCCTGCAAAAGGGAGAATGTTTAGATTAGCAAACCACATATCATACCTCCTTCTTGTTTACCCAGTGAGCACTCGTAAAGTGCAAGCCTGCTTTTCCATTTCTCGCGCTTGTTAATTTCCGTCTGTTGCCTTCCCACAAGCAAAGTGTGTGCAGGTGCAGCAAGAAAGAGTCATTTTCCCCAACTGTGCTTGCAAGGAATACCACCTTCTTTTTGCTTTATTTTAGGATCATAGTTCCCTCTGGCACTGAGAAGGAATTTATGCCATGTAATTTTTAGTGTGTGTGGTTTTTTTTTTTTTTTTTAAAGCTAAGTCTTGTAATCAAATAGTTCTCAAAAATAAGTATATGTTTAAGGTACATTAAAATATTAGCTTGCCACCCATGTCTCTTTAGCTAATTGAGAAATCCTCTATGCAGACAGGAATGAGCAAGAAACATGTGTTTCCCTTTAAGGGCAATTGTCTCATTTGCTGTAAAAGTGTTTTGACAATATCTCCGAGAGCGCTCCCTGAGTGTGCTAACATTATTGTTCTCTCAGCACACATTGAAGGCAGTCAGTAGTGCATGCAGGGTGTCGGCCAATTTTCATATAGACAGGCACAGTGGGGAGAGCGAGGGGTGTGTGTGGAAGCACAACTTCATGTGCTGCACTAATCTGGGGGTTCTGCCAAAGCCTGAAGTCTGTTACGTGGGCACAGTGTGGAAGCATTCGTTTTCTGACTCACACTTAAGACTGTAGAAATCTCACTTGGGGAGGCTTCTTGGCCAAAACTGCATAGCTTGACATTTTGTGGAACAAATCCCTAGGATCATGAGAAGTAAATGATGATCCCATTGAATGTGAGCAAAATGAATTGCTTTCCAAAAGAGACTAAGGGTGAAATCCTGGCTCCAGTGAAGTCAATGGTGAAACTCCCAGTGTGGTTGATGGAATCAGGATTTTGCTGCAAGATGCTGAGTGCCTCCTGTAATGTGCTGAGCAATGTGATCGGCATCTGTGTGCACTGAAGGTATATGTCCCTCCGAGATCAGACCTGTAGTGAGCTTTCCCCCAGCAGCCTGTTTTCAAATATTCACTATGCACTAGAGAATGCACAAGTCTGATTTCTCATCTCAGTTCATTTCAAGCATCTGTCACAGATTTTTTTCCCCTCAGTGGTTTGGAACTGACATGGCTTTAACTGAATCTCTTGGATTGTCACCTGCTCTGCACAATCTGAACTCATTTCCTTCCTCTATCTAATAACTTCTTGTCAAAGGAAGGGAGAGTTATTTTCTTTACTTCCTTCCAGGGGGTGAAGTAAAGGTTATTTACTGATATGTTCCATACATTCTCAGTTTACACAGCCTGCTTCAACCAACATCTGACGCAAGCAAAAACGTGGAACTGAAGGTGAGGTGGTGGTGGGGGGTAATTTTAATGCACATTTTTAATATAATAAACTATAGTCCCAGTTCACCCTGTCGTATGGACAAACCCACAGAATGGGGGCAGGGAGGAAGAATACTCACATTTCTGTAAGGATCCACACAGGTAGCAGCTAGTTCTGCTGGTCCCTGAGCAACGGCTGCATCCACGCTATCACTCAGCAGCTCTGGTAGAACAGTGACTGACAGGCTCTGAGCCTTGTGGGCCCAAGCTCCACAGAATGTGCTGCCCCCAGAGAGCCTGACTGGCAGTGCTCATGGGATTCCCAATTGGTCCAGGCACTCTACTTAGGCCTGGAGGGGACACCAGGAAGTTGTCTGTGCAACTAGGCAGATCCCTTCCCGGCTGCTATGACAGACCTTGCTCCAAACCCTGCCCCAGCCTGTTCCTTTTCCTGCTCCCATTCCCATCCCAGTCTCAGGCTGCCCAACATTATGGCTCCTGCAGGACTAAGAATAAAAGTGCGTAGGATTTTCCTCACTGGATCAGCCCATGGGTCCATCAAGTCCTATAACTCTCCTCCAAAAGAGAAGAACACTTAGTACTTTAAAGAAACACAAGTTTCACAAACTCTATTTTAATGGACATAATCAATTGTAGAATATCGTATCCCGGGTTAAAGGAATTCCGTCTTGCTCCTAGGCACAACTTGAAGAGATCATGACATGATATTTCTTATCCCATATTGACACACATTATTCATTGTTATTAAACTATCCCAAAAATACCCAGCCACAATATTTGACTTGATGGCCACCTGCACTATTGAATTCCGCAGACTGACTATGGTATGTACTGCATGAAGTAGAATTCCCTTTTATTTGTTCTAGTGTTCTTTGTGTGACTGATGCAATTTTATATAGTGTAAATAATTTTAAAAGTTAATAGGAGAGGAAAGCAGTTTCTAAATTCCTACTGACACAATGTATCTTTTATAATGATATCCTAGTCGACTTCTTAAATTTCATGTGATGTTGTATGAATGTTTAGGTAGGATTTAGATAATGGAATTTTGAAGCTTGGTTCGGAATGTTTTCTGAAGTGAAACAATCTATGTAATGTGTTTCTAGCTATACATGTATTTATTCTTTGGATGATATCAAGTTTGGGTCTGTCATTCTTTTCTATCTAATGTATTGCTCTTAGTAGTGACAGTCACCATGTGGGTTTCTTCACAAAAGCAATGTATTGGCCAGAAATTCCATTAAAAACACAGATGTGTATATAGGTCTGACATGTATGAATCTACATATTGTGTGCCTCGTCGTTCTCATTTTTCTCTATCTCCTCTCTCTGGGCCTCATATATCCTATGCTTCCCATATCCATAGAATGCCTTTCCAACATCTCCCAAGTATTTCCAAAGAATTCACTGCTGCTGTCATCTTTGAAAAGCGAGTTAATGAAAATCCACAAAAAACAAATGGCATCCATAACAGTTATGTCTGTAGTCTTTATTAGACTTACTAATGCACTCTAGATACAGCCAAGTATTTTTATTGTTGACCTACATGCAAATTTAACCACCGTTACCCACCAAGTAGAAACTTATTCTGCAGTGATTACTACTGATTTTAATGGGACTATAAGGAGAGAGGCTGGCAGAATCTGACTGTAAACCCCAGAGATAAGCCCAAAACGGTACTAGGAGCCAAATACCACCTCAGTGCTCTGAGCTTTGGGGGCTGGCTTCGCTTTGGAGTGAGCTTCAGGAGCACCAGCTCACTCCACTGGCTGAACATCACACTACTATCTTACATTTAGAAAAAGAAACATTCCTATTCAATGGCCTGTCCTCTAGAAAAGAGGATTATCACAGGGCAGAGAAGGTAGGACTGTACAAAATCTGCCAGGATCGGGTGGTGAACCTAGCTCTGTACTTTGATTCTCAGGGTTGGAGGCAGCCCCACCTCTTCAGGTTTTGCTGATATTTGAGTTCACAGCTACTCATCTCTTATGGAAGCTTAATATGTTCCCACTCTGTATGGTACGGGATGATTTTTCCCAGTGAGTGAAGACCCATCTTGGGCGGGGGGGGAGGGGAAACATAGTTCCCCTTTTACATTTTTAAAGTAATTTGTTAATAAATAAAAGGGAAAGTGAGAGGGGAGTTTCTCTTAGCAAATATTTGCCATTCCAGTCCTAAGGGCAGAATTTCAGGAGAAACCTACCTGTGCTTTCTGATCCATATTTGGTCTTGACCCTTGATGATCAAGATTCCAAGGAAGCACAAAGAGACATTTGTCTTCTCAGCTTGTCATCTTGGAGCCTGAGAATTGTACAATTGAAAAGCACAGTAAGCGAGTCCTGGCTTTGTCCTCTGATGTTGAAGCTGTTTCAAGCTTTAGGCATCATTTTAAACACCCTGCAGCTGCTGCATAAGTCACCCTTCTTATGTGGCAGTACAGGGTCACTATCAAAGATCACTCTGTTCGAAATGTGCCATTACAAGTCTGTTGCTCGGTGGGTTCAGTCATGTGCTGAAGTTATTCATTCCTCATCTGGATTGAGAAGAGAACTAAAGAACACTTGCTCACCGGACAACATCTGAAATGTTTCTTTTCTACCCATTTCTCTTTCTCTGATAGGAGGCTACTGAACCTTGTCTTCCAGTTTTATTGCAGCCCAGTGCCATTATCCTTTTAATTAAAGATAGGCTTGAGTAAGAAAGTTCACATCTAGACCCACATCTGAACTTCCCCAGGCTTTGGTGATGTTTAGATCTGGGTTGCTGCTTCAGCCCACTATAGAGATGAGTTAGAGAGATCTAGTTTTGGCCAAGCAGCCAGGAATACACCAAGCTGACCATTCTGCTAGGGAGGAGGGGGCTGCAAGGCCACATGTTGACGGACAGCCATGACACACACATTTCTCCAGTACCACATGGATCACTGAGTTCTGCACAGATCTGAGGCCATGACCGTGACCTCTTCTGGACCAATACTAATTATCCAAACAGGCTAGATTTTTTTAAAATTAATTTGAGTTTTGCACCAACAGGAAAAATACGGCCCACTGTAAGCAGAGCTGGGTGGGAAATAGTTTCCCATCCCACAAAAGCTTGAGATTTTGAAAACTTTCAATATTTCAAAACATTTCAAGATTTAAGCTAATCCATAGTAACAAAAAGTAAACAAAATGGTCAATCTAAAAAAAAATCACAATCTAAAATCTGAAAATCTAAAAAAAATTTGGTTTGAGTTAATCAATGTTTCATTTCAATAATTGTGAAAAGTTTTGTTTTAATTTTGACCATTTTTATTTACTTTTTAAATTATAATTAGCTTAAATCTTTAAATGAAATGTCATGTTGAACTACTAAACCACAGTTTGTCATTGAAAATGTCAAAGTGAAACATTTCAATAACTTTGAAACTTTTATTTTCCAATTTTTTTCTACATGAGAAATTTGTCAAAGCCACTTCAACCAACAAACGGGGGTGCTAGAAGGGGTGCTGAGAGCCATCAAACCAAACTGTAACCCGATGTATAATGGAATCCACTTCAGCATGAAGGAAGCCATACGCTGTAAATGTAAATGAAGAGAGAAAAGGTGGTCATGTACTTAATGCATTGGCTGGGACTCAGGAGATCTGAATTATCTTCCTGATTGTACCACAGACTTCTGACATTTGGGTATCTCATTTATTCTCAGTTTGAGTTCAACATTTGTAAAAGGGAATGTTGTTGTTGTTGTGTAAATGGTGGATCTACTCAAATGTGCTAAACATTTTTCAAAGAGAGAGAGAATCCTTGTCCAGCAGTCCATACAGGGGATAAATTCATTAATATTTGTGGTTTGCAATGTTGTTGTAGCCATATTGATCTCAGGATATTAGAGACATGAGGTAGGTGAGGTAATGTCTTTTATTGGACCAAGTTCTGCTCATGAAAGAGCTGGTTTCCAGCTACACAAGCTCTTCTTTAGGTCTAGTATTTGTGAGGGATTCAGGTAATACAGAGGCAAGTGCTTTAAAAAGAGCTGATGACTGATTAACCTTAGATATTAAAAATATTAGAGATGACTCCCAGCTGGAAAGTATGGCCTAGTGGATAGAGCTCTGCAATGGGACTCAACAGACTAGGTTCTATTCCTAGCTCTGCCATTGGCTTGCATGGAGACAGGCAAGTGCTGTTGCTGCTCCATGCCTCAGTTTCCCCTTCTGTAAAGATACTGACCACCTTTGTACACTGTTTTGGTGTTATGCTTATAAGAAGCACATGGGACTTTTTTTTAGGGGAAAAGGCAATACACCGCATTTACTGAAGATACAACAATTAGCATATGCATTTAATTAGACACACACACACACACACTGTTCCGCCAGTTGATGTTATAGTTATTAGTTTAGAGTCTGAATCAATCTAGTGGCCAGCTAGGTTGATCACGGGTAGGTAGGAGCTGGGTTTTGTTGGTTGTGACACGATGCTTTGGGGAACCCGAAGTTTTATGGCAAGGCACTTTGTTTATATAGTCATCTTTTTAAATTGGGATTAATGAGTTTTGCACTGTAATGCTGTAATTAATTGTTGTTTTATATCCAGATGTTTTCATGTATGTACATGTATACCTAGAAGTGTGTGTAATTAGACCTTCAACTACTTTTAAATACAGATGTCTTCAAACTGAAAATAGTATCTCTGTTAGAGCACATCATCCAATATCCTTTGTATTTCTAGCGAGCTGTTTGCTGTGGATCTTTTCCATCATAATGCAGCATCCTCTCATTTGAGTCAGCAGTTCACACTATCTGTACAACACATTGCAGCTGATGCTCATTAACCATATCTGTGACTGTTGGTACCTAGATTTTATAAGGATCTCTGCCAAGAACTGTTATTTAAGATATTCTTAACCACCTGGTGAGTGTCTTTTGTATATTGTTGTGTTTCAGAAAGTGTGCCCCCCAGGATATTAAAGCTAGGGAATTAGTCTAATGTGGTGTTCCAAATTCTGCACTGAAGTCAGCTGTTACAATTAATTAGCTGTGTTACTTAATCCTACTTTAAGTCCCTTGTGGTTCTGTGCTCCATTGAAAGTCTAGTAATGTCTCTTATTGCTTCTCATACTAAACTGTGACAAAGATAAAAGCAGCAAAGAAATCGTTTATCTCTTCTAATCCAAGCAAAGATGAACTCAGTTTCCTTAAACTGTTTGCCAGTAGTAGCCCATATTACAAAACTATCCTATAAACCATCCTATAAAATCCAGAGCTTTGGAAAGGCATCACTTTTTGAATAATTCCAGTTTAGCTTTGACAAGGATTTTAAAGGGTTTTATAAAATGCTCAGTATTATTTTTATGAACTAGAGGTCTTGAAATGGAGACAGTGGTTAATGTTTGGAAGAAAGGAGAAAGGGAGGTGATTCTGTGGGATTAATTTTAATGACATCTTTTGAAAACAGCCCAACAAATCTTTCAAGAATGTTTGACAGCTGGTGTGGCAAAGGGCTGAAAAGCAATGAGCAGCATGGGCAATGCCCCAAATTAAATTTCTAATTTTAAAAAATGGCACCATTTACATTCCAACTCTTTATGGCCCTGATCCAGCAAAGCACTTAAGCATGTGCTTAAATATAAGCATGGGAGAAGTCCCATTTCACTCACCATCATTATTAAAAGTAATATATCAAATACAGCATTTTTATGTAAATGTTACTTTCAACCACTTCTGTTGAAGCTACACTTACTTTACTAGACCATTCATGTGTTGTACGGGCTCCTTTGTGTTAGTAAATACTGTGAAGAATGTCATTCCTAGTGAAGACAGTCTTCACAGGAAAGGTTCTATTCCAGTCAGTGAATCTGGGTGAATCACTTAATGTTTGTGCCTCAGTTTCTCCATGTGTAAAGTGGGAATAAAAATACACACCTATCTCCTGAGGATGTTATAAATGTCTTAATATTTCTTCTTTTAGCAATGTAATTTTTATTCAAACCTATATGCACATATAGGCTAGATCTTGTAAACTCTCTTATTCTATTCACCGAAACAACTAATGGTTAGAGCTGGGTGAATAACTGATGTTTTTCAGTTCCTAAAAATTGGGGGGAAAAAAATCAGTTCAGGTTGAACCAAATCTGAATTTTTGGTAAATTGAAAGAATCCACTCGGCGTCTGGAGCAGAGCAAAGATTTGAATCTGGGTCCCCCACATCGCTGATGAGTGCCCTAAGTGCTGGGCTGAAGGTTATGGGGGAGGTGGACGGGTGGGAGCACCAGTCCCTCCACCTCCTCTGCCTCCAGCTGTTTTGTGAATGGCCAAAACTATTAGTATCAAATTCACAAATAGTTTTAGATCGACTGAAACGGCATTTTTTGTCTGAAAAGTTTCACCCAGCTCTATGTAGGGTAACAGAATCTGTCCCATTACTCATGGTGAGTAGCAGCTTTGCCCACGCCAAGTCCCATTGATTTCAATGCCACTACACTGTACTATTCATTGTGAGTTAGGATATCAGAATCTGGCCCCTTGGGAGTGAGGGTTTGCAGGAATGGGGCCACTCTTATTTAAAATGATCTGATCCATTGTAACAAGACTCAGAAAAAAAAGCCCAATATAAAATAAAATGCCTTTCCCACTACATGGAGGGAAAATTGTCAAACTCCTTTCCCCAAAAAATTTTATAACCAGGTCTTTGTAGTGCTACATTTTCACTTCACTTTTCTTCTGCTGCTTGTCTGACTTTTTTGTTTTTAAAGTGAGCCAAATAGGGGCTTGATCCCACAAAGCCTCACTTATGAGTAGTCCTATTGACTGCATGACACTATTCACTTGAGTAAAGACTTCTGACATAAATAAGCATTTACTGGATTGCATCCTGGATTTGAAAAGACCACATTATATCTGAACTTCTGTATTTGGTAGCCCCTGGTATTTTCCTCATGGTGTCCTTGCTCTGTTTTTCTAATCATTAGCAAGTGTACCAGTCCCAAAGCAGTACACACAGGCACAAAACACATTGATTTTTCCAACGCTGCCACCTGGCAGCATTGACTTAATCTGCACTCACAGGAATTACTTTATTAGACATCAGAAAAATTGTAGCAGTATAATTTAAGTATCCTGATATTCAGATCCAAAGCTGGATGTAGTGGTTGGGCTAGAGATCTCATGAGAACATGCTTTCGCAAGGTATTTTGGTGCTTCCACCTCTAGTCCTGTTTGAAAGCAGGAAGAGGACAGGAATGAGAAAATGAAAATAAAGTACAGCAAATTTTTCCCACAGCTCTTCTGTGGTTCTGAACTGGAAGGAGTATTTAAAACTCTCAGAAACTCCAGCTGTGTTTCCTGTCTCTGCTGAAGTAACTAGGTGCAGACAAATCACCACTTATAGACATCCTCATAATGTTTCCAAATAACTCTTCTTAGTTTGTTACTGAGCTTTGCTGACTTTTTACTAATATCATTCTGTGATATTATTTCTTGTCATTTGTTCTGCAGCTATTGTACTTCAGTAACCACAAATTTTGTACCTTCCGAGGGTTTGTGCACATTTAGCTCTATCTATATTTTCCCTAACACAGTTCCAATGATTTGATGTAAAAATCCTGGCAACGTGGAAATAATAGCCAAAGCTCCCAAGTGACTCTTGACTTCCTTCCTCAGGACGTCACCTCAGCCCCGTAAGAACACTGTCATGGCCTTTACTAGTTTCTTCCGTTGTCCAAGAGATAGTTCACAGAAACCTTCGTTTCCTTATGAAGCCACACAGTGCGAGGCAGGAACTCTGCAACCAAGGCCAGTCTCCTTTGATACGTGCATACATGCACATACAATGCACCGTACTACAAGGCATGGCATTGCCTTAGAATGGGCCAACCTCTTTTGTATGTTTGGCTAAACATCTTTCACTGTTAACTTTTTGGAATGAAAGCCCATTATATAAGCTCAAATGCACATTTATGAAGATATGCGTGAAGTGTACAGCCATTTACTAGAAGGCTGTTTCACCTGGAAAATTAAAGCAATGTAGCTTTAGCTGGGCTTCCCCACCCACCAACCAGGACCTGGACTAAGTATCTTACAAGTATCCTAAGTATCAACTTTACTTATGTGAGTAGTGCATAGTCAGTGGGGTTGCTGCACCTTCTTCACTGGGACTTCTCACTTTAGTACAGACTACAGGCCTGATTTTTAAAGGTGTAAAGATGCCAATATACTTTAGGACCTGATCGAATACCCACTGAAGTTACCAGAAAGACTCCCATTGACTTTGGATCAAGAATGAGTTTGTGTTTGCAGCATCAATGTAAAAATTGTTCCAGCATGTATTTAAGCAAAGTGTCAAACATCCTAAATACCAAACACCATTTGGGAAGACTCAGCATAATATTAGTATAATGCTATATTCTTAGGTCTGTCAGATGTTTTTTAAGAAAATGAGAGATAATAGAAATACTGCAAAACAATAGAAGTCTTCAGGGAGTTTTGGCAATATCTGTGGAGATTTACTTTCTCAAATCCACAAAGGGATTATTTTATCTATGGGGAGTTATACAGAGTCTACAGAATTTCTATAAAGAGTTTTTCTTGTTTTAGTTGTCTTTTTTCTTCAGATGACCTGCATAACTCATCTGTGACTTTTCCATTCATTGGCCATGTGGTCACACCAAATTCATGCCAATAAAACCTGTATACCCACCATGGTTTCATGATTTGTGTATATAATGGACCAGATCCTAAACTAGTATAAATCCGAGTAGCATTACTGATGTCAACAGGGCCTCAATTATACCAGCTGTGGTGTTGGACAATTGATCTCAGTGGAAGTAGGACTAGGACTTAAATGCATCTAGATCTGAACATTTTTTGGCTTATATGAATATAGATATGTATTTATAAATTCCAAATATTTTTAAATGAGATTTTTACATATTTAAGGAACAAAGCACATATGTGTTTTTATAGATATTTGATCTTCCCTTGAAGGCAAGATTTTCCTTCCATTTAAAGGTGTTTTAACCTTGCTCTCCTTTAGCTCCTCACAAGAAAAATCAAGGAACATTTCAACCAAGATCAGTAAGCTTGTTCTGTGCCACCAGTCATTTCCTTCTGTTGCGTCCAAACCTTCAGCTGCTCCCCTTCACTGAGCACAATGCTAATTTGCTAATCTAGACCTCCCCACCCCAAAAATTGCATTACCATGTCCTCAAATGATGGCTGTGTGCAAGCAATTCACACAAATTACTTAAACCACCCTCCATCTTTCACAAATATCCCACATTTGTTTCTCCGGTTACCTTTCTTCACACTACTTTAGATTTGTTTAGGTTCATGCAGTTTTACCTCTTAGGTTGCCCCTGGGGGTTGTTGTGGAATGTCAGTGGGGCTGCAATACTTATTTTATAGTTGGGGACTAGAAATCAGTTTTTGATAAAGACCAAACCGGATATGAACCAGTGTCCATTTCCTGACCTGAATCAAAAATGAAACCCTTTTCCACACATTTGAAAAGTTTTGGATAAGATTCAGTTTTGTGTCTCAGACACTCTCTCCAGCTTTCCCCAACAGAATTATATATTTGAACCAGCAACTTCATTATTTTTACAAAGGAAAATGCATCCCCTTCAGTTGCCCAGCAACTTGATATCTAATTGGTTTGTTAAATCATGCACACATGCATGCACTCACATACACACACAAAGCCTGATTCTTAGCTGTATTTTAAATGTGAGTAAAAATGACTTCATGCATACTAAGAAGTCTTATTTAGTCAATGAGTTCAATTTATTGAGGTCTCACTACATCATGGACATTAAATGATTGCTCTCATGGATTTATAGTAATGATATAGGAATGTTTCTTGAATTTTCCTGTGTAAAATGCATATAAAACTATTATATAAGACCATCATGTGAATTCCTGGCATTGTGTGTGTAGCGATGGGATGAACCAAAACTCTTTAGAGGAATGAAAACTTGGCTAAATCCAGATTTGAGGTTTGCAGCTAGTCACTACCTACATAATGGACCAAACCTAAATCCTGGATTTGAACAACCTTAAATATCTGGGGGTGTCTGAGGCCTTTCATGCCAGAGGAAATGGTGATGAGGGACACTAGGGTTGGTTGTAGCTGGGAACTGAATGGAGGCAGCTGAGGGGTTTAGTGGGAATGCTCTGTGTTCAGGAGGAAGTAGAGGCGGATGTGGAGAGTCGCAATAAGGAAGTGGAGAGAGTGTAGGGTGCTAGAATGTGGTTGCTAGCAGACAACTGGCAGGGGTGGGAGGCAGGGTCTTGTGCCAGCAGTGGGACTGGAGGGAGCTGGTGGAGGAGGTCTTGCAGAAAATGGTGGGTAAGGGAGAGAGGTAGAAGGTTGGATAAGACGGGACAAATAGAATGATAGAGTTTGTAAGCAGAGGTGAGAGACCAGCCTGGAGCCTGGGTGAGGGTGGGTAGTTGATGGTAAATGGATGAGAAGATGATGCTGACTGGGAGACCAAGTGAGAAGACTGGGTGTTGGGTGACCACATGTTGGTGGGCAAAAGTTTGGGTATGAGTGTTGGTGATTGTGAGTGTCTGTCAAGGGAAGTTTGTGAGTGGTTAGGTGAAGGTGAGTGCTGGGACCAGTAAGCATCCTTTTCTCTCCCCTCCCCAGCTTTCAGAACCCTGCCACATGACTCTCCTTGCCTCCTTAACACCCTTCTCCCACATGTGCCACACGTCCCAGCATTTCATTGTGAAAATCAAAGCATCCTGTGTGTATGTAGGAATTCCCCTACCATTTGCCCCCAACCACTGCTAGTGGTCACTAGCCACCAGTGGCTTAGAAGCAGATCAACTCCCAGTGAAGTCAATGAGAAGATTTCAGTGGATGTTGAACTGAGCCCTCACAGCTTAGAAATACTTTAATACTTATTTCATAGCACTTCTGCAAAATGGTATGATATTTTGAGGGCTGATAATCAGTTGCAGTTTGCAGTTGAAGGCCACATTATCACCAAATTGTACTTAACCTTGACATCTGTGTAATTGAATCTGAAATGCTAACACATATAGTAATTATGTCATCCTAGCCTTGGACTGTATTTAAGCTTATTTTAACATTGTTATGGCTCAGAAAGGGTTTGAGACCTTAAGGAAAAAATGCAGTTGGAATTTTGCTTTTCACATTATTTATGTTTCTGCTTAAATCAATGTGAAAATGGACACTTAGAAGATGCACACAGATTGTGCCATTAAAAGCACCATGTGGTGCAATCCTTCAAGGGCGGATACAGGGAGGGATTGTGCCTCATGAGATGCAATCCTTCCCACAGCTCTATGGTGCACAGGTGTATGTAGGCTGCACAATCCTGCTGCAGCCTGCTTTCTCTGGCACATCTAGCTAACTCCATAGTCTGGTGCATGGGAGGGAGGAGAAGGAATTCTCTTGGTCCCACCTCCTTCCCCACCACCTTTATGATGATTAGTGTCGCTGGTAACACCAGGTGGGAGCTATCCCTGCTTTATGGTTGACATCAGACAGTCAAGGCACTACAAGACCCATGAATCAAGTCAGTGCTAAATGTATGCAAATCCAAAAGACCAGAATAGAGCCCCAAATGGACAATGTATCCATGGAAACAGGCAATATTCTTATAACTCATTGCAGTACATAGTATTTTATGGCCAGTATGTTGTTGTTGTTGTAGCTATCCAGCAGCTCAGCTCTGTAGATGACTTTTTTTTTTTTCAGTCATTTATGCATAGCGTTCTTTTTCATGAGACTCTCCAAATCTACAGGCTTTTATGACAGTTCATTTTACAGCATCTAATTTTCATGCTTAACACAACGGAGGAATGAGAGAGTGATCGGGATTAATCATTGGCAAAGTTACAATTATGTCTCAGATGATAATTTGCGTTTATATAATTTATTATAGCTGAGCAACTACTTTATTAACAAAACAGAGCATTATTGCAGAAGCACAACCAAGTAAAAAAACAACAAACCTGTTGCCGGTAATTACTACCTTTACCAGGTATTGTATTCCTTTGTATATAATTACACTAGATCTGCTCTCTGTTTTCCTCCTCCAAGGCCGCAGCAACTGTGGGGCCAGCATACCCTCTGGACAATGACCTTCATTAATATAAGGGATCATTTAAACACTATGTTTCTGAAAACAGTTCAGTGACTAGAGCTTTGGTGAACAACTGGATCTCAAAAAAGTAGTTTTTCTATTGTTCCTCAACAAATGAGAGATCATCCTCAAAGGGACCTTTGCTCTCAGAAGAGCGGACAGCAGAACCTTATGGGGGGGAAAGTTGGGCATCTTCCCTTTCAGTGATCTACTTGTGGGGAAGGGAAATCAAGCCATCTATGTCCTCCTTTTCCCTCCTCTACAAATGTCCCTTATCACCCACAATTTCTCCTCCTGGCTGTTTCATCCAGTAGAGGGAAGGGGCACCAGGGCTCCCCTTCACTCCTGGGTTCCTTCACCAGCTCAGGGAGTAGTGAACACCCAACTTCCCCATGCTGCCTCCAGGAGTGGGAAGGGTCTCCAGGCTCACCCTTGTCCCTGCTGCTGCCTCTAGGGAGGAAGGGGAGCTTAGAGTAGTGCAGAAATGTGGAGGGGAAAGAATGGGTCTGAGCTGTGCTGTAGGGTACGTAGGGGGGGCTTCACCTCTGCCTCCCAAACTTCCCCACATCCATAACCCTCATTTCTGTCCCCCTTTCCAAATATAACCCAATAGTACTCAGACGAGGATGGAGAGATGGGAATAAGCATGTTCCATGCATAGCACAGGAACACAGCACTGAGATTGAGTGTGATGCTGAGAAGATGAATGCTTGGAATATTGTGCTGAGAATGAGGTGGGTAGCTGAGAGCAGATATGGCACAGGCCCACAAGCACTGAAATCCTGGAAGGTGGGAATGGAACATCTGCTGAGATGAGGGATTTTAGAGGGAACTTGATAAACTGGACAACTGCGCTATAGCCAACAAAATGAAATTCAGCAAAGACAAATGTTTTTTCTTCCCTAAGTGCAGCAACTTACAAATGCACAAATACAGAATGGGGGATAACTGGCTTGGCAACAGCACCGCTGAGAAGGATCTGAGAGTTGTGGTGGATCACACCCTCAACATGAGTCAGCAATGCAATGCTATTACAAAAGAAAACAAATTCAATTTTAGGTTGCATTAACTGAGGCATAGCATGCAAGTCATGGGAAGTAATAGTACCACTCTACTTGGCACTAGTTAGGCCTCAGCTAGAGAACTGTGTCCAGTTTTGGTCGCCAATGTATAGAAAAAAGTGGAGAAACTGGAAGGGATCCAGAGGTGAGCAACAGATGATCAAAGGGATGGAATGCAAGTCATATGATCAAAGGCTGAAGGAACTGGGTATGTTTAGTTTGGAAATGAGGAGATTGAGGGGGGACATGATAGCGGTCTTCAAATACTTGAAAGGCTGCCATAAAAAAGATGGAGAAAAGTTGTTCTCTCTTGCCACAGAGGGCAGGACAAGAGGCAATGGATTCAAACTATAGCATAGCAGGTTTAGATTAAATCTCAGGAAAAACTTCCTAACTGTAAGAACTGTAGGACAACAGAACAGACTACCTTGGGAGGTTGTGGAAGCTCTTTCTTTGGAGGTTTTCAAAAGGAGGCTAGATAGCCATCTGTCTTGAATGATATAGCCACAATAAATCCTGTATCTCGAAAGGGGTTAGACTAGATGGCCCTTGTGGTCCCTTCTAACCCTATGATTCTACGAATCAAGCAGTTCACACATCTCAAAGCTATACTTCCAGTCTGTATTCATCTCCATACGGTATTCTTATTCAGCCCAGAACATCTTAGAGTTGCATGGGGCCACTTCAAACCTCCCTGAAGTTGGATGTGTAGCCCCATACATGAGGCTAAGATCACGGGTATGGGTTTTTCATCCCCACTCTCCTGTTCCTTCCTGGCTCCAGTTGTATGAGCACTCCTCCAAAACACCTTCATCGAAAAAAATCCCAACCAGTTCTACTTGTCATAATACGCTGTATAAATGTGGTCTTTGGTGCATATTTGTGGATGTATTTTTAGATTTATGTTTTCAAACATCTAATTTGTCTGCCAACTATTGTTTCCCACTGAAACTAACGTTAAGGGCTTGACTTTAAAGGAAAATGTTAATTCTCTAAACTACTGTGATTGTGCATGCAAGCAATGTATCAGATTTACAAGTGTATGCATTGCTGGGGGCAGGATCAAGCTCCAAGACTTTGGATGTGTGTGGCATGATGCACCACAGCCTCTTTCTAAGTATTGTTTTATACAAATGGATAACATGTAACAAATTCAAAAATACCTCCGGTATCCTCAGTTTTGTGAGTACCATAGCTCTCATTTCATCTTCACCATTTAGTTTAACTATCCTGCCTAATCACTCCTTAGTGAGGGTAGTTTTCTGAACCCTCTGGAGAAAAGCAAAATATCAATAATAGCTAGCAGCTCTCCCCAGCTGGGCACTTTTACTGATTCCAGATGTGTAATTAAAAGAAACGCTGACAACAATGTGCTGTCCAAGCTAAAAGGAAATGAAAATGTACAGACTGTTTCCTAAACTCTGCAAGGACCTTTAAACCATCCAGTACCAAAATCAATATTTGCATTTTAATCTTTGCTAAATGTGAAAGATTATGGAGCTGAACAAAAGATGGAAAACATGGTGAAGTCCTTTGAAGTCATGTTTGTTTTCTTTCTCCTGGTTACATTTTTGTATAAAGTAGTTTTGGAGGAAACAGATATTTGTTTAAGAATCCAGTTTTCTTTGTTGCCGCCCTGCCACCCTGAATACTCAGATCACAAGCACAGTTTGGGTGGGTTTCTGTTTTCAGTTCAATGCTGGCAGTTTCTTAGGCTCTTGTTATGTATCTCAACCAGTTTTGAGGTACACAATTGTAATGCCTGAAACAAAATGAATAAGTATTGGCACGCTTTACCTTCTGAAAGTATGTGACTCTGCTACTCGGTAGGACGCTGCAGTAGCTCAGCTGCCTCGGAACCTCAGGTCCTGAACTTTACTGCTGCTTAAAATAATATGAAAATAAGTTACTCCCAGGCAACTAAAAATCTCTGCCCCTAGTTCAAAATGAAATATCTGCCTCACCATTTATCTTTTCATATAGAAAATAATGAGGGTTTTATAACACATGCTAGTTGCTTCTTCAGAAACAATTCTGTCTGCCTTTCCTGTACAGTTACAACCAGGTGTGCATTACTGAGCTATGTTAGTCCGATGGATTATGTAAACTATGTGAGTGGTGTTGCTAAAGAAATGGTAATGGCAGAATATTTTGTTTTACAGTGTACAGTAAATGTGGCTTTTTAAATGCTGACCCTCCTCAGTTATTTGGACTCAGAGAGATAAGAGACAGAGCACTGAACTGCTTCATAATTGCCGAGTGGGGATAGAGAGTAGAAATAAGGGGGAAAGTCAAAACTCAAGCAAGAAAAAGGTCTGATGGACATAGAGGCCTCAAGCTGTTTTTTAATTTACTGAAAGTGTTTAGACTTCAGCCATCCAGGGCCCAATTCAGGATTGTGCAAGACTCTTATGGCCTAGCTAGTGGGATGGATCCCACAACTATAGTTATTTCATAGTGCATGCAGTAGTCTGGAGGCAGAGTCAACAAGTTGAAGACAACTATTCCATTCTCCTCCTCATGTCCTTCCTTGGCCCCTCACCTCTAATCGGTGGTGAGTCTCACTGTCTTTACAATAATAGTATTTATTCTAACTTCCACAAACAATGCATCATAGTGCATACAGAGTATACTGGATTAATTCAACAATGTAGGTTCCAGGGAACCTCTTCTTCATGTTGTCTATCTCTGAAGCTCTTTCTCAGTTCCCAACATTGACCTCAAAAAGTAAGAACCTGAAGACTGGACCTATGGCAGTTTGCTTTATTCTAGGTAGCTGTAAGCATATCACCCTGTGGAAAAATATTTCTGCTCTCACCTCACTTGAAAGTAGACAATACAAGCTCATTTGAGGAAGATACTCCAATGAGAGTGTCTCTTCGTAGTACCCATTTGTCAGTTTAGGCATCTCTCCTTTCATGATGACATTGCTGCAAGATGGTTACTGCTTATTCGCACTGTGCCAGAGATCTGTTTCTGCTATCAGTTTGTTAAATAATGTCTATTCTATACATATATGTGGGCATTTGAATAGATTATATGGTTGGGATTGTTCATTCCCCAAGTATTGCAAATAGTTCCAAGAGACTAATGTCTCTAACATCACTTTAATGGTGCTTCATTATCATACAGATGGAGGTAAGCACCTTAGACGTAGCACACTCAAATTAGGGAAATATACCTTTTTGGTGTGCTCAACACATGGAAGAAGGCAAGGACACATGTTATGGGTTTTAACTAGGCTGCAACATTATTAGTCAACTTACATCCAAAGGTTCCTGTCGGGGACAGTGTAGTGCAGCCACTTGCACCCCCCTTATCCTTTGCCAGTTCTTGGGGGGCTCCCACTGAAGGGGGGAGCTAATCACCCCACTAGGAGATTCTCTGGGCTCCTTCACCTGCATGCTATCACCCCTCCCCCTTTTGGGGGTTGAGGTGAGAGGGAACCCACAGACCGAATCCTGCCGGGTCCATGGAGAGGATGCATGTGGGATTGGGTAATTCACCAAGACATCTGGGAAATTAGACCACCTGGTATGCCCAATCGATTTTTAGTCAGTGCTCCTGGGATTACACCTGACATTTGGATGGGGTTAGGGAGTCAATGGACATTTTGACTGTTAGAACCCCCACAGCTTCAGTGTATCCGTAAACTGAAGCCAGGAGAAGTTGTCACTGTTCATGACTACATTTGCTGGGAGGGTAGGGGCCAAGGAACTACCCTGACAGGACACTTACTTTTTCAAGCTAATGATAGCTGTGTATATGTTAAAGCCACCACATTGCAAGACATACATTTTAATCTCACTACCACTGCAGGCAATTATATTATTTATTGGCCTGCAGATAGAATTTTGCAAGTAGCCCTTAGGTTCCAGATATCCTTTAATTGGACCAGCTTAGTACCTGATCGATTTCAAAATTTGCTTTCACTGTTACCAGAGGTTCAGAGAATCTCTGAAATACAAGGGCAAATTCACATGCTTCAAAATATATATCAAGTTGAAAAGTATGCCTCTCGTACAGCTTATAGAGTGTCTACTTTATGTACTAAGTATGATGTATTGTGCTTTATGACTAAAACTGTACAACAACCCCATCGTATTATTGCTATGGGAATGTTATTGCTTGTATTGTTATTAGTTAGTTTAGGATTATGTTATTGTTGTTGTAAAGGACGTAATAATAGTAATACCTTTCATGTCCATGCTAATCATGCATTGTCATTACATCCAATCAAAACCCCTAAGGTTGAAGCATCTGATGTAGAATCTGAATTCCAAGACTTAATGCAAATAGAGATTTGAGAATGTTTGCTGTACTAGTAGTACAAAAGGGGGGAGGTGTGGAAGCAGAGAAAGAACTGACAGGAAGGGGATTGCAATGCATGACAGTTTGTTAGCAAGAGTCAGGCTAACTGTAACCCTAATAACGCGAGATTTGTAGAAGCGAGGATTGTGTGAGGCGAGTGGGAAAGAACTGTCTGAGAAGTTGTTGCGACCTTGTGTAGATAATGTGTAGATAATATGGAATGTACTAGAATCTAAATAAGTGAGAAAAATAAGATATCAGGGTGACCTATGTATAAACAAAATGCAGCTGTTGCTCATTATTGTCTGTAACAAAAGGTATAAATGCTTGCTGTAATTGTTTACCTGTAGAGAGACCTGCCTAGGAGGGGGAGACCCTGTGTCCTAGTGCACTCTCTCCCTCTGCGCAATTGCTTGAGAAAATAAAGTATCTGACTTTGCTGCAACCAACCAAAGAGTGAGAACTGTGATTTCTCTGACACCCCACAGCCAGCACCACCGTAAAGTGCATTGGCAGGGCGGTCCCCCCAGAGTAGTGTCCTGTCCGCTGGTTCACATTTGTACCTCTAGGGTACATTGCCGCCAACTCATGAGGAGATTATCTTGGGATACCCACTATGTTACCTTTTTGGATGTGGAGCCTAAATCAGCAAGTTCTTGCACTGCGGCATCTGCCACAAAGAGGTGCCAGCATCAGCTTGGCCATCCCATCCCACCCCACCCCACCTCATCCGGGCTACCTAAGATTTCAGCCAACCCAATACTGAGATCCTCCAGGAACAAATTGGCACCTATATCAGAGAAGTGCACTCCAGCCTTTCAATAAAGCTCAGCTGCACTGTGGTCTATGTCATAGAATCATAGAATATCAGGGTTGGAAGGGACCTCAGGAGGTCATCTAATCCAACCCCCTGCTCAAAGCAAGCCCAATTCCCAACGAAATCATCCCATCCAGGGCTTTGTCAAGCCTGATCTTAAAAACCTCTAAGGAAGGAGAGTCCACCACCTCCCTAGGTAACCCATTCCAGTGCTTCACCACTCTCCTAGTGAAAAAGTTTTTCCTCATATCCAACCTAAACCTCCCCCACTGCAACTTGAGACCATTACTCCTTGTTCTGTCATCTGCTACCACTGAGAACAGTCTAGATCCATACTCTTTGGAACCCACTTTCAGGTAGTTGAAAGCAGCTATCAAATGTCCCCTCATTCTTCTCTTCTGCAGACTAAACAATCCCAGTTCCCTCAGCCTCTCCTCATAAGTCATGTGCTCCAGCCCCCTAATCATTTTTGTTGCCCTCCGCTGGACTTTTTCCAATTTTTCCACATCCTTCTTGTAGTGTGGGGCCCAAAACTGGACACAGTACTCCAGATGAGGCCTCAGCAATGTCGAATAGAGGGGAATGATCACGTCCCTCGATCTGCTGGCAATGCCCCTACTTATACAGCCCAAAATGCCGTTAGCCTTCTTGGCAACAAGGGCACACTGTTGACTTACATCTAGCTTCTCATACACTGTAACCCCTAGGTCCTTTTCTGCAGAACTGCTGCCTAGCCATTCGGTCCCTAGTCTGTAACAGTGCATGGGATTCTTCCGTCCTAAGAATGTGGCCATGTCTGATAACTAAGTGACCTGGGGACTCCAGCCATGTCAATTTTTCTGATTGGCCTTCCTCTGGGCCCTATCCACCTTTTGTGGGTGGGCAGCAGTCCACCAAACCCAGTCAGCCAACATCTCTGACTAAACTTTCCCAACACTTGGAAACATACCTGCCAGCAGTCCAATAGCTCTGTAAGCCTTTCAAACCAGTTTGAGTCGGGAGCACATTCCCAACATGTTCTCCCCTAAGTAGATAACTATGAAGTCCAGCCTGTGCCCTTGGGATGCCAGCCCTTGCCAGAGAAGCTTGAGCTGGTCCCAGCACATGCCTTGTCTGCCACGCTAAGACAAAATAGCATCATGCCCAAGACCCATTTGCGAGGCTCACTGAATTACATGCTCTCTTATAAGCCCAGTGCACAATGCTGGTCCCATAAATCCATATCCTCAGCCTTCGGCATGATCTGATACATTCTATATGATAGCCATGGGAAGGAAATAGACATGGTTAAAAACTGTGGTGCTTACAGCCCCCCACCTGTATCAGCCTCTCCTCAGGCAGGCACACAAAGGACCTATAGGCCTTGGATCGGCAGCAACCTATAACCTGGACCTCTGATGCATCCAAACCCAACTGAGTAGCCAAAGTTGCAGCCCCTATATGAAACAAGTGGGAATCATACTCCCCCTGTGACAAGACCAAGAATGACAACCCCTTCCTAAAAAGAACAGGAGTACTTGTGGCACCTTAGAGACTAACAAATTTATTAGAGCATAAGCTTTTGTGGGCTACAACCCACTTCTTCGGATGCATATTTAGTGAAACATATATTGAGGAGATATATATATATATACACATACAGAGAGCATGAACAGGTGGGAGTTGTCTTACCAACTCTGAGAGGCCAATTAAGTAAGAGAGAAAAAAAAAAAACTTTTGAAGTGATAATCAAGATAGCCAAGTACAGACAGTTTGATAAGAAGCAAGTGTGAGAATACTTACAAGGGGAGATAGATTCAATGTTTGTAATGGCTCAGCCATTC
>NW_020664413.1:24667472-24822656 GCF_002925995.2 Terrapene triunguis | reverse complement strand
ATTATCACTTCAAAAGTTTTTTTTTTTTTCTCTTACTTAATTGGCCTCTCAGAGTTGGTAAGACAACTCCCACCTGTTCATGCTCTCTGTATGTGTGTATATATATCTCCTCAATATATGTTTCACTCAATATGCATCCGAAGAAGTGGGTTGTAGCCCATGAAAGCTTATGCTCTAATAAATTTGTTAGTCTCTAAGGTGCCACAAGAACTCCTGTTCTTTTTGCGGATACAGACTAACACGGCTGCTACTCTGGAACCCCTTCCTAAACACTCCCATAAACTGGAATTTGGTTAGGAAGGGGTAGTCCCCATACAGGAACAGGGGACCCTCACCACCTGGCTGCAGCGCCCATACCTGACACATGTCCATCTCAGAGTGGTGCAGAGCAACAGCCTCGCCACACCCATGTCAATCGGGTTTTGACCTGCAGACCTTGAGATGTAGAGGTCATCTTCCCACTGCACATCCTTTAGTTTAGCACATCCTGAAGTGTCTCCCGAAGAACCGCAACTAATTGCCTAAGGACCTGCAACGTCACTGGCTTCCTGACATTTCTCTACATCACAGCAGCCCAACCCTCCAGCACCCTACAGGCCATGAATCCCCAACAGATCTGCAGTAAAAGAACACCCCAGCTAACCAGTCAGCTGTGGTCAGTGGTTCCTATACAGCAAGACCATAAACCACCAAATTTGAGGTTCTGGTATTGGCCATGTAGCCTGATCTATAGATTATGAATACAAATTCCCAGTGATCACTTTCAGGGTTGACAGGTTCTTGTCCCAAGATCAGGCCCAGTATTATTAAGATTATTATATAGTTGGGAAAAGTTAGCAAAGTCACATACACTCTAATTCAGTAAGGTAGATAGAGATAATACAGAAAGTACATCTGAACATCCATACTCATATCATCCCTGAAATGTTAGCTATGATCTTCCTCATCACCATCACCTTCCTCATCTTCACCAGTGGCCATCATTCTGGCCCCTCCCAAGAGCTACATCTCTCTCTCCTACTGTCCCCATGCTGGGATGCCACTTTTATAATATGTTACACTGATGTTACCATGCCTAATGCATATTCAATAGGGGTTTCTCCCATCTTCCTTATTTGTATTTCTTCCCCTTACCAATGTTACGGTGTCCTTTCTCTATAGGCTAGTGTATTTATGATTTCACCCATTACTGAATACGTCATTTCGTTGCCATGGCACTCTTGCAGTCGGATGTTCCGTCCAAAACCTTCCAGAAGCTGGTGTCAGTTAATGTTCTGTGGTTGGCTGATGTCATTACGGACAAAATTCCCCCTTACATTCTACTTCCAGTTTCCCAAAACTTATGGGTTACCTACCTTTATCTATGCCAAAGTTTGTAGGCCTCAAGACTCATGCTAACTGCCAGGGCCGGCTCTGGCTTTTTTGCCGCCCCAGGCCCCGCTCTCCCCGACTGGCCGGAGTGCCGGGAGGAGGGCGGCGAGCCCGGCCGGGGCTCTGCTCTCCCCGGCGGCCAGAGTGCCGGGGGGAGGGCGGCGAGCCCAGTCGCAGCCCCGCTCTCGGGCCGGAGCGCCGCACTGCGCCACCCCCCTCCAGGTGCCGCCCCAAGCACATGCTTGGTGGGCTGGTGCCTGGAGCCGGCCCTGCTAACTGCTGAAGCCAATATCTTACAGGATACAAGCCTGTCTGTTCCTTGCATTATTGCTGAATATAATGCAAAGCAGAGAATAGAATAGAGGTAAGCAAACCTGGGTAAACCTGCAGCCCCCTAAATGTGTGAGAATCCTCAAATGCCATTGTGTAAGCCAAAAAGGTACATGGTGCAAGTGATTCCTTTGCCATGGATACTGCTTCTAGCAGCCAAGATTCCATAGGGCTACTGTATCTGTTTGGGCCACTGTGACGGGTTGGATCACAGAAACCCCTGCACAACGTCACAGCACCTACATTGCCTCTGGTGCTAGTGCTTGGAATCTGTCAACCTGCAGTCAAGCCCAAGTACATGTTTGGCAGTGAAATAAATATTCCATTTGAGGCCACAGAAAAGGAAAGACCAACCAGCCTCGTTAGTCTGGTGGATTTAGAGGACTGAGAGTTCACCACATGGACAACTACTTGATTGTCGCACTAAAAACTGACCATTTTGTCTCTGAAATCCCCACCTCAGATGGTGACTGCCACCAGGGTGGGGAAGAACTCCAGGAATGTGATGACCTTCAAAGTTTCATACTCTTTCTGCTCCTGGGGTCCCTCATGAGCACACCAATGCCCCCTAAAATAGAAGCCAAAACCTATCCCACTGCTGCATTTGAGTTGCAGGTTGGCCTGACCGAAAAAATGTCAGAGGGACCTCAGAAACCAGCATCTCTCACATCCAGATAATCAGTGCCTCGTTGCCTATGGTGAGCACAGTGTGTTGCTTAAACTACTCACTTCTCCCATCTGACTTCACCTTACTGGATCTCGAGTAGCCATGTCATGCCTCGAAGCCCTCCCAAGCTTAGTGCTGCTTTCTCGCAACCATCATCTGCCTCCGCCCTCCATGCAGAAAGGAGTCACTGCTTACCCTATCTTCAGAGACACCTTTCAAACTTTAAATAACAGGTCTAGCTACAGTACTTATACAGCCCCCATTACCACAGTATCTGAGCACCTCCAGTCTTTTCAATGGATTTAACCTCACGATACACCCATGAGCTAGGAAAGTACTAATTTACAGATAGGGAACTGAGGCACAGAGGCACAGATCCTCAAAGGTAGTTAGGGTCCTAATTTCCATTGAAATCAACAGGGAGTTAGGTGCCTAAACACTTTTGAGGAACACTTTGCTCAGGCAGGAGATTGGCACATAAATTTGTGCCTCTGGGCATGTGTGCTCTATCTCACCATAGGCATCCAGATGACTAAGGAACTTGTACCCTGAAAACTGAGGCATTACATCTGACAAGGTTCGATGGGAGTTCTGTGGATTGCAGTGGAGCCTAAAATTGGGATGTAAGCAGGAAAGTATCTTTGGGAATCAGGGGCTTAGTATCTTGCCAGAAGTCACATAGGAAGTCTGTAGTAGAGGAGGGAATTCACCCAGGTCTCCTGAGTCCCAGCTAAGCACCCTACCCACCACCTTGGCCACTGGACCGCCATGCTGTTTGTGGGTGAATGCCTAATATCTTCTATAGTTGTTGACTTGTCATGTTGTAATAATAATATTAAGGGTCTCAGTAGTATTCTCAAGTAATAGGAATCATTCTATTCAAGGCACCCCCTACTTAGGTGCTCTCAAGAGAAGAAGAAAATACAGTAGTATATTTTAAAACATTATGTAATAAAAATATAAAGTCTTGCCCTTTAATAGCAACGGGGGGGGGGGAGGGGATTAGAGGGGATAAAGAAAAAAAAAAAAAAGGAGGGGGGCTGGGAGGAAGAACAATAAAAATTGGGCCAACAACAGTGGTCAGGCTATAAAGTACCTTTGAAGGGAGAAAAATTGTGGGTATGATTTAAAAGGAAGGACGGATGGAGTAAGAGACATGTCAAGGAAGAACAGATTCCAGTCCCAGGACCCACATCAACAAGGAAATAGAACAACACAGTTGTGGGGCTGCTAGAAGGTGGACAGTGTCAGATGCAGATTTAAATGAAAACAAGGTTGTTTGAGGAGGAAGTCTCTCATACAAAGATAGGGCCTAACCTATTAAGTATTTTGAAAACCACCAGGGTGGTTTTACAGGTCAGGTGCATGTGGGTTGTTTGTTCCAAAGTATTTTGGGCACAGTCTTTCTTTATCTATTTTTATGTGCTATCCCTCATTTGGGTTGACATTTGAGGTTTTTAATTGGGTTGTGAGTACTGCACCTGGGATTAATTTGGGTAATTTGGATCATCTGCTGCACAGCAGGTGTGAAATGAAATCAGGAGATAAGCACAGGGTGCTACTGAAGAGACAAATTGGGAGCTTTTGAAAGACTCACAATGGTTACATTTGGCAAATAATGAGGCTACTTAGCGATAGCATGGTGAAGCCTTTTGTCCTGCACTTGGGCAGAATGAGGCTGTGATGCTGCTGATAAAGTGTACCAGGATTAGTGTTAAATCCTGCCTGGATTTTTAAACACCTGGTTTTACTTTCCTAGGGTAACTGAAAGTCCTTGTTTTCAGAGGAAACAATGGGATTGGAATGACAAATCACATTGAATTTTAGCAAAATGCTGAGATTATCTCCTGACAACAAGCATCCTTGCTACACTAATTCAGCTTCCCTTCCTGCTGTATTGCTCTTTAAAAAAAAAAAAAGCAGGAGAGATTTTATTATTCAGGTAGATTTTGGTTGTAGCCAACATTCTCCATTTACAGGCATAAACCATTCAACATACTTAGTCCTAAAATAAAACAAAGGTGTAGGTTAGCAGCCTTAACTCCAGGGAGTCAGTAACTGCTGGGTTCTAATCCCTAGTTCTGATTCTAACTTTCTCTGTGGTCTTAGAGAATTTCTTAACCTCTCTTCTTTAGTTACCCTCATTGTAAAATACTTGCTTAGCACACTTATTAGCACACAGGAGCGTTGAGAGAATTAATTAGATAATGAGTATTAAATGCTTTGAACAGGAGATGCACAGTACAGCATAAATGAACATGACCTGTATAAGGCAGCATTTTTCTTTTACAGTTTTGTTTAGGTCCAGAGTCTAGCTCTGCTTGCTTGCGAGTTTCCAGTGGGTGAGGGGAACCCTTTATTCTCTTGAGTATCTGCATGAAGTAGCAGCTAAAATCCCACTGCTTGCATTCCTTGAGCATAGGGTGTAGGGCAGGGGTAGTCTATTTTTTGTCAAGGTCCAAATATCTTGGTTAAGGCATAGTCCAGATCTAGAGAAAACAATAATAGAATAAATAAAGATTTTGGAGGCTTTGTTCAAAAGTGTCTGGTGGCCTGGATTTGGCCCATGGTCTGCCTATTGACTGCTCCTGGTGAAGGGGACTGGCTGCTGTGCTACACTCTCCAAAGGGCTCAGATGATGGTCTGAAGTTAGTTCTGAGGGGAGGTGTGTGCTGCATCCCCACAAAGGAAGAATAGGGGTTGCTCCTGAATACACTTCCCCAAACACTCTCAGAGAAAGTCTGCCTTCCTCAGACCCCTGCCACAGTGTGGTGCACCTCAAACCCCCAATCTCTGCAGCTGTGGATTGAAAAAGCCACAACAGAGACTTTAACATGAGAAAATATACCACTTGCAGATTATCTTCACTTAGGCCAACCACTGAGGGAAACCACTCTGCAGTCTCATTCCTCTTCATATTCCGTTTTTAATTAATGTTTGTGCAGCACTTTGTACATGCAAAGCGCTAGAGGAATAGTATTATTCTTAGCCTTGCCAGAGAGCTCTCTCAGCTCATGGGGTCTGATTCTCTGCTACAAACAGGACAATTTGTACTGACCTGGCAGCATTAGGTGCCCTTAAAGTGGGCAATAACAGTCCCTGAAAATAGCATCCCTGCAGGGGGTTTCCTTGAATGGCATATAGCTGATGTAAGGACTGACCTGCTCCCATTCCCCAGTGTAGGGATGTGTTTGGGTAGAAAGGAGGAGGGCTTGGAATGGAGACAGATTGTGTCCAGAGTGCACCGTGTTATATCTATTCTCTGTTTCTCAGGGTCTGGGGGGGGGAGGAGAGGGCATGTGGGAAGGAGAGAATAAATTAGAGCTGACTTGAAGTTGCTCTAATTTACAGGAGCCTCAGAATACAGAGAGCACAAAAGTGACTTGAAGCCACACCCTCACCCTCTTTGTTCCTGCTGGAAGGGCAAGAATGGAATAACTGACAAGTAGGCCCATTGCCTGCTAATGGGAGTTGTGTGTGCTGAGTATCCTTGGAAAGCAGGCTGCATATCTACAGGCCGAAATCTGAATTTAGGTGCATAATCTTAGGCAATTTATTTAAAAATTTGTGCCTAAATCACTTGTTTATGCTGCTGCTTTGGGGGGGGGGGTTGTTTATACATTTTAAAATCTGTCTGTCCAAAGGTTTAAAACAGCAAATGAAGTAAATTTTCAAAGCAGGCAGGTTACAAAAACAAAATTGCATTGTCAATCTCCATTCCTGTTCTTTTCTTTCCCACATTGATTCCAGTGACCATCTTTGCCATCTTTTCAGCAACAGTAGATAGTACCAGGCAATTTCAATGTGTTCTTTTTTTTTTTATACTAGTTAAAGGCATGCACCAGAAAGTGATAAGGAGGTTATGCCACTCACTGAGAGATCCTGTGGTCACTGATGTACCACTGGGCTCCCTATTCTTTTCCTCCTCCATTCCTGCTTCACCCCAAGTGCACTAATAATAATTTGCTGCATACTTCACAGATGTTTCTTCCATTCTGCTGAATGCTTATCTTTCAAGTAGACTCTTAGAGCAGATGTTCCCTGTGTGGACCTGCTTTCCTTTTCCTGACACCTTTTTGATTCCAACAGAAGACTGTTTCCTGCAGTTCTTTGAATACAGATGAAAAGAATCTTATGTACTTGGCAGTGATTTTAGGTGTTACCACTTCTGGCCTTTTTTCATTTGCCTCCACGATACTTTATCATAGTAGTTTCATGACACAATCGCCTTATCAGCAAGCTGTCTCAAGAAGCTAATTTATGGTATGCAGCTAACGTGTCTCAAGACATGGGTTCCGTTTCAGAACTTGCAATTATTGTGAATGGCTTCTCATATCTTAACCTGCCGGATAAAAGGACCCATTTCTCAAATCAGTTGCTGCCTGGGGATAGGAAAAGAATGTAACTTTTTCTGTTTCTCACTGAATAACAACCACTGTCTGCTGCCAGCACCATTGTGTGCATCTCTGGACACCAATGCTGAAGCCTCTTGATAAAGAACATAGATTTGAAACAAAAGAAAAAAATGCAATTAGGTGATCATAAGTGAAGAACCCATTTAGCTGTTTCCCACCTTATGGCTAGAGAAGAGTTCTCAGATTAGAGGAAATCTTAGGAGCAGAAGTTATTAATAGCCATTAAATGTGTTAAACACTGAGGTATGGTATACAAACATACCTCAAGTACCAAGTGAAATGCTCTTTATGATTGTCCAGGTGCAATAGACATCAGATAAATATGAATATATTAGTGCATTGTGTATTACTTTGCGTGCTCCGTTCTGGGTTTAATTTGCCCTCTCAAAAAAAAAATTAAAAAGTTATTTCCAAAAAACTAGAGTGTTTTGGATTCAAATTAAATTACAAATATTTAAGACCAAATTTGCAACCTAGACTAAGCCAGGCCTCTCTGTTTCTATCCAGGGTATAACTAAAGTCAGCTGGGCTACGTATACACTGCAGTTGGGAGCATGACTCTCAGCCCAAATAGACAAATGCACTAGCTCTGCTCCTGCTAACACACTCAAAATAGCAGTGTGGACCTTATGCCATAGACAGTAGCATGGACTAGCCACCCACGCTTGGACCCAGAGAGTCAGGCAAGCTTGTACTCAGGGGGCCTGCCCAAGCCACCCCCATGCAGCAACAAGCCCATTGCTATTTTTAGCATTCTAGTTCAAGCAGAGCTAGCACATGTCTATCTACCCAGCCCATCCCAGCTACATTCTAGACATACCTTTGACATCTAAGTACTTAATCTAGTAGGTGTAATCAGACAATTTACTTAGCTGTCCAAGTAACATTACTTGTGGTACAAAAATGGAGACCAGCTTTAGACCATCTGGCTCTCCCCGTGTTTAAATTTGGAGATGCCTGTGTTAACACGCAATTTGTAGTGCTCCTGGCAAGTACTGCTATATACGAATGAGTATTTTATTTTGCTCATGATATTTTATCTTGGCTAATATAAAGTTGTATATTTTAAGAGTGAGATTTTCAAAAAATGCTCAGCCTTGGCCTAAACCTTGCTTCCACTGAAGTAAATGGAAGCTCAAACTAGGCAGGGCATCATTGAGAGCTTTTGAAACTTCCACTTAAATGATTTGCATTGTTCAGAGAGATGGGAAGGAGCTGATAAATATTGTATGGTGGACAGTGTCATGTAGCCTTTAGAATAGAGATCTGGGAGTCGGGAGTTCTCGGTTCTTTTCCTAACCCTGAAACTGAGTCACTGTTATCGCACTGTGCCTCAGTTTACCTCTCTCTAATGGTCATAATAATATTTAGCTTCTAGAGTCAATGTGAGTTTTGGGTAACGTGTACAATACTTTGAGATCTCTGTATGAAAGGTGCTATTTAAATGCAAATTAATATTATTAGGTTAGTAAATCATCAGAGCAGACAAAGATATGAAAGATAGACACCGAGCAGTAAATCAAATGAAGCAGGAATCCTGGGGAAGGGGAGGAGACCCAAAACACAAACAAACAAAACCTAATGACATGGTTTTAAACTAAGTAAAAAGTTGTAAGTAACAAGAACTAGTAAAGCCTAAATCAAAGGGAAGAAAGTATGTAGGGGAGGAACAGAGAAATATCCAATCATCAAATAAGGGGTACAATCTGACCTCCAAACAGTAGCTTTTAGCCATTCATCTGGATATGCATGGAGGTGTTTAAAGCGGTCAGATAGATCCTTATGTTATTGTGGTCATGGCCCAAGGCAGATGGCAGGATACCATTATAATCTTATAACCCATCTGCTATTGATTTTTGTTGTTGTTTTCTATTAAATATTAAACAGTACCATGAAGTTTGTTTGGTTACATTCCCCCTTTTAAGAAGGGATTTAGCTTCTTCCAGACAGATCATTGTCTCTGAGGTCCCTGAGTACCCACAATTGTGTTGGATTTGATATTAGTGCAGAAACAATGTTTTAAAACCCAGCTTGCACAGCAGATGCCTTTAATCGGGGTTAGCTGAATGTGTCAACAAGATGTGGCTTTTGTAGTATTTGTCTTTGTGTATTTGAGCCATGAGTACATAAGTGTGCCATGTAACACTGAGGTTGCTATGGTTATCTCTCAGAAATTGTTGGCTAGTAGGGCAATTACGCTACCACAATGCACCTAATTGCTATTGTCTTTTTGAACATATTTTCACAATTTTTTTTAGCATATGTATTTTCCACTTTAGTGCTAAAACATAGCCATTTCTCTGCTGGCACATTTTCCAGCTAGCACTTAGAGTATGCAACAGTAAACCAAAATATCTGTCACATAAATACAGACCTTGCATAGATGCACTGAAAGAGTATAGCAAGTGAGACTTGCATAGGTGCTTAATACTGAGCTAGTTATGGGAGCTGGACAATAAGTATATTTGCTTGAAACCCTTAAGGCTCATAACTGTGTGTCGAAAAAAAATTGGACATAGTGGTTCACTGTCATCTCTCATCACATACCTTTGCCATCTCATGCTTTTGACAGCCAGAAGGAATTATTACAGAGTGTGTGCAGATACATCGCTTAATGCTAGGTGACAGATGTTGCAGTAGAGTTGCTTCTAATTAGTTAATATCAAAATCCACTCATTCATAAAATGTAGATATTACCATCAGGACAAATATAGTTCATTTAATCGTTATGTATTATATTACTGGCTAAATGCCCATTTTTAATATTAACAGAGTAGCATAACATTTAATATGGCCAAACAAATAATTACCAACACACCTAAATACGAAGAACAAGGGATGATCACAATTACATTGTTGGTACTGCAGAAATCATAGCTTCCATTCCAATCATTCTTATTTTAGGCTAGTTCTCTCTATTTACAGGGTGATCATTGTCAAGTTTTGAGAGTTTCAGGCACAGAAGATAATGCTCTCAAATTCAGGTTTGATATTAGTTTTCAAAGGGTTAACACAGCATGGAAATATCTTTAAAGTGCTGCCAGGAATGTGTTTCAAGTGGAATAAGGGGACAATGTGAAAAGAGAGTTTGCGTTTTCATAGTTTCACATCATGCCTGAGAGAACAGAAGAGAGCGCCTTTTTTTAAAGCATCATTTCATTGTAATTTCTAATGGGCATTTCAGGTCAATTCTTTTTCTGCCTTTGGGCAATCTTTCTTACAGTATAGTTCTTAGATTATGAAATATTCAAGCCAGCTAATTTGAAATGAATTTTTGGAATTCTATAAATTTATATTAAAAGGGGCTTTGACGATCAACTTAGCATCTTTTTAAAAAATAAACTTTCAAGACTTTTTTCTCCTTAGAATTGTGCAATACTTTTTTATTTCAGCCTGTTATGACAAGGACTGTGATGCCACATGGAGTACTAGCTATTGTTAGTGAAAGCACCTATTTAAGTTACAAGTTTATAAAAATACCCAGCAATATAATTTAACCATAGATGAAACCCAAGATCTTATATAAAATCTACATACAGTTACCTTTCAAATGCCATATTGCACTCTATCATATTGACTCCATAAAGTCAATGGAACAATTCTGTTTTATGCCAGCTGAGGATCTAGTACAGTGTCAATTTGAAAGTGGCTACTGGCCCTGCCATGTGGGTCAACAGAGTCTAAGATAAGCTCAGGCATTACATAGCTGTGACTAGAGACAGGCGACTACTGTAAAAGTGTCCAAGAACACTTATTCAAATAAAAGCTGCAAATTTGCTTTGACAGCATCCGTGACTCCTTTCGATTGCTTTTCACCAATATTTGTACCAGCAAAGCTATTTTCTAAAGATATTTGTGGAAAGAAAAGTGTCAAAATACTCCTGCAAATTGCAGGAGTATTCATGAGAGAAATATTCAAATTTCCATCTCAAAAGCATGTTCTGGGTTTGGAAATCAGCCAATCAGGCACAGAAACAATGCCATGTGACTTAAGTGACCAAACACACAGCCTCAATATTGACTGACAAATAGTAACATTTGAAGCATCAGTCATGAAACCACAGTTTTTGAGTAATCCAGAGGCTGCAGTATGTTTTCATGAACCATTTGCCAGAAAGTTTCCAATAATGGAGAAATTAATAAAAACTGAAGTCCGTTTGTGGTAATTTATGAAGACGAAAAAGAGTTGATTCATCAAACAGTTTGTTTGGGGGGCTAATTAGCCCACCTCTTCCTGCAATAAATATAACTAAGTTTTAGATCTCTCAATGGCTTCATACTAATCTAGCAACGAGCACATTCTTGTGTCAGAGAAAAATATTGATTTGGTTCAAGATAGATTTCATTTGAAAAAAAAAAAAAAAGAAAAATGAGGAAATTCAGCAGGCTCATACAGTAGAGGATAAAACTGAGTCTCAGAGCAAATGGGATGAGAGGGACAAAGAAAGATTACTTATGTAACCCTTCTTCCAGGAGTGACAGCAGCAACAAGGGCTGGGTTCAATATCTAGGGGTTCCTCTTAACATTACAAAACAGAACCAGTTCAAGCCCCCACCCAGAAATGTGGGAAAACTAAAAACCACCCCTGAGTGCCCCTAAGAGACAATACTTCTGTACTTGCAAGCAATGAGTCTGTGTATAGCAAAATAAAACTTTTACTGAAAGGGAGAGGGGACTCAGCATTTATTTGGGAAAACACTGCTACGATTATTTTAAAAAATGCAAACCATAGTAAACACCTGCCCTATGGTATCTTCCATAATTGGCCTTATCTGCAGTTTCCCAACTTGTGATATGAAAGTCTAAGAGACAAAAGGTCCCTTTAACACACCACTCCCCTTTCCCTCTGCTGCACCCCTCTCATAGTTGGTTGTCCAAAGTCAGCCAAGTCCCAGAATTAAAAGTGCTTTCACATGGGTTCACCTCCCATCCTTGAGGTGATTGAGCTATCCCTTTAGAGGAGACTATTACTGCTGGCAGTGCTAACAGTACACAAGGCACTGCACTGCTGAGACCCATTGTGGGCAGTCCATGAGCCTGCTGCACAAGCAGCATGGGAGCAGTCCAGTGAAGGGCCATCCACTATGAAGCAACAACATTGAAACCTAAATGAAGTTACTGGCTATTGCTTAAAAACAAAATCCTATTATTGTTAAAGCTAAACTGCCGAGATGAAATCTATGTGAGGCACAGGGAATTCAATTAAATGAGAGATGGTATTTGATTAAAACTTCTTGGCATCGTCTATCAAGAGATCCCTGTGCTAAGTTCCACTGCAGGTTGTAAGCAATAATATACAATAGGGGCAGGGAGTTATGATGTCATATATATGCTGCTGATGCACTATAAGGCATGAGACTGATGCTCTTATTGTAAGGGATGTTCTCCTCCTTTTAAATGATTGGATTAGACAAATGCATTAGCTTAGAAAAATCTATTACTTCTGCCCCAACCTTTATAGAAGAGTAACTCTAGTGCGAAAAGAGACTGTGTAAAAGTGGCACCATGGGTCTTAGGTTTACTTTCTCAGTGACTTCAAGAGAAAATGTGCTGTGTTTACAAAAATAGATTTTGTTTCCTAGCTGCTGGTTCTACAAACTCAGCCTGGGATCTGAAAATGAAGTTGTGTTTTCTCTATAACACCCATTTTCTCCAATAGATAAGGATTCTGCATGACAAACTTCGCATGTACACTCTGCCTTGTCTTCAAATACTTCCCTCAGTTACACTTCTACCAACCCTTTTGGCCTCAGATGCTTTCCTCAATCATACCTTTGTCTTCCCCAGCAACAGCTAGGAGCAGCAGAGGGATTGGAGAGTCAAGGTTCCTGGACCTAGACTCTAGTGGGGGAAAGGAACAACATCAGATGGGAACCACCCTTCCTTTCAAGTATTCAACACCCAAAATTGTTCTCCTCCCTCAGCCATGTGGGCTTGTGGGGGTAGAGCAGATGGTCCTGTGGCAGAACCAGATACTGGGAGAAACAGGGATTGCCACAGGAACAGACAAAAGTAGCAGCCACAACATACAAGTGCTAGGGAAAGAAGAGCAGGATCTCCCTGGGGGTGAAGTCAGGTCCTGGGAGAAGCAGGGGCCTCCTTGACATTAATCAGGATATTCTTGGACAATCCACCAACAGAAAAAGAACCCAGTGTATTGAATAGATCGTTGCTGTGTGATTGGTTTTCTCGGGTCTAGTGGATGTGTATGATTTCAGGCATTAATCCTGGGGCAGATTTTCCCCTCCCACACAGAAATCCATGGAGAGGGAAAAGAACCAGAAAAATTCTGTGAGGATGTTTATTGGCTGCTCTGTAACCTATCTGTATTAACTCACTTCTAGATTAGGGCCAGGAGCTGGTGCCTCAAAGACTGGCCAGTACCTGCTCTGCCCTTCCTAAGGCAGCCTGGCTTCTAAACCCCTTGGGGGCTTCCAGCGGTCCAAGAGAGAGGGACCATGCTGCAGAGGCAGCACAGGCCTGTCTTCTATGTTTTTAGGGAGAGGGACACTCATCGTGGATCCCATCTACATGTTCCTATGGAGGGGACAATACAGTTCCTTATTATTTCACCAAGGAAATATTTACATTTATCTTATGGACCTCAGAAACTGATATTGAGCGGAGGCTTTAGTTTAAACTTTTTTGACAATTCATCAAAGTATACATAAGAAAGAGGCACTCTAGTGGTGCAGTTAACTAGATTGGACCTGCTTGGGGATCTGTTGATGATTTTTCATTGACAGGGAGTGGTTTTGCCTTCTTTGTGTGAGCCTCAAGCCTCATGGATTAACATTTCTCCAGGAGAGAAAGCTCCGTGATGTAAATGAAAAGCAGGAGTTCAGGGTTACAGTGACATTTTTTTTTTCTGGTCATTGGTTCCTGCAGTTCCAATCTGTTCTGTTTAGCCTCTTAGGATAATGAAGGATAATGGCTGCACACATCATCAGTCGTGGAACCAATTACCAGATGTCTTTTTACTATTATTATTATTATGCACCCTTTACACATTTTTACATGCAAGATAAATAATTTGCCTGATAAAAATGACTGGTGAGCTCACCCCTGGTGAAAGTATATGTTCTGCATGTAGTTAATCCCAAATCTTCTATGGATAATTTCACCTGACTTCATCTATGTTCTTAATAATAAACATGGAGAAGGCCAAAATAAATGTTCCACATTGGCTTTGTGGTTTATTAAGATTTCAGAAAGAGACAAATCACCTCAATTAGCTAATCCATGGATTGTTTTAGGCATTTGCCATACTGGCATCCATGAAGTTATTGCATCTTGGAAAGCAATAATATGAAGCGCTTTTCTCATAAAGAAAATGGATCTAATATGTACTCTACTTTCATTCCTGGCCAGTGTGTTGTCATTTTAGGAAATTTGTACTTAAAAGAAATTCAGAGAATTGAGAAAATCCAGAATCTTACAACACACAGAAACAATCAAAAATGATTAGTGAGTTACATTTAATTTCAACCAGAGAGCTCTAGATCAGCTCATTGATGACTTACCCATCTGATTGTCCGCGAGTTCAAATCTTTCATTTATTTATTGCTTGCATGTGAATAGAAGCAGGTCAGCACACTTCTGAGTCTAAGAACGTTCAGCACAACATGTAATCATAAAGGAAATACCCTGCAATATAAGTACATGTACAGCTACAGTGCTGTATACACTTCTTAAAAGGTATTATGTCATGCTTCACACTGTTAATATTTTGGCCAGACTTGTGCAGTGTCACTGCAATTTCATGGAAATTCTACGCCACTAATTTAACTTTAAAACTACGGACATTGATTTTATTTTCTTTTATACATTTTCCATAAGACTTAAAAATTGAGGTAAAAGCTATGTATTTATACTCAAATGTGTCCTAAATTAAAAGATAACAGGGAAACATGGAGATGAATGAAAAAAGGGATGGATTGGTACAACTGGAAGGATAGCCACACACACAAAAGTAGGGGTTTTAAGCAGAACTTGAGGGAGAAGAGTGAAGCAGCCTGGCATATTAGAGGAGGGAGCTTGCTTTGGGGATAGGAATTGGCATGGAAAGGTACAGATATACAAGTGGGAGGAGATGAAGTATTCAGCGGTGTTGGCAGAAAGTACTGCATGAGTAGAGATGCAGGAAATATATTTGAATGCAGGAAATTTGTTGAGAGTGGTTTAACTGGACTGGAGAAGGTGGAAGCTATCCTGAGGGAGAAGGATGCCAAGAAGCTAGGCTAAATGGCATGTTGTAGGACTTTGCATGCGAAAGGAAAGGAGGGAGATAGGGTAGCATTCAAAGAGGCAAAGACTGTAGACAATATCATACATTCAGAATCCCTTTGTAATAGGTTTGGGCTAGATGGACTGGTTGAACTGCTCATGTTTGAGAAGAAGTGAAAGGTGTCCAATTCTGCAATTTTGGTTGTGCTCAAGCTCTTACTTTGAAGGCAATTGTCACCTCATGAAAGCTGAGAGCTAAAACAAAACAGCATCAATTGTGACCCAAAACATGCTTATTTTTTAAATATCAGAAGCTGCAAGACTGTATTGATATAAACTCTTCCACAAAGGTTTGCAAGTCTGGTGACCTTAAAGAAAAGTGAGTTTCTTCGCTAGGTGATTTTTTTCAAAGTCCCACAGCTCTACAGATGTTTTGATGATGAATCCCAGGGGAAACCAAGATTAAAAACAATTTATTTTCCCACATGACAACTTTTCTTTATTGTTCAGCAGTGAATCATGAATGAGCTGCCCCCATATGCTATATAATAAACATCTGGAGTGAAATCCAGACCCATTGAAGTCAATGGGCATTTTGCCGGTGACTTCAACAGGGCCAGAACTTCACTTCTGAGGACCTAATTATTGATATGCTTGCCCTGCATAATATTTAAAATGCTTATTTCACACCTTGGTTAGTGTCTCAGTAAAAACCTCGTATATTAATGGCAAGGCTGCATTTGTTCTCCTAATTGAGATTAGTATTTTAAAATAAGTGATCTTTGGAAGCACTATGTGGTTTATTAATTATAATTATTTAGTCAGAGTCCACAGGCTTGCAAGACAGATGGGAAAAACTACCCTGGTTTTCATTTATTTGCAAACCAAACCCCAAATTTTGACATGGTTCTGATCCCGATCTTATTGTATCACAACCCTCAAAGTTCTAGTGATGGAAGGGTACCAATAAATGTTACAGTCTGGGCCCATCTCCCATGCTTTACTCGCTTTGAGTACTACCTTTCTCCACAAGCCATTCCATTGAAATCAACAGGACTATTTAACATGAATAAACAGTGGCAGAATCTGGACCAAATTTAAAATGTAGAGTAATAGATATGTTCCAAAACCAAACCAAACAAGGAATAAAATGTAAAGCAAAAATTGTATCAAGTAGAATGGTTTGCAGTGGCACAAGTGCACATGTAATAATTCATCACCAGATTTACATTCAAACTTTTAAGTTACTTTCCAAGATGTTTCACCATCACACTAAGTAATTAACTTATTTCTTTATTCATACTGTCCACAAATCAAATGTGCTCTCCAGGATGACCTCCCCCACCATTCCTTCCTTGCCTCAACCCTCCCCATTAATAGAGATCCTGACATTTTTTTTAAATTAGCCCAGCTGTTTAATTGCCTGAACATGAGCTAGTTATGGGAATACAATTTGCACATCTCTCCAACAAAGGTTAAACATACACTATTGCATCAAGTCTCTGTGTAACCAGCTAGTCATTTTCCACAACTGGCTGCCATTTCTGTTTGTCTCTGATCGATGCATGCTTCCAAGAGTTAACTATAGCTTTTTCATATCTACAGGAAAGGTGGGTTCCTTTTCCATGAACACACTATGCAGAGGTTTAATCTGGCATATCAATAAAAAAATAAATTCCAGTCTAGATATTTAAAGAAATCTCAAGCACCAACAGAAATTCAGATTGGACTATGAAGTTTTCAAAATGGAAGAAAAGTCCTTCCTATCATAATACACTTAGCACAATAGTGTATCCATCTCTGTTGTACTTCCTTTGAAATCAGTTATCACATCAGGAACAGATTTTCCCCATTGTTGCTCTGAGGTGCATTTTTCAGAGTGATAAAAACTTGTTTTTTATCTGTTCTTTTGTCCCTTCTTGGACAAATGGGCACTAATAAGAGAGCTCTTCTAAAGAATTTCTGTAAAAAAAAATTATCATTGCCAGCTATTATTAAGGTGTGTCAAAGTCACTAAGATGATTTCTTCAGTTGTCTAGGCAATTCAGCCAAGTAAAAATCCACTTTTTTTGTACACCAAGTCATAGAAAATTACTGATTCCTTAAGTTTTACTGTACAGAGGCTGTCTGTCACCCTTGGAATTGGTCTTACTTGTAGGTTTGTCATTTTGGAATTATGACACTTACAGTGTATTATCTCTACCAACCTCCTGAATGGTCTTTGGGTACTTGGTTCTCAAAACACCTGTCTAAAAAACATGTCTAGAGACTCTAGGGGCTGAAGCATGCATTTCATGGTACTCTGCTCCCTAAATGAAAGCCAGTGGCAGAGAATGACAGCAGCGTGTGTCTGAAAATTACAACTGTCAATACTTACTGTAATGGTAAATCCCAGTGCAAAGAATCTATACTGCTGTTTTAACTATGGGCCAATTTCTCTGCTTGCAAAACCCAACTTGTTTGTTTTCCTTAATGTACAATAAATATCCCTCAGTCTGAAACATATGGTGTCTCTTTGTTTGTGGAAAAACACAAGACCCTGGGATCTACAACAAAAAACTCTATAGCAATTTCTTTCAAAGCTAAGTACCTAAAGTTAGGCTCCTAAATCCATATTAATGCACCTAGAGAGAAGCAGCTTTCCAGAAGTTCTGAGCACCTAGAAAATCCATTAAAGTCAATGGGAGCTGGAGGTGCTCAGCACCTTTTAAAATCAGGATCTCACATCTGAAAACTTTGACCCTAATATGCTGAGCTAGAACACCAGTCTAAAGTTACAGGACCAAATTATGCCCTATATCCTGCACCTTGTGCAATACCACTGAGCTCTGTGGTGTACTATGGTGTACATGTGAGAACAGTATTTAGCAATATGTTGTAGGAGTAAAAATAGCAGCTGTAAAAAATATCTTTCAAACTGGGCATTTTACAAGATTTCATATAATACATTTGTTTGTGTATAATTAAAACTAATTTGAGTGTAATCTAGTTTCCAAATGAAAACCTGTTTTTAATTAGAGTTAAAATGTGTATCCTGGTAACACTGAATTTTAAGTACCATTTTCAAATGTTTATTGATTGATCATTATTATGGGAAAACATGAGCTTTCATACATAAATCTTTTGACAGAAGCTGTCCATCAAAAATAATGATCCTTTTAAAAATCATGAATAAATAATAGTGTCGATCTATTTTACATAAAAATACATAGTGGTTTATATTCTGCCCACTGAAATGAAACATGGTTATTTAAAATAATGATTTTACAGTGCTTGGATAATGAGCCATTATGCATTTAATGCACATGGCATCTTGTACTGGCCTTTGGATTATTATTTTGTAAAATTAAAGCATTACAGTACCGTGTAGTCTTCTAACCCAAATGTCTCTCATAGGAAATTATTTCAAAATGTTATTGTGAATATTGATATAAATCAGACAAGAGTCTTATTACAAATCATGAAATAATGTCTAGGATCATAAATGTTCGAGTTGTGAGAAAGTTGGCGGTTTCTGAGATGTGTGTGAATATTTTCTCTAGGTCTGAGAATTCATAGGCTCTCACATACACAAACATACCCCTGCCAGGATAGAAACTTGAAACATGGCATGGAAATGATCCCAAAGTTGCACATGTGACATTTGGAGGGCCACTGAAAATTAATTGTGATTTGTCAGTTATAAGGGTTTTAAAAACTTGCTTTCCACATACACTTTACATTTTGCAATACAATCCCTTAGTGGTCTGCCCGTGTTTTACTGGTTATGTGTATGCATGCATAGCTTAGGAAATTTTATAAGCAATGCTTCCTCTTTCCCTCCAGTAAGTGGAAAAGTATTGAGGGAAAGACACAAGGTTCTGGATATGGATTAAAAAAGAAGCACTGAACAGTTGCTGAGTTCACTGACCACTTCCAATCTTGTGCACTAAAAATCTATAGGCCTTCATTATAGACTGAAATCCTTCCTATAGGAATTTTTAACTTTCCTATAGAATTCTATAGCAGGGATCTCATTTACTATTACATTCTGTAGGATAGGTAAGACAAAGAGAGAGTATATTTTTATTAATTTCCAAAGGGCTTTTCCATGAGGGACTGAGTTATGGCTGCTGTAATAACCTTGTCTTTGAATTTATTGCTATTTGTACATTTTAATTCTCAAACATTATGCTTGCATTAAACTTCAAAGCTAGTCTACCACAGTATTACTGGTTATGTATATACACAAATAAATAAAAGCCTGCTGCCAGACCACCATTTGTCTGTTTCTCCCACTCTAGTCTTCTCTGTGCTACTCCTTATACCTAGAATTCTAATCCTTCCTTATGGCTTAATCCAAAACCCACTGAAGTCAATGGGAGTTGGGTCCTAATACTGTATGCCTCTTCATTCAGATCACTACTTCATCCATGTAGCCTATTACTAATCATCCACCTCCACATTTTTTTGTTATTGTTAATAAAATTAACTTTGTTGGTACCACTCGAAGACTATCATAACTGAGATCAGATCATTTTCAGGTCATATGGTGCATTTTATGTCAGAGTTGTATTCTTTATTTTAGACTGTAAGCTACTTGGAGCAAGGACTGTGTCTTTTACTATGTTTGGCAAAGTGTCAGTCAGTCATACTGTCAGTGCCCATCACGGGAGAGCATTCTTGACCTCAGCAAAGGAACCAAGAACCACTATGGAATACAACACTTTTCACCAGTTTCTCAGCCCTTCCTCTTCACTCAAACAGGTACCCCCTTCTAGCTGTCAATCCATCTCCACAACATACACCTCCCGCCCCCCCATTCTGCCATGCTAATCCTTTTACAACTCCCAGGGAAAATATCCCAGACTAACACTCCCTTCCTACTGCCAGTTTCCTCCCTTTCTCTCATATCCGCTCTGGAGGACTTCAAGTGAAAAAACTATAACTGAAGGTGCACCAGGCAAATGACCTGTTAGCAAGCCTTTTTGTTCCGCTTTGATTCTGTGAGGACTTTCCAGTGTTTGGAAATTTATTGTGTGCATTCTCCAAGTTCCCCAAAAGGTTACAATACTTCTGTGCATGCTTTTGCTTGGCCTGGTTTCATGAGGATAGCAACTCACTGGTGTCTCAGGTGCATTTCATTTCTTCAAGGTCCTTTATGAAAAGCACCTGACAGCATGAATTTTAAAGAGGATCCTTTCCCCCCACTCTTCCTTCCCAGCTTTCTTCACAACAATTCCCATCTCATGGTTTCAAATAAAAATTCAGATTATGTAATTTCTGAAAGCACAAACCCTTTCTTTCAAGGACACAGTGAATTTATTTGCCCTTGTATGTGATATTTCAAATTACAGTAGTTGTATATGAGCCAAACAATAAAAAAAAAAAAAAAAAAATTTAAATAAAACAAAAAAAAAAAAAAAAAAAAAAAACACCTTAAAGTCAGAGAGAGGCATGATCCACAGCAGTATTAAGTTGGTTGATTTTCGCTGGTGGGAAACAGTAGCATCTAAGTATTAGATTTAAAGTAGCAAAGTGTACTGAACTATAATTAATGTCTTCTAAAAGATGAAGTGGCTAATATTTATACAGAACTTAGAAACATAGTTTCAGCACTTCCTCACCACCAGAGATCCCTCTCTCCCCCCCCCCAAAAAAAACAGGAAATCATTGAGAAGAACTTAGAGCAAGATTCCAAAAGGTATTGGAATAATAATATAATCCAGCATTATATAGATAATAAGAGTATCCAGCATTATAATGGTTTATTGCTAACAAAAATTCTGGAAGGGATAGTAAACCTCATGCTTCAGGGTTTAAACCAACCTCTAACTATTAGAGATCAGGATGAAACCTACAGTGGGGTAAATTATCCCAAATCTTCTCTGGCAGGGCTCTTACCCCTTTCTGTAAAACATCTAGTAATAGTTAGTGACAGGATACTGGACTAGATGGACTTTAGGTCTGAACCAATCTGGCAATTCCCATGTTCCACACATTACTAGAATGTTAGTGTTAGGCTGAATACCCAGCTATGTGTGTAGTGGGAGCTATTGAATAAATTAGGTAGAGAGGGTGACCCTCACAACATCTAGTGGCAGAAAGCTTCTGTCTCATAACTAAAATAACTTGCCTTATGCTCAATTGGGAGTGGTCTATGGTTTTTTTGGTGCTGAAGGCCCCAGGTTCAAACCCTGCTGGTGACTGTGTTTTGCAGCCATTATCTGTTAAATGAATAAACTGACCCCCAAAACTCCTCTAAGGTAATGGTTATGGTTTCTGGGACTCCATTGTTTTCTCTTTTAATTTTACACTTTCATGCCATACGAGCTTCTCATAATCTTGCCCCTGAATTTGTCTTTTTTGACATTCTAAGACCTCAATTTTCCCACCTCCTCTCCTTCTAGACATTTGCATGGAGTAGAAGGGAGCAAAACTGCGGAATAAGCTGCTAACAAGGGGAAAAGGTGATTATGTGGGATGCTCTTACTTACTATATGGCAAAAGAGGGGTGGCCAGGTGGCAGGAAAAACTCAGGGAGGATTGGTACCAAGCTTTGCACTACATGTTGAGAAAGGAGGAAATAAAGCAGTAAGAGGTATAATTAATGCTGCTTGAAGTGGAGCCCAGAGAAAAAGTCCCTTGTGTGCAGCAGGCTAGGGATCTGTGGGGTTAGGGTTCTAGAAATCGGTGTGTCCTCTGCTGATTTTTCCCTCTGGCCTCTCCACGCCCAGTCTGCCCCACAAGCTGGGAGGTGATGATGCAGTGACTCACAGAGTCACTGAGTTTGTTTGACGGAGGGGAACATACCAGCCTAACCACAATGACGTGTCGTCTTTTCAAAGAAACTGGATCTCTTCCAGTATTTGACAGTGGTTCAGCAGCCTATGCAAAATGTGAATAACCATCAAAGAACTTCTGAGCAGACATACCAGGGACTGGAAGGGTATGAAAGCTGTCTCAGTCGTAGAGGTAGTAAATCCAGAACTGGATTGAGACACATTGGCAGAGTGGTATTGGTGATGGTTGCACTGCTGTTTTCTGTGCTGTAATTCTCTCTGGTTCAAGTTTGTAAGTCTCTGCTGCTGTCCCCTTGGCAAATTTCCACAAGCATTCAAATATTAAGGCTTTTATTAAAAAACACCACACTACCAAACACACAGAGGCTTTTCTGAGGAAACTCTGTTTCATTGATATTAACCAGCCATTTCCTTTTCTGCCTATGGATTTCACATAAAGGAATCTTCTGAAAAGATATTTTGGAGACCAAAAGCATGTTCTCTAAATGTGATTACTCTCAGGTATTAGGGAGACTGCTGGGGGAGGGAGGAAGGTTTAGAGGAAGAACAAATAGATCACAAAGAACTGTTTACACAAAGTTTACATAAACCAATCAGAAATCCCTTCAGACCTTCAGAATTCTGCCATTCAAGCAATGTCTATTGCACACAATGGGGCCATATTCTGCCTTCATTTATACCTGACATCTCTGATACCTTCATATAATTTAATCCTTAGGATACTGTCTCCCACATGAATGAAACCTAGGAACTGGCTGTTTTTAAGAGGCCAAGCAAGTTATGTTAATCTAGGTCACAGGGCTGGCCTTACCATGAGTGGTAAGACTGTGGGAGGGCGGTGCCATTAGGACCCAGAGTGTAGAAAATTGTGTCCTGCTGCTGGTGCATATGTATTCTCTCTGCTCGAGCTGCAGAGTGATGGTGGAGTGCTGTGCTGGAGGAAGGAGGGCACAAGTGATATAACAGGCAGGCAGGAGAAAAAGGTGAGATGGAATAACAGAAAGCAGCAGGAGCTGCAGGGAGAGAGAGGAGGAGCACCCTCTTATGCATCTCCCTAGCACCCCCAGGAGCCTGGACTGATTAACATCAGCTTCTCAGAGAGCTTCCTGTTTCCTGCTGCTTCCCTGAACCCACTTGAGGAGAGAGAACAGGCAGTCAACTGAAAGTAGGAGCCAGTTAGGCCCTTAAGATGCTGATATCTTCCCTCACTCAGGCCCTGCTACCAGCCTGCTTATTTGTCCCCTTCAACTGAGTGTTGAAAGCCACTATAGCTGGCACAGAACAGCAGTCATGAGTGAAAGAAGAAAATGCCCCTCTGGGGCAGCATTCAGAAAAAGCAAGCAAGCAAAGGAAGCTTTTCTATCTAAGCAGGAAGGAGCTCTCCTGAGATACATAGACACAAGTGTTCACGGTGAGCCATCCGGCCCCAGTGAGGATGTGAGTGGTGAGGAGATGCCTGATCTTCCAGTTAGTCAGAGTGCAGGTGACCTGGCAGCTAGTACAGCATCCATCTCAAATGGATGTAACCATGCACATTCCTGAAGAAAAAAGTGTAGATCAGAGAAGAGTGTGGTGGAGGCACAAGAAACAGCTGCTGCAGAGTTTAAGTTCCTTAAGTCTAGATGTGGACTGTGGACCCACTTGAGCGGTAGCTTGAGGGACTTCCTTGTACTGCATTGGCCACAGCAAGTGAAAAAAAACTTAATGTTCCCCAAAGACAATGAAAATAGAAGTTTCCATCCAACACATTATTGGCGTGAAATCCCCAATGGTGACAAAGTGGAGAGGCCATGGCTTATGTACTCAAAAACCCAGAATGCTGCATACTGTTTTTGTTGCAAACTCTTACAATCTAATGTTCTGGCCACATTGGATTCTACAGGAACAAAAGGACTGGAAAAATCTGGCTAGAAATCTGGCATGCCATGAGAAGGCAGCAAATCACCAGAGAGCATTCCATAGGTGGAAAGAGCTTGAGATGAGACTAAGGTTAAAGGCCATCATAGATGATCAGCATCAAGAGAAGATTGCATCAGAGTCTCTTTACTGGCAAAATGTTCTGAAAAGACTCATTGCCATTGTAAGAATGCTTGCTACCCAAAACCTAGCACTGCGTGGCACTTCAGATCAGCTGTATGTGCTAAACAATAGAAACTTCCTTAAAATTGGGGAGCTGATGATTGAGTTTGATGCTGTACTCCAGGAGCATCTAAGAAGAGAGTCACCACCCAAGAAATGTACACACACCACTACCTTGGAAAAACAAACAATTCAAAATGAGATCATACAGTTACTGGCACACCTGACATCAGCCATACGGAACGAATGACTAATGGTGCGTTTTGTAACAACAGAACCTAGTGAAAATGTCCCTGCAACGGTGACTGTCAGAGCATTTTCTAGAATTTATTGACATTGATGATACTACAGGAGCTGGTATGACAAATGTGCTTCTTAAAAAGCTGGAAGATACGGGAATTGCGATAGCTGACATGAGAGGTCAGGGCTATGATAATGGTACCAACATGAGAGGAAAGAACAGAGGAGTGCAGACATGGATCTGAGAGAGTTAAACCCTCAAGCTTTTTTTGTCCCATGCAGTTCTCGTTCGTTGAACTTGGTGGTCAGTGATGCAGCATCAGCTTCTAGTGAAGCTGCTGAATTTTTTAATGTAATTCAAAGCATCTATGTATTTTTCTCTGCATCAACTCATCGATGGCAAATTTTGAAGCAACATCTGGGAACATCCTCTCTGACACTGAAACCACTGAGTGCCACACGATGGGAAAGTGGAGTGGAGGCGATAAAGCCTATCAAACACCAAATTGGGAAGATAGATGATGCCATAGTTGCCATTACGGAGGATAATGCTATGACAGGAACTGTTCATGGGAGAACAGTGGCAGAGGGAAATGGAATCACCAGAAACTTACATAACTTAATTTCTGTGTGGCTTAGTGCTATATTGTGCAATACAGTCAGTTGAACATTTCATGCAGCTCAAGGAACACAGCAGTATATTTGGGATGTTGTATGATATTCCAAAACTCCTCACTATACCTTAAGACGACCTACGCCAGCAATGCAGGGCACTAGAGACAGTGTAGACACATGACATGCACGATATTGATGCGAGTGATTTAGGTGATGAACTGAAAGCCCTTTCAAGATACGTTTCAGCAGGATCAACTCCAAAGGCTGTTCTGGAATATATGTGCACAAATAATATGACCACCCTCTTTCCAAATGCTTTTGTTGCTCTGTGCATACTTCTAATGCTTCCTGTAACAGTTGCCAGTGAAGAACACAGCTTCCAAACTGAAGTTAATAAAAAGACATCTACTCTCCACAATGACACAGGAGAGGCTGGTCGGCCTTGCAACCATCTCAATAGAGCATGAGCTGGCCCAGACTGTGGACCTTCAGCAGGAAGCAGTTCAAATCTTTGCAACCAAGAAGGCACAGAAAGCACCACTTTGATTATTCAAACAGATTAAAATGCCAATGTTTGCTATGCAGACAAGAAAAGTTACATTTGCTGTTCAGGTATTTGAAAGTTAAGTGTTACTTAAAATTTTTGAACAAGGCATTTTAAGTTGTTAATTCTCCTTTATTGGGGTAGGTACCAGAGCAGTACCACGAGGAGTAGAAGAACAGGAAGAAGGCAGAATTGAGACCTTTCAAAGTTTTGGCCCAAGTGAAGGGGCATGGGGGCATCCTTTGAGCTCCCCGCCTCAGGTGCCAAAATGTTGTGGGCCGGCCCTGCTAGGTAACAGCAAGGGTTTCACAAAACTGGAAGGTGGGGCGGTCTAGGCCCCACCCAACCACCTCATTGCCAGAAACCTGATCTTTAGCATCCCCATGAGCCCATAACTAGTTTCCAGCCAGGTTGGTGGATTAGGAGCCAGTGAGAAAAATGGAGTCAGATACAAGCATATGTCCATGGGATCAAGGAGGAAGCAACAGGGAGCCAGATGGAGGGCAAGGCAACTGACTACACAAGGAGGTGGGACTGACACTTTTCTTGGGGAGTTATGAGTAGAACAGAGGCCCTGAGAGAAGAGAGGTATAGTTAGAAATCTTTTTAGTTGTTTTTTTTAAAACAAGCCCAAATATTCACACTAACCTATCTCGTAGGCTTTGTTTCTCTTCCCTCCTCATTCATCGATCACCAGTCTCCTCCCTATTCATTGGCACAATCTCATCACTGTTATTGCAAGAGTCGTCTCCTTTGCAGATCCTGCACTGTCATATTTCTTGTATCTCTTCACCTCACTGACTACATTTTCTTGTCTCAGCTGAATGCCTACCTGCCTTGCTTGAAGCCTCTAATTTCTCTCTCCCTCTTAAACCTGCTTTACATTTGTAACTGCTGTTTAATTCTGTATAATAAAACTACACAGAATAAAGTTGTGCCTTTTCATGTGAATATTATCTAATGTAGTAAGACAGTTGAAATATGGGTATGTCTGTAAATTGTAAAGTGGAATATACCTTAAATGTATTGCGGAGCTCTGCACAGCTACTTTGTACTCTGTGCTGTCCAAAATCGTATATAAGAGCATGCAATATCAGTCCATGTAAAATAGTAAACTTATTTTTTTATACATAAGGTGCAGACCCTTAAGTTTTTCAGCTTGGCCCACACTGTAATCTAAGATGATGTCCCTGGCATCTCTTACATGTTTATAGGCTACATGAAGACTTGCACATGGATATGTAAACTAACTGCACAAAAATATTAGGCCATAATGGTATATTTCAACATCACAACATATCAAGCTGGTGTGAAAAAGTACACATATGGAGACCAGTTCTGCACTGACTTACACCGCAAGGATTTCTCGAAGTAAAGTAGTGGAGATTTCTGATAATGATTAGCCTTTCCTTGAGGTCATTTTGTGATCATATTATATAAATAGCTCTCAACCTCCCAACATCAAACATGAACACATACTTTAAAATGTATGACTTTCATATTGAAGGAAACCACAGCAAAAAAGAGCAAAAAAGATTCAGCATTTCCAAAAATCAGTATACAATAGTAATAAAAAGGAGGATAGCATGGAACTGAAAGTAAAGGAGGAAGTGTTGTCTAATGGTTAGACACTGTACACAACGCATTGGGAGTTGAGATTCCTAGGTTTTATCTCTGGGTCTGCTGCTGATTCAGCTGCATATTCTTAAATGTGCTAAGGAATTTTGAGGCAATGTACAGTATGGTAAAATAATGAACTGTGAGATACATAGGGTTTTTAGAACACTTCTTTATTGATCCATAGGAAGAATTTCTTTTGTTACATATGACATACAAGTTCTTGGAGAGCTGGACCAGAATGCTTGTGGAATACTTTAACTACATGGGAAAGATGTTATGGACCTTAATCCATTTATTTATAAATGGCCTTTTTCTAAGGAACTGAGAATCCCAGCTGATTGGACTTGAAGCAATTTGTGAAAATAACACCACTGTTTCAAACTATTCCGACTTCTAGTTATGAATGGGAGGAGGGGAGGAAGCTGTGAGTTAATATATACCAAACAACTGGAAAACCATGAAATTGAGGATAAATGTTATCACTTATTCATCTACTAAGGATGGTTTTCCTGTGGTTTGCCATTATGCTACAAGTCTTCTAACAAACAATTGCCATCACTTCAGAACATCTTTTGAAGGGCTTTCCCCATGTAAAGCTCCAACAGCTGGATAAATGTGAAGGAGGGTCACAAAAGTGTATTGCTCAGAGAGAAAAAGAAGGGAATGTATGTTAATAGAGGACTCACGTCACATCTCTCTACTATTTTCAGTTGGCGTTACGAAGAGAAAGGGGAAATTGGATTCTTCAAAGCTCATACAGATCTAATATTAAGTATAATGACCTTAGCTTTCTCTTTTGCTGGTATCACTTGGCTAAAATTTTTTTTAAAAAGAAGAGGATTATCAACATCCACAAGTCCTTTCCCAGTTTATAAAGCGAGCAATGAATGTACCGAATGTCATGAAGAGAGACAGATAGCCATTTGGAAAATAGCTGAAGAGAGCAATTTGTTTGGAAGATTGCCTTTTACATTTTTTTCCCCTTTTCTTTAGGAAATAGCCTGCTCTAAAGAGGATATTTTGGTTGAACTCTGGTAAAGACTTTGACTGTAAGAAACTCATCTACCAGCTGAAATGCAGAAAAATCATAGACAAGAAACCCAAGTCAGATGGATGAGAGGATTGGTAATGGAGATATGGAACTTTTCATCTGTCAGTCACTTGTTCATGTGGCCAGATGTTATTACTCTCATATGGCTGTTCAGTGGCCTATATGAAATGTGTTGAAAGTCTCAGTTAATTTCTTAGTGGATAGCTGACCACATCCCCAACCAAACACCACAAAAAATAGAATCCCGTGAGCAGAAACCCAGCACTAGACTTATACACATGTCCCAAACTTAGGCCTGATTCTGCAAAGACTTAAGCATTTGCTTAACTTTGCACATAAGTAATTCTAGTCCATAAAGTTAAGCACATATGAGTCTTTCCTGGATCAGGGCTTTAGAGATTTGCAAGAAAAATATAACATGTCTAACACCCTAAATTATAATCTATTTTTCAGATATCTGTCTGTTTTTCCCCTCTCTCTTGGTTTCTGTTTTACAGAATAATAACTCTTTAAACCGGAAAAGGTCTGTATCTAAAAACAAAATCAAAGGCCGATTTCTAGTGAGCATTGGAGCCATAGATTCAGGTTACTAAAACACCTGAATTTTAAAATTCATCTAATACTTTACAGTGCTGTTTTCCAGCTAAATATCTTGAGGCCAAACCAATTTTATGAAATCTTCTAGATCCAATTCTGGTGAAAAATGGATCCATGTGGCTATAAACAAAGGACAAAATGCAGGAGGACTGAAGATGAATACTCTGGCTTTTCGTGAACAAGCAAACAGATTCATTGTTTAATACATTGCAAATCTGAGCAGAAGTAATGCAAATGAGCCTGTCATGTTCCTAGCCACCTTTGAGAGGATGTCTATGGGTGCAGGCTGGGGTAGGGCACTCTGGGTCTTGTGGCTAGGCCCCTGTTTGATGGGGGAAGTGCAAGAGACCTACCTGGCTTTAAATGGTGAGCAGGCTTGAGACTAGGAGGTGGTTAAGGTGACCATCCTGGATCAACAGAACTTCCCAGCAGCATGATGGATTGGGGACTTGTTGCCTGGCCATTCACCCAAAAGGGTCACACATTGACTGAGACCAGACACCAAAACTATGGGGGAAATTATGGATGCTCTGATTTTTAAGCACTTTCTCAAGACCATCCCTGAGAACATATGGGTATGGTCAGGCAGCATAAGCCAGATACCTTCAATGTGCCAGTTAAACTGATGAAGGAGTTCGTGGAGGCAGAATCCCCAGGAAAGAGGGCCAACCATTTAGGGGGATCAGATTGGGGAAGGAGTCTAGGGAACTCATTGTTGGGAAGGGAATAGAGAAGAGGGAAGACCCCTAAGGAACTCTGACAGAGATTTGAACCCTTACCTGTTACCAATGCGGGCAGCAAGGACACATGAAAAGAGATTGCTCATACAGGAGCAAGGTTTTGCCGAGTTCTGTGATTGGAGTGATTCTCTTGGGCAGAAGAAAAAAGAATCTGTCCACCATTCCAGTATTGGTGAGAAGGATGTGTCTAAGGGGGCTGGTGGATGGCACCTCAGCTTGCTCTGTGGTCTGGCGGGAGTTGGTAAAACTCCACAGAATGATTCCAGGAGAAAACTTGAAATTAGAATGTGTCCATAGGGATAAAACGTACTGCTGTATGGCAGAGGGTACCCCTGGAGGTCCAGGAGAGGATCTGTTGGAAATGGTCTGGGTAATGGATAGGTTAATCCCCACTGTTGTGTTGGGCACTGACTGGAGTCCCTTCCCATAGGGGAAAAGAGCTGGCATCGAGTGGGAAAAAAACACCTAGGTGAAAGGAAATGATACCCCAAGGGCAAAGGAAAGGATGTACCAGGAGTAGAAGCCACTGGGCAAGACAACAAGCCAAGAAGGGAGAGTCCCCTGCAAGACTGAAAGGGAGAGGAAGTAAAATAAAGGAAGCAGGGTGCAGTGGATAAAGATTACCCAAGCTCATTAATGGGGGTTGGGTTCCCACTGGGAATCTGGCAGACACATACCAGAGCACCAAAGGAAAAAAAGCCCATGCACATTTTGGAGAGTTGGGAGAACCACAAGTTTTGAATAGCCCCCAACACAAAATAAAAATAAGGTGATAACTGGGAGAATGGCCCTCCAGAGTATCCATAGTGTGAGGACCTATGGGCCAAAACAGAATTGTGGGGGTGACCTCCCCCCAGCAAGTGTGACTTCTGTGTGTGAAGAGTGGGCAGGTCCTACAAAGAGGGCCTGGATGATCACCCTAGAGGCAGAGGGAGAACCCCACAAGGAGGCACCTCAGGTAAGGAAGGGAGAACAAAGGGCATAAAAAGCCTTTCTGGCAGAGAAGTGGGGAGGGGTGAGACAGAGGGCTGGGTCACAGCAACTGAACCAGCACTCTGGTCACTGCAACTCCACTTAGTAGCCTTGGAGTAAACCTCATGATGACAGCTGTGCCTAACTGATAGATTGGGGATGGGCTAGAGAGAGCTGCAAGGCTAATTACCACGTTAGCCCAGAAAGTAGAAACGGCGTAGTAAGGAAGTGCCAGGGGGACAGAGCATGAGAGAGACAGACTTTGAATCAGTCCTGAAAGAGATCAGAGGAAGAGATCTCCTATCTCAACATAGGGGGCTGAGGATGATAAGCTGCTGTAAATAAAGTGCTGCACAATGCTGTAGAGGTGGCAGGAAAACACTGTGCTTGTAAAAAAAAAAAACCATTTGTTTTATTTAAAAAGAGTCTGAGCAGTCTGTGTGTGCAGAAGAAAACAGGAATAGAGCCTGACACTGTTATAGCATCATCATGTTCTATTGTGGTAGGGTTTGGGATTTGGGTTTTTTTGGGGAGGGGGGTTAAATGTACATGGGGCTACATGCTTATGTTAGAGCAAACGGGGCAAAGAAATGTGCCTTCCACCTGGAGTGGAAGGTGGTGAGGTTTCTAGGAGAGTTTATTCTACACCCTTGGACCAGAACCCAAGAAAGCTCTGTTGCCTGTGCAGAGCAAATTTACTCTTATGGTAGAAAGTGCCCGAGAAGCAGAGTTGTCAACCACAGTCCTTATCCCAGAATGTTAGATGATCTCTTAGCCATTCTGGGCCATTGAGTGCCTTCAAAGAACAAGACCTGAAATTTGACTTAATATTCTATGGGAAGCCAGTGTAGAAAGCAGAAGAGTTACACTGCTAGTCATGCCTGTGAGGACAGAAGGAGCTTTCCACCTTCTTATCCTCTGAGTTTCCCTAAAGTAAACTTCAGGGAAGAAAGCAGATCACACTAAGTAAAGGAAACAGCTGTCAGTAAGCATTTCATTAAACACTCAAGTGCTGATTTCTCTCCCTCACCTTGCAACTACTTCACTTAGATAAAACAGGACACCTGTGTCCCAAAGAGGAAATTCAAGGTCAAAACTGAGACAACTTCATTAATTCATTCCATGCTCCCTGTGTGTTGCAGCACATATGGGCTGTAACTTGTGGAACACAGTGCTGAGACCACTGTGAAGCCTAAGCACAAATGGAAGTATTATGGAAAAAAATGTCAGTGCAAATTTTGGCCTTTTCTTGACTTGTGTGAAAAATTAATTTTCTTCCTTGGTATGTGGGGTTATTTTTAATCATTTTTCCCTGGTAGCTTTAATTGTGGTTGTTATATTTTCTTAAAATGAATACATAAATAAAAGCAACAATAACCTGCTCTGTAAGCCAACGGATGTCATTCAGAGTCTCATATTGTGAACTATTCAGTCTGTTCTGTTGCTTCTTACATGTAGATAGTGGTGCAAGTACGGTGGTACGCCATACCAGTAAGATATTTATAGCTGGTACGGCGTACCGGAAAGACACACGAAGAGCCCAACCCCAGCACTTCCACACACCTGCATCTCCTGAGTCCTCCTGCCTGGGGTCGATACAGCCACCCCACTGGGGGAGGGGGCAGGGAGAGCCCTGATCCATAGCAGGGAAAGGAGCAGAATGTGTGGCCATTGGGCAGCCCCACGCTGGCAGCTCATCTGGCACAGCTGCTGTCCCGCCCCCAGCCCAGCCCCACCCTACTCTGCCCCACCCCACCCCACCCCACCCCATCCTCTGGTGGGGCTGTTGAACAGACCACAGGCAGGATGACTCAGGAGATGCAGTTATGTGGAAGGGTTGGGAGTGGGGCAGGGCTAGGGGGCAGTACAGCAGCTGTGCCGGAGGAGGTGCTGGTGTGGGGTCTCTTCTGCTCCTTCCGCTGCTGCGGTACCGGGGAGCCTTGATCTCTCAGGAACCATAGCAGCGAAAGGAGCAGAACGTGGTGCCACTGGGCAGCCCCACACCAGTAGCTCCTCCAGCACAGCTGTACCACCCCCCAGCTCTTCCATGCAGCTGCGTTTCCTGAGTCCTCCTGCCTGGGGTCGGTACAGTATAAGTCTCTGGCATAGGAGGAGGACAGAGCCCCTCCCGTAACGTGGGACGGATGTGGATCATGGGGAGAATGCGGGGGTCCCACACTGGGAGTGCGGTAGGAAGGAGTCACATGGGGGGGGTCATGTGGGGAGGTCACGTCCCCCCTTTGTGTCCCTCCCATGAGGGCAGCGTATTGGCAAGAAATGATTTCTAATTGCACCACTGCATATAGAGACATTTCTCTCAGCAGTAGGAGACACAGAAATACTAGCCTCCTGCTCCAGAACCCACAAGCCTTTGTCATCACTTGAGTTGAAATTGCATCTCTTTCAGATATCAATTTATTCTTATTTTCAAGCATCCAGTCACTAGAGGGTGATGCATTTACAAACTCAAATACCTTTAGAGAGCTTTACTATCTTCAATCCAGAAGAGGGTTGGTCAGAAATGTTATCATTTGTGCAGTCATTATAATTGGTTGCTTCATACGTATCAGTAGGAAGCTAGAGTAGGATAGATGAGGTGCATTTTCAGTTTCCCTGACCTATTAATATGTTCAGCTGTAGCTAAGTAGGTAGCGAAATTTCAGAGGAAATATAATTTCTGCCTATGCACATTAGCATCTTTTCAAAGTGAAATATATTGCCCACTTTACATTTTTAAATATATTAAATATAGCTATAGGCCTATTACAGAAAAAAAATCACTTGCTACATGTAAATCACTTTAAGCTATAAAATAAAATGCTTCATAAGGTAGTAAAGTTACACATTTTGCTTTGCTGTTACTTCTGACATTTAATCCAATTTTTACTTTAAAAAAAAATGAAAACCTTCGTGATGACATTGTTTGGGCCAAGTTTGCACCAAGTGACACCTGCAGAATACACACTGACAGCCAACAACAGGTAAATGCACTCACAACTCAGTTATTTATCTTGTACATGCAATTATGCACTGATTCATTTTGTTTCTTCAATTTAGGCTTCCTCCTTTGATGATGTTGACCTTTTACTATATGTCAAGTTCCAGCTTCAGATGAACTGTTACCACAGAAAGATAAACCCATGGAACAGTTGGTTTTATTATGAAAGGCTGAGACAGCTTTAACCAGGGCCGGCTCCAGGCACCAGCTTAACAAGCAGGTGCTTGGGGCGGCCAAGGGAAAGGGGCGGCACCTGCGGCAATTCGGGGGCGGCAGGTCCCTCACTCCCTCTAGGAGCGAAGGACCTGCCGCTGAACTGCCGCTGCCGATCACGATCGCGGCTTTTTTTTTTTTGCTTGGGGCAGCAGAAATGCCAGAGCCGGGCCTGGCTTTAACTACTATATAATTCAAGCCTGCACGGATCAAAGTCCAGGCAGAGGGCAAGGGCTATGGATGGGAAAGGCAACCTATCAGGAAAGGCAGTATAGTGAATTGGAGCAGCCTGGGGACCCTCTGTAGCTGATAGTAGCTGCAGCTGTGCCATTCCTCTACAATAGGAGCTGCTTGTGTATACCAGCTGCATGCAATGAAGGCCAGCTGAAGGTGAAGAGAGGTGTGGGGGAAAAGACCTATTGAAACACCAGCACTAGGAAAAGAAAGGCTTGCAGAACAGTGATTATGTGTGAGGACTAAATGGTTAAAAATATTTCGGGGGAGGGAATGAGGGAAACACACAAAATTGTAAACCCTATTGGCTCATTGGGTTGATTTAGCTCTGACTATAGTAGCTGCAATGTAATCAAAAATCAAGGGCCTCTCATGGTCATGACAATGACTCACATAATCTATGGAAAAATCCTCAAGGTTAAACAGTATGATCAGTTTAAATGTTTTATAACCTTCCTCTACATCCCATTGTGTACATGGAAGGTGTGTTCATTCCCTTAGTCATTTGCTAGAGACAAGCTGGCAACACATGAAAAATGACTACAGCACTTTACTGTACTGAGATTAAAAAAAAAATTCCCCTTTTTATTTGTAGCAGCTCTTTACTTAAGAGTGCATTTGATAGTCTCTTTCTAGCACACAGCATACTGAAGCCAGCAATCAATAAGATCAGTCCCATTAGAAGCTGTGAGCTAGAAGAGATGTATGATAATTTCCTGAAATGGCCTCTCCAAGAGGATTCCCCAGGGTACATTCATTTGCCAATCTCCTATGTGCTTGTCTTCCTTCTTCCCCAATAAAAAGCAATGCATCTAGAAAATATCATCCTTTAACTAGAGGAGAGTGGTCCTGAAACAGCCGGCTTTATTTGAAAACTATTAGCTGGTAAAATACGTGAATCTCCTTTTCAGATGAGTTTTTTCAATGTGTGATCAACAAGCCAAATCTCCTCCTTTCTCTCTTTCCCCTTTTTAATTTGTACTTTCTAAATAAAAAAATTACCAAATCCCTTAGCGCTGATTTTTAAGCAACATTTAATTATCTGTGAAACTTGGGTGTCTTAACAGCAGAAGTGTCAAACATTCATTGGAAAAATCAAGGTCTCTATTACTGGGGAAATGCTGTGCCAGCTCTGTTCTGTAAAACACTTATGAGATCCTATCTCTGGCTATAGTAATCCCAGCAATCACAATGAATACCCATAAATATAAAGCTCCAGCCTACCCCCAAATATTTTCTATTGAATGATTATATAATCTAAATTCAAAATTAGCTACTAGCCCCTAGTCATCTTGGGCTATCTTTTGTGGACATAATTCTATCAAATTTCTATCTAAATGATGGTGTCCTCTCCCATCTTATGGTATTTTCAAAGCTATCTAAAGGATGGCATCTGGAAGCCCAATTCCCATTTTAATGCTTTGAAAGTCTCATGCTAAAGGTTTAGCAAGTAGAAAGGCAGAGTCTATTCTGAGATGCTTTTTGTGTACTCTAAACATAAGTATGCCCACCTCCCTGGGGACAGAGTGGATGTCTCAATGTGTATCACTAACAGGTTGCATGCAGTGATTTGGATTGTCTCCTGCTTTCAAGGAGACTACACATTTCAACTAGTGGGTGAGACAGAAAAACCTTGCAAGCTTGTAAAAATAACCCAGAAAGTAGCACAAACATATTGTGTCTCAGCAAGCTATAATGTTCTGGTTAATGCAGGGCAAGTGACTTAACTCCATTCCCCCCAAACATGTGCAAAAATATAATTAACATTCAACCATATTGTTGCTGGTACCAGCCCTGAATTCTGGCCATGACAACAGTAGAATTCAAATGCACAGTAGGTGTATGCAGTCACCATGACTGGATCTGGACAGCTGCATGTGAGCATGTGAATAGAGACCACGTTGTTCGGCCCCTCAACCCATACCCCAATTACACTATTCAACAGCTTCTGTCCCCGAGGACCTCTCAAGTGGCCTTTCTGTAGAGCAGGGTTCTCAAACTTCATTGCACCATGACTCCCTTCTGACAACAAAGTTACTACATGACCCTGGGAGGGGGTGGAGACCAAGCCCCACTGCCTCGGGTGGGGGGCAGAGGAGGCTGTAGCCTGAGCCCCGCCACTCTGGCTGGAGGTGGAGTTCAGGCTTCAGCCCTGGGTCCCAGCAAGTCTAATGCTGGTCTTGGTGACCCCATTAAAGTGGGGTCGCGACCCACTTTGGGGTCCTGACCCACAGTTTGAGAACTGCTGCTGTAGAGGGACGAGAGTACACATGATTATCTAATCCTACAATAAATGTGAAATGGTTTATAGTGTGTGCATGCCTAGCTAGAATTTAGGCTTAGTGTTTCCTATTGTTCTGCACTTTTGATGAGGGAGATTATACCTCATCACTCATTGACAGAGCTGGACATAAAAATATTGACTAGTGTCATGCTTAGAACTGATCGCTCTGGTACCCCACTAGAAACACCTCCATTCAGTGATGATTCCTACTGACAACAATTTTTTGAGCTCTGTCAGTTAGCTGCTTCATCAATAATGCAAATATTAAATTAATTATTGTATAATGCTAGTTTTTAATCAAAACATTAATTTTTGAAATCAAAAATTCAATTCAATTCTACTCAGGTTTATTGGTATGACAAACTATACAAGCATATAGACAGGACTTTCTGGCATCTGTCAGAGGTAGGTACTGGATAGGGCTACACAATGGTTGGGGGGTTTATCACCAAGGCTCTTTGTCATTACTGTCCATTCCGTGGCCTATTTTGAAATTCAGTATTTTTCAGAATTCTCCATTTTTTCAGTGAAATTAGAAATTGAAAAATGGTGCTTTTTAGGGTGCTTTTAAATCTATTTTCCCCCTTTTCCAGAGGCAAGTAGGAAAAGGAAGGAGGAAAGGAAAAGGAAATTGAAAAAAGTGAATCACCAAAATATTTTTAATTTACAAAATCTTCAATGAACATTTTCTCAAAAGATTTCAGAAACACATAGAAAAATGTTCCTTTTCAAAACCTGTGGAATGAAAATGGTTTCAAAATCTTTTAAAGCATTTATATTTTTCTCCCAGTTTTTTGACTACTCATAAATCTATATATTTGCTTTAGGTTCATGTTCCTTTGCTTAGCTCCACAATAAAAGAAAAACATTTCTTCATTCAATACAGCAGATGCTCAAATGCCCCTTGGGATTAATGTATCAATGTTATAGCTCTTGTATTATAGGCCTCACACTCCCGTGCTCATATGGGACACACCTGCAGTTTTATCAGCTTTTTGCAGTTGTAGGAGATTCCTAGTTTCTGGCTATTTTTGTAAGTTTATTTCCCCTCTTTTATACATTTCTTAACCCTTAGGATATTGGCAAATGTCCAGGAGGTTGGACTGGCTACTTTCAGAAAATGAAGCATTTGCCTGTGTGGGATACTGACTATACCAGAAGAAAGGAGGGTTTCTAGCCACCAGGGTGTACGTGAGGGAGGTCTAGGTTAGGACACTTGTCTGCAGTAAGTTATGTCTGGTTCTGTGTCCCCAGAGCCACAAATGTCCCCTTCCTCCACATGACTGCACTCCCAAAATGACTCAACTCCTGCTGCTGCAAGTCCCTGGCTTCTCCTTGTGTCTGGGAACGTGTAGAGGGGAAGCAGCTGACATTGGGAAGTCAAGCTAAGAAAATGGGTCATTGCCAGCAATGTGAGAAAGATAGAGATGTGTCATACTATGTAGCATCCTGCCATTAGAGCTGGAATGGAAAGTAATGATAAATGGACATGGGGATAAAACCCCAATCATTTCATAGTCCTAGCCTCTCTACCTCTGAAGATACCTGAATGCTCTGCCTTGTTTTTATGCTTAGGCAACATTTGTATAGCTTGTCATGCCAATAAAGGCTTATTGAATTAGGTTTTTTTAGATCATAAATTAAATTAACATTGATTAAAAACTAGAATTATACAACATCAAGAACTAGCTAACTGACAGATCTTTTAAAAAAAAAAAAAAAAACACACACACAGTTGTAAGTGGAGAATCATTATTGAATAGGGGCTTCTGTATGGATCAGTTCTGTTCCTGACGCTATTCAATATTTTTATTAATGATCTGTAAGTGCATAGAAAAATCACTGCTGATAAATTTTGTAGATGACACAAGGATTGGTGGGAGTGGTAAATGGTGATGAGTACAGGGCAGTCAAAGCACAATCTGGATAGCATGGTAAGCTAGGCCCATTCAAACATAATGCTTTTTAATACAACCAAATGCAGGGTCAAACATCTAAGAATAAAGAATGCAGGCCATACCTACAGAATGGGGGATCTTATCTGCTGGAAAGCAGAGATTCTGAAAAGGATTAAGGGAATCATAGTGGACAAACAACTTAACATGAGCTCCCAGTGCAATGCCATGGCCAAAAAAAAATAAAATAAATAAACACAGGTGCAGTGAGTAAAAGGGAGGTGATTCTTCCTTCATATCCAGCATTGATGAGACAACTGTTGGAATGCTGTCTCCATTTCTGATGACCACATTTTTTAAAGGATGTTGAAAAATTGGAAAGGGTGCAGAGAAAAACCCTAAAAATGATTCAGTGAGAGGCTTAAAGATATCTATTTAGCTTATCAGAAGAAGATTGAGAGGTAACTTAATTTTGACATAAGTACCTTCACAGGAAGAAATTTCTAGATACTAACTGACGAAGTGGGTATTCACCCACGAAAGCTTATGCTCCAATACATCTGTTAGTCTTTAAGGTGCCACAGGACTCTTTGTTGCTTTTTAAAGGTGTTCTGTTCACAGGTTACAGAGAGAGAAGATATATACAAACATAATATACTCTTGCTGGAAGGTTGCAATGTACTGCTACTTTTATGCTTAAAATACAGTAACCAAATCTAGAGACACACAAAACAAGCTGCTCCCTACGGCAAAGAGGCACAACTCATCCCACCTTGTTCCAGGCTTGCTCCTTCTAGATTGACTTTAATTGCACATTTCTCTACAGACTCTCCAGCCTGCAAACAGGACCAGGGAAACCCCTTCCCCGACACACACACTCTTAAAATAACTTGCAATTCCATACATCCTCAATACCCCATGACAAAAGGGGTATTGTAGCAATTGTGGACTCACTGGTGCAGCGCCTCAGGAATTAGCGCTTTTCTAGCCTCAGAACACCCTCTGCTGGCCAGTGGCTCACCTGCTTCAGACCCCCATGTCACTCCTGGACCCCAGTGCCCTTTACCTTGGGGTTCTCCCTCCAGCAGTACTCCCACACTCTGGGTCTCCCCTCCCAGGGGAACCCCCTCTGCCCACCTTGCCTCAGTGGCAACTGCCAATCATCATCTAGCCCCCTTTCACGGGGGCAAACTGCAGTCTGTAATGGCTACTCATCACTGGCAAGGGGGTTGGACCAGCTGCCTCTACCTAACCCCAGGCTACACCTCCCAGCCCCAGTACCTATATTGGCTTTATCAAGGCCTCAACCCAGGGAGTTGCCAGGCTGGAGCTCCTCTTGCCCTTCCCCAGACACTGCCCTACTTTAGGTACTCTATTCCCAGGCAGCTAGGTCCTTCTCCCTCTAAGGCTGGAGAGAGACTATATTAGCACCTGCCTCACAACTCTTTTATAGGGCCAGCTGTGGCCTGATTGGGAGTGGCCCCAGCTGTGGCTGCTTCCCCAATCAACCTAGCTTTTTCCACCGGAGCAGGGTAACTACCCCGCTACAGGTATTTATAGGAGAAAGGCATAACAAGAATCAATGGGTGAAAGTTAAAACCACATAAATTCAAATTAGATATAAGGCACTAATTTTTAACAGTGAGTGTGATTAATCATTGGAACAAACTATCAAGGGAAGTGGTGGACTCTTCATCTCTTGATGGCTTCAAGTCAAACAAGTTTTTAGGCTCAATATAGGAGTCATTGGGTGAAATTCTATGGCCTAGGTTACACAGGAGGTCAGAATAGATGATCTAATGATCTCTTTAAGCTTTAAAATCTCTGAAAGGGCCTGAATTGTAATTGTGGCGGCAAGCAGAGGGCTGCTGAGGTAAGACACTTGGGAAGCATGAGGTTCTCAAGTTGCTGGGAAAAGGAGCTTCTTTCAGCACTCAATAATGTTGGGGTACAAGGGAGGACATGTTGATAGAGGGTGAAAGAAGGAAGAAGTGGAGATGGACATGGTTTTTCTTTTGCAGGGAGAACTAGAAATAAGTTTATTTGGTTTCTATCCTTCATTTTAGAGTGCTAGGACAGGATGAGCAGATCCTAAAGGTTAATATAAATCTAGATACAAATCCCCTCCCTCTCTTTTTCTCTCTAACATGGAAATAATCAAGTTCAAACAGTGTCAATAAACATTAGAGCAAGTTTTCATTCCAGTAATACTTCCACATGGTGTATATTCAAACTAATAGTGTATTTACACCTTCCCGCTCTTAATTCCACCCAAACTGCACATGTAGCAGTATTACTGGAAAAGACAATGAACACTGAATTGTCCCTGCATCACAATTACATGAGCACCTGTTCTAAATTACTTTTATGCTGATACACTATGAATGTTCAGATTACAACAGCTTCAGCAATTCCACCTGTTCTGTCAGTAATGGGAACAGGAACAGATGATGACTAGAAATGACCGGGGATAGAATAAAACTATGGAACTTCATACATATGTGCATATTTGTGTGAAGGGAAAACACAAATTTTGGGGAGCCCTTTCAAGGGCCAGATATGACAATTCATTCAATCCTGATTTTATCTCACTAGTGATACAATGTGTTACCTGTCAGCTCTATGTTCTTGGGGACCCAGGGCACAGTACCCAGCCTGTCTGACTCACGAAAGACCTTCCCCCGCCTGCCTGCCTGCCTGCCTCTGCTTGAACCAAAGCCGATCAGAAGAAAGACTTACAAAAAGCAATGAAAAGGCTGTGGGAGACACACCTAAACCCCTCAGGACAAGGGTGACAGGATTAAGGAAACTTCCCTAGCTTCATTTGCATTGGAGATGGGATAGGAAGGTATCCCCATTAACATACAGAATGGAGAACAGAGATTCTAAGGCAAGAACCGCACCGAACTCTGGGACCAGAAAAGCAGGGAAGCACTGCATGATGGGGAATCTCTGCTCCAGATGTTAATGAACCCATGCCTGCACACACCCAGCTCAGCAGTCATCAGACCAATTCTAGTAATAAATCCTTTATTGATATCCAAAATACTGAAGCTGCCTAATTGCATTGTGAGCTCCCTTGAAGGAACACCGCCCATGGCCAGGAATGATCAGTACCTATTGTCTAGCCTGAATAAAACAACTTTGGTATACTCCCTTGAGCCATCAGTTTATCCACAAACGAATCTCGTGTTCTCCCTTGAACCATTGTTCTTTCCCTACAAAAACCCCAACCCACACTCAAGTAAGTGCTCTGATGCATGGATCCAAAATCTGCATCAGTTCCATTGGGACTTTATCTTCTCCTGACTGATCATGCTGTGGGCTCTGCCTGTCTCTAGCACTCCAGACCCTCAGCTACCACCACCACCTGGGAACCCCGATTGATTCAAGCTTCACGGAGTTGTAAAAACCCAACTTTCTCTCTCTCTCTCTCTCTAGGTAGAGCCTTCTGACCCTGACTTGTATGATCAGTTATAGTTTTCTAAACCTGACTTTTGTAATCAAATATAAGTTAGATTTAATATTATAACTGTTTTGTTTGTTTGGCTTCCCTTGTATGGTTATTACCCAGGAATAAATAACTTTCATGGTTAAGCTGGTTGCTTCTCTCTCTCTCTCTCTGCAGCAATGCTCCTCATACCTAAGCTAAAGATCCCTGTGTGACGTTCCACTCTGGTGTTATTTGGACCGGTGATCTGCTAGGTCACTCCAATCCTTGACTCTGGGAGCCAGCCTTACCCTACTCTGCTGTGAGACCCCCACTCCTGGGTTGTTCCCGCACAGCCTCTAGCATGTAAGCTGCTCCTTAGATTGTGCAACCAAATGACACTAACCAATATCTCCAGTCCTAGACACAACCCTAGGAAACTCCATCTTTCAGTGTCCAGTTATACCTGCTGAACGCTGCAAGCTTATATGAGTTCGTCAATTTAACAAAGAAATTGATATTTACCAGGCTTGTTATCCCAAGGGGAGTCTCTGACACGCTTCGAACCAAACGCACTGCTTCAGGTAGAATAAACAAACAGATTGATTAACTACAAAGATACATTTTAAGTGATTATAAGTCAAAGCATAACAACTCAGATTTGGTCAAATGAAATAAAAACAAAATGCATTCTAAGCTGATCTTAATACTTTCAGTGCCCTTACAAACTTAGATGCTTCTCACCACAGGCTGGCTGGTTGCTCTTCAGCCAGGTTCTCCCCTTTGATCAGCGCTTCAGTCGCTTGGTGTGGTGTCTGTAGGTGGAAGAGAGAGGAAGAGCATGGCAAACATCTCTCCCTTTTATCATGTTCTTTCTTCCCTTTTGGCTTTGCCCCCCCCCCTTCAAAGTCAGGTGAGCATTACCCTCATCGTAGTACCAAACTGGCCAAAGGAAGGGGGGTGACTCACTTGAGAGTCCAACAGATCCTTTTGTTGCTGCCTAGGCCAGCATCTTTTGTTTCTGTGAGGCTGGGCTGGGTTTTTCTCATACTTGCCCTGATGAGGTGTGAACTGCCTGTCTGCTTTTGGAGAGTTTTTGCTTGGGCTTGCTTTAGGCCATGAGGATACATTTTCAGCCTCATAACTGTATACATGAAATTATAACCTATAACATTACTGTAACAATTACTGTAACATCACTATAACAACAATGCTCAGTGCATCATGAGCCTTCCAAAGACACCCAACATGACAAACTTTGCATTGGATACCACACAATCATTTTATAAGGATGAACATGGGGGTGCTGAGTGTTCCCCTGAAACACAGAGTGTCACATCCTCCAGCGCCCAAAAATCCTGTGGGGTTTGCTGATAAAGTGGGTTACTACCAGAACAATTGTAACGTGAAAGTGGGGATAAGGATGTGCTGAACCTGGGGCATATGAAGGTGGCAACTTCGAAGTGCTGCTCAACCCAGCCTGCTGAGTCCAGGGGCATATGACGGTGGCAGATTGAAAGTGCTGCTTGACCCAGGCGTGCTCTATTCAGGTGCGGCGCTCATGGCATATGAGGGTGACAGCTTGGAGGTGCTGTTCGACCCAGCCTCTTGAGTCCAAGGGCATATGAGGGTGACAGCTTGGGAGTGCTGATTAACCCAGTCCTCTCAGACACCTCTGTTAATGTGTATGTGTTCATCTGATTCTGGGGCTGAAAGAAACCAACCCTGGGGAACCTAGGTCCTGCAGGATAGTGCCATTGGGAGGGAACTTGCAGAAGGGAGAAGTAGAGCTCTGTATAAGAACACAAGTGACACAAGCAGTACATTGATAGAATTACAGAACCCCTCCACCTCCCCGAAGAGTAACCTTAATAAATGAGCATACCCCAAAGTAATGGGCAAATCTGGTAACAAATGTTCGAGTCATTATCCATTGGGTTGCAGTATAAGGATACAAAGAGGAATGGGGATTTGATATCTCATACTTCACATGGTTGACAACTATACAACTACACTAACTTTGAACTCAGGACTCTCCCTTGCTTAAGTCTTTTGCTAATGGATGGGATTACACATGTTGAACTTGGGTCTTAATGCCCGTTTCCCTGCCTTTCCCTCTGACTGTGCCTTATCCTTACCCTCATCTGAAGGGACCACCTCTATGGAGGAAAGGTTGCTATGGGCAACATCTTCAAAAGTGGCCTCTGATACTGGGTATCTCAAATGAGACCCCCTAAATGGCATTCAGATGTAAGGCCACTTTTGAAATTTTTGGCCTAAGTATATATTGACATTGGTCTCCTTCCTGAAACTGCCAACAGTGTTGCCAGCTGTGGTGATACCACATGTTCACTGGGAAACTACGAAGACCATCAGTTTATTTCAGAAAAGCTATCACACAACAGTCAGATCATAGAAACTTTCTCATTGACAAGCTAGATTCTAACGGATGCTGCCTTTCATTGCTTAATCCCCTGCACAATTGAGTTTTCATCCTACACCACCTTTTCCAACTCTATTGCCAGCAGAGATCAATAATGTAAAAATCTTGCATCCTTTTAGGAAGGAATTTACCTGCAAAATCATGAGATATTTAAACCAAAATCTTTATGCTAACCAGACAAACACTGTCTGTCTGTTTCAGTAAAGGAACGATGTCCAGTTAATAGAGTAAGAGGGAAAGAAGCAGTGTAAGTTTCAGAAATACGGAAATCCTGGATCAAAAGAGAGAGAGAGAAGAAAGCATTATATTCAGAATACCAAAGGGAGACAGTTACCTTCTTGTTATTTTTAACCAAGAATTCAATCAAGTCAGATTTCCTTTCTAGAGCCCTTTTCCCTATCTACATATCTCTGCCTTTCCAGCACAGGCTTTTGTTGGCTTTGCTTACTGAACTTATCACTCTGCACTAACAATGGTTGATGTGTAAGGTATGGCTGGGGAATACTTTCAACTTTTCTAATTAGCAGATCAGAATTACTCTACACAGAGCGAGACAATATAAATTAAGCCCCATAAACATGATCCAAGATTGGTGGGATTGTTTCTGGGAATTGCATCACGGTCACAAGATTTTTTTTCCTATTAATTTCTAATAATTCAAAGAAACCCAGCACAAATCTGAATTCAGTTAACTTGTACCCAATTGGCAGCTAAAAGGCAAAGATAAGGCTTTTGTGCATCACTACTCTTCTCATCTAATTGAAACTCTCTATTTCAGCTTTAATGTTAAGCTTATAACTTTGGGTCTTTTCTAAAAGGCTATATTTCCAATAAGTTTCACTGAAAAAAGGAGCTGAGACTAAATTCCCTTTTTCATAAAGTAGTTTGATTTTATACAGCACAGAGTGTGTTGGATCAGCCAGTCAAGAAACTAATCTCTAGTGATGGGTGAATTTCATAAGGTTTGCTTCATGTCTGATGGGCACTCCAAAGGAGAAAAGCAGTGCCAGCTTAATAGGGGTTGACTTCTCACTGACTCTTAGCTAGCACCTCTTCTTTAGGTCTCCTTCACTTTCAAACACTTATTTTTATACTCATTCCTTGCACAGACTGGCACAGAGCAGGAAACAAAACCCAAGAAAGGTCAGAGCTTAAGACAGCAGCCTCTCTTAAAACTCTGTGTTCTGCTTTGTGTGCATTAGAGACAAAAAGCATATCAGACCAAAACTGGAAACATGCAGAGGGATACAAGGAAGCATGGGCTTTTGGTTAAGGCACTGGATAGGGACTCAGGAGAACTGAGTTCAATGAATGGGCCTGCAACAGACTTTTATGTATCCTTGGGCAAGTCATTTCATTTTTCCTTGTGTCTCAGTTCTCCATCTGTAAAATGGGGACACAGGTACTTTCCTACCTCACAAGGCTGTTCTGAGAATACGGTAATGGTCGTGAGGTGTTCAGATACTGTGGTGATAGGAGCCATAAAAGCACGTAGATAGTATTTAATCTGATGGAATCAGGATGATAAAAATATTGTCTTGAGTCAGAAACATGCACGTACACACACACATACATTGATTTTATCCTATTTTTTCTGTAAATGGTAAATGAATTTTAATAGTCTCTTCATTTAGCACACTCGAAGCTCCACATTTTAGTTTATATCCTGCTCTTCTTACTCAGACAAATTATCCCATAGAGGTTATGTGTATGGAAGACAAACAGAACTTGGTCCTTTTTGCACAGGCTGGGACTGCAAACATATACTAAACCTCTGAAAAACTCACCCACCTGCATAAAGTTCAATGTTACAATATTTGTGTTCATCTGTTGGCACAGAAATTGTTCCCATAAAATATGTTTGTTCTTCGGCTTTACGTTTTTATGGCTACAGGTGAATGTACATCACCCTGCAAAGTCATCTGAAAGGAAAGGAAAGAGAATCTGAATTACTTTGCTAACATAAAGAAGCTGAAGTGACATCAGTGCCAAACAGTCCGTTCAATCTACTCTTGGGTGCTTCAATAAATGTCAGATCTGTATTAGTACATTGATTTTGGCCCTAAAAGAACTGGAGGATTTTTCTTCCTACTCACTGTATTGGATAATAAACTGTTTAAAGTTTAGAGGCTGGATACAAATGTACAAACTGTTCACTAATCCCACTAAGTGATTAAAACAAAAATAGGTTCTGAAAGATTTTTTTAGTTAATAAATACACTGGATATGTTAGAAATATTATCCTGAGCAATAAATAAGAAAAGATATTACAACAGCCTGATATCCTATACAGGGCCTAATTTTGTTCTAAGGTGTGCTGGTGAGAGTCCATTGAAGTCATATTAACCTAACTGAAATCTGAATTTGTCCCATAGTGTTTAATATGACCATTTTAGTTGTCAGGGCCTTATTTTGTACCAAGATGCATCCATCTACTCCTGCTATACTTAATAGGTGCTGTACTTGTGCACCTGAAAGCAGAATTTGGCTCTAAGGGTTTGATCCAAAGCCCAGTGAAGTCAATAGAGTATTTCTTTGGTCTTTGGATTAGTCTCTAAATCTGTACTGAACACAAACATCTCACTGTATTTAATGTTCTGTCTTGTGAAGGGTGAAATGGCTAGTTCCTATTTTGACACATCATGATCAAAAGTATTTCCAAACTTCCCCAGCATGCAGTGCTTATTCAACAGTCTGGAGGCTTGGAGTGGGAGCTGTGTCTGTATGCATCCAAGGGCAGAATTTGGCTGTTGAAGGGGAAATCCATCAAAAAGAAACCCACAGTATCCTGGGAATCAAATATTCATCTGAGCACAATTCATTCATTTCTTCAATTTAAACTTAATTTGAGCAGGAAAACTGTCATGCCTGGCAATGCATGAAAGCTTGTTTGTTTCCACAGTAATGAATATCTTATAACAATATTGTTCAAGATGTTTACCCCTATATAAAGATTACAATTTCTCTGTATTGTTATCAAGAATAATTAGGAACCTGGCTTTCTTTGCCTTAAACATCCCATTTCTACTTGGGACCAGTTTTCATTTTGGTGACCTGCTTTTTAAGAGATTTTTTTAAATATCTTAGAACTGATTATATTTGCTTCCTTCCTGACCTTATTCAAACTTTTACCCTTATCCACTTGGTACAGGAAATTGCATGTGATATTCCAAGTATAGTGAAAAGCCGCACAAAAGCCACAAGGCTTCAAACTGTAATAAATAGCATGTCATACTATTTTATGAGACAAGGTGGGTGAAGTAATCTTCTCTTGGTGAAAGGTAAAAGCTTTCGAGCTACCCAGAGATCTTCTTCCAATCTGGGGAAGAAAGCAGAGTGTCTGAGCTAAATACAAGTTGGAGAAAATGGTAATTTGATGGCAGTCACGTTGAAATGAAGTGGGAAAATGCCAGCACACATCATGGGAAAATAGAGAAGGGAAAATTCCATTGGTTGGGATATTTTTGAACTTTTAATACCAAGGTACAGATAATTATAAATTATAATTTGAGGAGTGGTGAAAGGGAATCTGAACATTGTGAGCTTCACACATGAAAACACACACACACATCACTGTGAACAGGAAAGGTGTCTTGTTGCATGGTCACCTTTTTATTTAACACTTGCAAAACTCTAACAAATAGATATGATGCTCTTAATATTTTTATATTTTTGTAGAAGGATTCCTTGGCAATAGCCAGTGTGATGAGAATGAAGGAGTATTGCAAACCGTATTGTATTACATAGTGCTTTTCATAGATGCCCAGGCAAGAAGGGACCATTGTGATAATTTAATCTAACCTCCTGTATAGCACAGGCCAAAGAACTACCCCAAAATAATTCCTCGAGCACGGCTTTCAGAAAAACATCCAATCTTGATTTAAAAATTGCCAGTGATGGAGAATCCACCATAACCATTGGTAAATTAAGTACAGGCAAGTCTCATCTTACGCTGGGGTTACGTTCCACTGTCAGCGCGTAAAGCGAAAATCGCGTATAGTCAAAATTACATTGAGTGTAATGGTGGGCGGAATCACCCGCACTACAGGTACAGTATTTAAATTGTTACAGTATTTTTCTCTTTTTTTGTTTTTGTTTTTGTTTTTTTGTTTTTGTGGACCGCGCAAAGCTGAATTCACGCACGTTACTGCGTGTAAGATGAGACTCGCCTGTATTCACATGCAGATTGCCATTTGTAGCACCTAATCACTGGAACAATTTACCAGTGGTTAAGTACCCTTACTGTTAAAAGTGTATGCTTATTTGCAGTCTGAATTTGTCTATCTTTAACTTCCGGCCATTGGACTGTGTTACACCTTTGTCTGCTAGACTGAACAGCCCATTATCAAATGTTTGTTGAACAGCCTCCCAGGAGGCAAACAACTTAATTAGTATTAAGAGAGAGCTGCACAAATTTATGAGAGCAATTGAATAACAGGGTTGCCTGGGATGGCTGGTGGCAGGGCTCAGCAACCCTGGAGCTCACTTTTGGTTTGTGTCTTATGTTCCTAAAGCTCATGCTTCAGGGTTTCAGCCAGTCACTAGCTGGAGTCAGGAAGCGGTATTCCCCCCCGCCTCCACCCTCATGTAATTTTTTTTAATCTCCTTCCTCTGAAGCATCAGGGATGCCCACAACTGAAGATGGAAGTTGGGCAGGATAGGCCAGAGCTTTGAGGTGGCATCAAGCATTCTCTCTCTCAGGTGCTTGGCTGTCTGGTTCTTGTGCATGTGCTCCGGGTCTAATTGATCATCATCAGAAATGCCAAACCCACTACAAAACGCAAAAATTGGGCTTGTTTTCAGCTTAATTGGCTTGTGAGTTGATTGTTAGCTAGCTTGTTGGGCTTGTAGCTTCTTTCTTCTTTTTTTTGATTGGAAAGCAGGGGCAAGGGTGGGAGAGAGTCAGTGGTGCACAGTGGGCCCACCACCGTCCCTGACTGCACACCAGAGGGATCCAGTCACAGAGGGTTGGGGATCTTAGGGTTTGGCTTATTTTGGCCTTGTTTTGAAATGGGATTAGCTTGATTTTTGGCTTATTATGAAAGTCGGGGTGCTTATTTACCGCGTGAAATTTGGCAACTGTGATCACCATATGTGAGGTCAGAATGGAATTTCCCCTCCAGGTCAGAATGGCAGCTTTTCTCTGCAGCATGTGGGTGCTGGTCACTTGCCAGGATTGCCTGGGTATCTCTCACTTAATCATTTCCCTGCCATTGTGGAGGCCTTAAGCACTGGTCCATCTCAGACCCTCCTGTTCTCTGTATGTGGCACATAATAGTCTAGTCTCCTGTGGGCTGTAATGCTTTGGTTTCATTCCAGTTGTTAGGTTTAGTATGCAGTGTTGGGTGGTGTTGGTGGCCTGTTATGTACAGGAGGTCACATTAGATAATCTCGTGGTCCCTTTTGGCCTTAAACTCTATGAAGGTACACATAAACTGCTGACAAGTCACTCCTTAACCTCTCTCTGTTAAGCAACACAGATTGAGCTCCTTGAGTCTGTCACTATAAGACACGTTTTCTAATGCATTGGTCAGTCTTGTGGCTCTTCTCTGAACTCTCTCCAGTTTATCAACATCCTTCTTGAATTGTGGATACCAGAAGTGGAGGTTCTATTCCAGCAGCAGCTGCCCCAATGCCAAATATAGAGGTAAAATAACTTCTCTACTTCTACTTTAGATTCCTCTGATGGCCTTCGCTTGTGGGGAGCATTGCCTAGTGGTCAGATCCTAGACCCTCCAAACTGTGGATGTGAGGTTTGGTAGGGGAGCCCAGGCCATCCCACTGTACTGGGCTCTGGCCCAGAGCCCTGTGAGAGCTACCAAAGGTCTAACAGCCAGGCATGTCTTAAGGCTGCCCTCTGTGGAAAACTTCCTACCACCCCACGATTGTCTAAAGTTTGCCATCTGTGGTGAGGAGATGTGCAGGGAGTCAGCTCACAGCAGTGGCTAGCATGGGACATTTGGGTGGGCCCTGACTTTGGGTGGGCAGACAGTGACGGGGTCATGGGGAGGGAGGCAGAAGGGATTTGGGGGCCAGCCTCCACCCGCGTCCTCCAGTCCAGCCGTCCGAAGGGGGGTGATGGATGCTCTGGCCAGGGGCCCCCCAGGGCCCCGCATGCGCACCCAGCTCCGGGAGGGGACGCTACTCTCCAGCGTGCACGGCTCCCGGCACCCATCCCCGTCACATCACCCAGCTCCGGGCCTGGCTCCCCGAGGTGGCAGGCCTATGTTTTTTGATGATCACTGTCGCTGGGCAGGCCAGCCAGCCACCCTCCTCCTGCTGCGATGTGCATGCATGGGCAGTATGCTCATCAGGTGTTCCGCTGCTGTCCCTCCCCCTACAGTTGGGCTGGGTGTGTGTGCACCCAGCGTGTAGCACCCTCCACGTCTGGGAGGGACTAGCGCTGGGGCCGGAGCAGAGCTGGGCCTGGATGCTAAGTGGGTGGGCTGCGTCCTACCCAGGCCCACCCATAGCTACACCCCTGGCTCCCAGCTTCGCACCTCTTTGTGGCCGTGAGTGGCATGGTAGTTCCCTCTCTCTCAGAACAGTTGCTGCCTCCTCCTGTGGCTTGACCCTCAGCCGGGTCAGTTCCAAGTCTCTCCCCTGCTGGGGTAGTCCATAAATAAAACAAGGGGAAATAGCACAAACAAACTTTGTCCACATGAGAGGGGGGGAAATGCCTCCCTCTCAGGGTGGATCTGAAGCCAACTCAGACCCACCTGGCAGTAATTAACTCCCAAAGTGGCTTGTTGGCAGCTAATTAGCTAATGAGCCTGATAAAGGTAACCAGGGCTCAGCTAGAGTAGATCCTAGAGACAGGAAACTCCTGAGGAGAGGCGCTCCCAGAAGATTTGAGCAGGGAGTTCACCAGAGTAAGGGGCCTGGAAAGTGTGCTCCTAGGTAGTTGGAGTTCCCAAGCTGTTCTTTACAAATATTTGGTATTCAGCATCCAATACTGAGGCACTCAGGTGTCACAGTGCTATAGCATGCCTAAGGACATAGATAGCAGTTGCTATTGGTCAGATAAGTCACATGACTTTGTTTCTGTTCAGAATTAGATGAGCCAGAAATCCCTTCTGGTGCCACTTTAAAATTCACCATTCATGAATGCAACTTTGAAATTAGCTCTTCATGAACATTTGTGCCTGCAAAATGCAATCACTCAAATATGTATCATAAGTGAATGCAAAAAGGAGAATGACAAAAACCCAAGTGAATTCATTAAAAACTTCAGCTCAGTACTCATAGAAAATAGTTTGTGGTATTCTCTCAGCTCCAGTAAAAATCCATTAAAACTCATAATATATCAGAAACAACAAGGAGTCTGGTGGCACCTTAAAAACTAACAGATTTATTTGGGCATAAGCTTTCGTGGGTAAAAACCTCACTTCTTCGGATGCATAGAGTGAAAGTTACAGATGCAGGCATTATATACTGACACATGGAAGAGCAGGGAGTTACTTCGCAAGTGGAGAACCAGTGCTGACAGGGCCAATTCGATCAGGGTGGATGTAGTCCACTCCCAATAATGGATGAGGAGGTGTCAATTCCAGGAGAGGAAAAGCTGCTTCTGTAATGAGCCAGCCACTCCCAGTCCCTATCCAAACCCAGATTAATGGTGTTAAATTTGCAAATGAATTTTAGTTCTGCTGTTTCTCTTTGAAGTCTGTTTCTGAAGTTTTTTTGTTTTTAGTGACTTTTAAATCTGTAATAGAATGACCAGGGAGATTGAAGTGTTCACTTACTGGCTTATGTATGTTACCATTCCTGATGTCTGATTTGTGTCCATTTATTCTTTTGCGGAGGGACTGTCCGGTTTGGCCAATGTACATGGCAGAGGGGCATTGCTGGCACATGATGGCATATATAACAGTGGATGTGCAGGTGAATGAGCCCTTGATGGTGTGGCTGATGTGGTTGGGTCCTCTGATGGTGTTGCCAGAGTAGATACGGGGACAGAGTAGGCAACGAGGTTTGCTACATACGGCTACCCCCAATACATAATATAGCAAATCACTGTGGTGACTTGCAGAAGAAAAATGTGATTTAAACCTCAGATTCAGCCTTCAGCAAACATGGGATTTCATAGATAAAAAAATCTAAACAATCTAAGAACTGGCCTAATTAGAAAAGCATAATTGTGTTAATACTCATGTGCAGATTGCCATTTGTGGCACTTGAATAAATCAGCTGCCTTGCTGTGAAACTTATAGTAAGAAGAAACACGTAATGAAAGGCTATCAGTGTCAGGCTGCTTTGGGGCCATGATGTTTTTGGATTGTGCAAATATACCATCCCAACATGTACTGCGGAACTGACTATTGCTAGCTTACAAACAATTTACTGTTGTAGGAGCACTAGTGATCTGTATGCTATGTAGAACCTGTATGCTCAAAAGGTCTGTTACACTCCCCCTTCCCCACTTTTGTCTCCTCTCCCTCTCTGAATACCTGTGAAGTGGCTTTCGCCCTCCCCCTCCCCCTTGGAATGCTTGTGGGATGAATGGGCTGGTTGAACAGCTGGAAGATCAGAAGAGCTCCCAGGTAGACAAGGTGTCTGGGATTCTAATTAGGCAGCACTCACACACCCAATGTCCAAGGTGGAGTGTGACCAACCAGACGTGGCCAAGTCATTTCTAGTCACAGGCCATGAGGAGCAGGTCCTTAAAAGGGGAAGGGGCCATGTGCTCAGCAGTGCACTCACAAGCTTGTACCTCCCGTGAAGTACCTTCGCCCGGACCGCCTGGCCAGTGGTTCGCTGTGGTGCATTCCATTGTGCCTCAGGAAGACTTACCTTCATCGCACCATCCATTGCTGCACTGGGGGACACTTACCTTGAAGGATCCTGACATCTCCAGTGCCGTGCCTGTCCTGGGAGCGTGAGTGTGAGTGTGATCCTCCTCCCTCTTTTGAGCTTAGCTATCAATATAATAAACATGCTGCTTTCTGCCAAACTCTGGTGAGTCATTAGTCCTCCCTAAGCTTACTAGCTGGCCCAATTTTGGGTAACACTTACATATTCATAATGTCATTGACATGGGGACAAGCTAGAAGCTGGAGAAGCTAAAACAACCACAATCTACATAATCGGTGAGACATGGTACTCAGGAGCTTGGAAGAAGCCGGAGGCCATATTCTATGCTGCACATTTTAAGAAACAATGCACAGAAGACACAACCCAAAAGACTTACCTCTGGAATTCTGGGCCTGCCACATCCTCCCACTCCTAATATCCATCTCCTTCCCCTCTAGCACACACTTACACCAGGGGTTGCATGGGGAAGAGCCATTATGTTGGCCTATGGCACTCAGGCAGTCCTCCTATGCCAGATGTGTTCTCCAGAGACCAGATAATAAGCTCTGCAGCCCCTATACAGTTGCTTTGCCTCTGTAAAGGAACTGCAATAAAGCCCAGAATCAGGGCCCAGATGTCCCCAGTCATCTTTGAGTGGAAAGAGGAGGCCGAGAGCTAGTGGGAAATATAGCTGACAGTGAAGTGAGAAAAGCTGTGAAGAAAGTTTGGTTTCACTTAGTTTAACCACCCATCTTATTTTTTTAAGGGAGAGTCCCTATTTTTGCAATATACTCCGATGTTATGAAGGCCAGTAAAGCAGCCCCAAAATATGCTCAAGCAGACCTAATGCACAATACAAAGGTCACAGTTAGAGCTGAGTGAATAATGGAATAAAACTTCCATGAATATTTGTTCAAAATTGTTTTCAATGTATATCATCAAATGTCCCAAAGCAGATTTCAAACTATATGTGCCATATCATATGCCTGAGCTAACTACAAATAGGGGAAACAGGCTTATTAATGCTGACAAAACCATCATTGATTTACCCAGTGAAGCCCTGTGGATTTAGTCAGAAAGAGTCCATACTGTTTGCTCTGCCCCCTCCAGCCACAGCTCAACCCCCTGACAACATGGAGCTCCACTGAAGGGTTTCCACAGGACTGTGGGAAGGAGGGAATGACAGCATGGAGCTTGTTCTTTATGCTCATGCCTACACCCACCATTGGATATACCTACTTCTGATCCCCTCTGCCATAGGTTGCAAGTTCCTCTGGTCTGCCTTTGCCTTGCCATGCACCACACACCAGGCACCACAACAGTATATTAACAATAATAAAAAATTCATAATGGGACACCTAAGATCAGATCTCTGGTTGGTCAGTCTGATGAGTTGCTTACCAAGTACAGAGTAGGCCCAGGGTACGTTACAATTGTTTCCGTGTGCTGGGGAATTTCTTTTGGTACAATTTTGGAGGAATTTTAGATCTACCACAATACAATACAGCGGAATGTAAAATAGCAATTCTTATAGCGTTTTGTTCCCTGGTCCCAGACTTTTGGCTCTGCTGTAGCAGTCACCAGAGAGATCCCATTCCCAGAGACGAGCTAATTCCATCCACCATGAGCATGGTCTATACAAGAGGACATAAACAACATCAATAAAAGCTATGCTAATTTCAAGCTCCATTAGAAATGAAAGGAAAAAATGGAAAATAACTTTGGTAAGGAAAGAAAATGTATTTTTAAGTTTACAATGAGAATTTTCACAAGAAAAGAAGAGATTAAAAGAGAAATTTATCAGAAGGATACTTAATGGATTGCTTTTCACAGGTTATTGGGCTTGTTTCATACAAGTTGTTTTTTGTAATTACTAACATTATGTACAAGTATTGTATAGCACCCCCCACATGAATGCTAGTCATTTTACAGAAGGTACCTAAAATGCAAGTCTCTGCCTGAGAAGATCATAATATACATGGACTCAGGAGACAAGTGGGGATATAGAGTCTGATTCAGAGTCCAGTGAAGTCAATGGGATCCTTTCCATTGACTTCAATTGGCTTTGGATCAAGCCAATAATGAACACCATGCCAAGCAATATAATAAAATATTCATATGCTAATAACAGTCATATCCAGGGGCAGCTCCAGGCACCAGCGCACGAAGCGTGTGCCTGGGGCAGCAAGCCGTGGGGGACGGCCTGCCAGTCGCTGTGGGGGCGGTAGTCAGGGAGCCTTCGGCGGCATGCCTGGGGGAGGTCCGCCGGTCCCGCGGCTTCAGCGTACCTGCCGCCGAATTGCTGCCGAAGCCACGGGACCGGCGGACTTCCCCCAGGCATGCCGCCGAATCCACGTTACCAGCGGACCTCCTGCAGGCGCGCCGCTGAAAGCCGCCTGACTGCCGTGCTTGGGGCAGCAAAATACATAGAGCCGCCCCTGGTCATAGCCTCTTAAGATCCCCAAACACTGGAAAAGCATGTACATTTCTGTGTTGGACTGTGAACAGTGCTTTCCAGGCTTCCATGGTGTACGGAGGACTATAGCGGCTGTGTCACCCTTCAAGGGGTGCCCTTCACAGCCAGACAGTTACTTGTGCCCTTCTTTCTCTTGTGTTCCTACAAAAGTGCTGAGCACAACCTGTCCCTTAATTTACAATCTGACAATATTACAGCCTGAAGTGGTATGGCTGCATTAAGAACCAAACTATGAAGTCCTCACTCCGGTGAAACTCCTACTGAGTTAATGAGTCTTCTCAGAGAGAGAACAGAGTAAAAACTAGGAGTTTGACTCTACAACCCTTACTCTAGCTGATCAATACTTATATAAATAGACCCACTGAGTAAGAATGTGAGGATTTGGGTCCATGTTCAGCAAAGTACTGAAACCCATGCTTAATTCTATGCACTGGACTTCACCTCAATGGACTACTCAGGTGCATAAAGTTAAGCATATGCTGAAAAGCTTTGCTGAATCAAGGCCTTAACACATAGCATACAGACCGAGATGACAATGATGCCCCTCTCTGTGGCCAAATCCTGCTCACTGTACTTATGTGAGTAGCTCCATTGACTTTACTTGATTGATATAGAACTACTTGCATGGATAAGATTGGGCCTTTGTTATGAATATTGCTCTTCCTCAGCAGTACCAAACCACTTCATTTTTAATCAGCTTAGTGACACCATTTTTATTCTAATTACACTTTTTTCTGGTAGTGAAGGAGTCAGAATCTCAGAAAAAATTCTTCCCAATTAGGCATGAAGAGAAAAATCTATCCAGCCAATGGTAGAAAACTTACACACACGTCTGCAAATTTCAGTGAACCACTCCTTCAGTGAGGGTAATTCCTTTAACTTCTCATTTCAGTTATTTTTCAATTACCTTTGGATAATCTCTACTTAAGATCTGAAATTAAAATCAAACAATATAGGAGACTTATATGTAAAGGCCCAGTCAAGCAGTTTGCTTTGTTTCAAAGAGCAGTCTTAGATTCTTATGCAATAAGTTTATTTACTTTTCCAAAATGCATTATTTATTGGCAAAAACTATTTTCTGTAGTTAAATATCACATATGCTGAAAGAGAGCTTTTCATCACATCAGAGCACACTGCTCCTTTGGTCCTCTCCATGAGGATCTGGTATCACCATTGGAAAATGTATGCCTTTAATAATTTTATATAGCTGTATAGTAGATTACAGAGACACTCCTTTGAGTTGTTTCTGAGGCTTACTGTTGATTTGTGCATTGAGTGCTGCACCATTTCCTCATGATTACACTCTTCTGTGGACTTTGCCCTAGTACAAAAGGAGGAAAAATATATAGACAGAGTGGAAGAATGTTTCCCTATATCTTTTCTGTATTCTCACCTTGCAGTCAGACTCTCATTCCAATATATCTTGCAATTTCTGTTTTCTTTACAAGGCTGTAGTAACCATACTGTTCCTCATGGTCTCTAACTAAAGTTTTTTTCTATTTCCAGTCAACTATTTCTGAAGAGAAATAGATTAGTCATGTCAAATCAGACCCACGTGGGCAGGTGACACTGCAGATTAAAAGCTATTTGCAGAGAAGTCTCTATTTCTTCTCCTTTATTTTTCATTCATCTGTTCTTTGTTCCCATTAAAATATGAAGTGCAGAATGGGACCACTCCTGAACTGCTGAAATCAATGGGTGTTTTGCCACTGACTATAAAGGGAGTGGGAATGGGCCCTGTACTATTTTCCCCCTCAGTCAAGCCCATAAGTAAGACATGGAATACTCTAGAGCTGATACTGTACTGAAGGAAATATTGTAGGCCATGCAGCTTGGTAAACCTTCCTTATGTCTCAAGTCTTCCATCCTTCTCTTTAGTGGATGCCTTCCAGCTACATATCTAACAGGTAGATGGCATCAAAAAGTAGAAGCAAGCTACTCTTAATTCAGGTCTAAAATACACAGTCCTTTTTTTAAAAATGAACTTGATTATCTTCAAACAGGTTCGTGAATATAACAGTATAGCCCACAGATCAGCAAACTGCCACCAGCCCAGTGAGGGCTTTTGGATTTTACCCTGTTCCTGAATACAATATTGATGGTAAGCTCTATATCACTCAGTGCATTTGCCATCTCTCAGACATGTTGCACAGCCAGCAGTTTGTCACAGCAGTTTCTGTGCACTCTAATAGTTTAGAAACTTGCAGACATGAGCTGTCAAATTACAAAGTAGGGACCTTTTAAATCTCAAAGTTTGTACATATTGTGTAATCCAATCAGAGGTCTCACGTCATCTAACTTGTTTGCTTTTGCTCGAGGAACAATTCACCTGTAGACATTTCCTGTACAGATCATTCTTGCATTCAAATAATAAACTGATGAAACGAATATATGAAAAAGGAAGTGACGATACCCTGTTTTTCTTAGAAACAAGTTGATGAAATAAACTAATGATTGTACTTGTAGCTCATACCTGTGTCAGAGACACAAGGTCTGATCCTCATTTATAGTAAAGCCCTTTCATACCACTCTGGCAGTACAAATAGGCTTTATTGATTGTAAGGATGCAAATATAATTTACAGCTGCTGAAATAGCAGTGCCAGAATGGTGTAGAGAGGCTTTAGTGTGAATGAGAACAAGGCCCATTGTCTGTAATTCACTGTATTTTACCTTGGAATGTTGTAAATGTCAGCTTATCAATTTTAACCCAAAACCCACCTCTACAAATACTGGTCTACTAAAGGTATGACCCTCCAGTGGCCATTGTGGCTTCCTATTCTGAACGGATACTTCCTTTCAGCAAAAAGAACGAGGAGTACTTGTGGCACCTTAGAGACTAACAAATTTATTTGGGCATAAGCTTTCGTGGGCTAAAACCCACTTCATTGGCGTCACCCAATGCTTTTCCACAGGCAGAATCTGATCAAGAGTGACTGACGAGGATTTTTAAAACCAGCCTCTTGTTCTGAAGGTGCAATTTTCCATTCTCAGTTAATTGCCAAGTGAAGCGACAGGAGCAGCTCTGGCTACCATAGCCTTGTAGCATTTATGAATGCAAAAGGACTTCTCTCCCAAAATACCAGTGTAAACCCCTATTCTAAGCAGACTTCTGTTTCCTGGCTCACACCCCTTTTATCAGGGCCAGCTGTGCCCTGATTGAGCCAGGCACACCTGGGGCCACCTACCTCATCAGCCTCCCTCAGCTACTCTTAATCCCTTTTCTAATTGGGTTCCAGCCCTCTCCAAGGGCTGCTTTTAACCCCTTCTCTCCTGGAGTGGGACAGCTGCCCCACTACAGCCAGGAACAGCGAACCGCGGCCACTGAGAGCTGTGGGCGGCTGTGCAAATGTAAACAAACGGTCTGGCAGCCCACAAACAGATTATCCTGATGGGCCGCAGGTTGCCCACCACTGGTTTAGAGGGAGAATTTTTAAGTACAAGGATCTGTAGGTTGGAGGAGAGAAGGAAAACATTATGAAAAGGGGAATTTGGAAAGAAGACTTGTAATACCCAATGTGGTGGGAATTTTTTAAAAAGAATCTAGGAGTTTTAATCATTGCAAAATTTAATGAAGATTTGCATCACATGATCCCACCCTGACTTATCTCTGCAACTGTAACAGACACAGACAGTTTAATCACCAATTTATCAAACAATCTTTCACTTGAGTTATTGCACAATGAAAGGATGCAGCTAAGTAATGCTATCCATTTGCTAATAACATGTTGATGTAATAGAGATAGGAAGATGCCAACTTCTCTCTCCACTCCTGATCTTTCTTCTTAGAAATCTACACTATTAGACTTTCATGTACAGTTTGAATTACTTGTCTTGCAGTCTCAGGGCAGCTGCCACTGTATTTTAGCTTTAAGTCCTAAGGTGAAAGCCTGGCTTCATTTAAGTCAAATGGAAGTTTTGTCAATGACTTAATAGAGCCAGGATTTCACCCCGTCACTGTTGGAAGAGTCTTTTCTCCTGATTTCAATTGGATCACCCATGTAGCAAAGCACTATTCAGCATGAATAAGGTTACCAGAATCTGGCCCATAGCATATAAGCTATTCAGTGGAATCAGTGTTGCCTAATGAATAAGCCACTGGACTGGGACTCAGGAGAACTGGATTTTACTTCCAGATCTGCCACTATCCTGCTGGGTGGCCTGGGCAAGTCACTACATGGCTGTGCCTCAGTTCCCCATATGTACAATGGTGCTAACTAAACTTACCTCCATTGTAAAACAATTTCAGGTCTACAGATTATATATATTATATATTTGTACCTTATACAATGGGGCTCCAGTCCGGGTTGGGGTCTCTGGAACTGCTGTAACAATAAATAATCATTGACTTCACTGTCAGTTTAAGTCACTCAACTCTTGATAGGCCTCAATACTGCAATCCCTATTCACATGCATCATCTTCATTCATGCAATGATGTAATCCCTTTGAATGGTCCCAATACAGGATCAGTCCCTGTAGTCTAAAATTGTTTGGTTTTGTGAGAAGATTAAAAACAGAGGGCTTGTCTATATGGGCTTGTCTACAAGGCTGCAGCTGTGCTGTATTGTTTGTGTAGATCAGTGGTTCTCAAACTTTTTTTTTTGCGGACCACTTGAAAATTGCTGACGGTCTCAGCGGACCACTTTATGACCTTTCCAAATGTTTGTACCGTTAGCTAACTGTTGTAAAGCACTTTGGATAAAAGCGCTATATATAAAAAACCTTAATAATAAACTTTTTTGTTCTACAAATAAAAGCACACAACTCATTTTAATATCAGTAGTCTTACCTTTCTAATGAGATGGATGTGCCCTCTCCCCCACCGCCGCAGCCCCCGAGCTGGGGCTGGGAAGGAGGAGGTCTCATGCCACAGCAGCCACAGAGCTGAGGCTTGAAAGGAGGGCCATCTCTCCCCGGCAGCCACAGCCTTGAGCTGGGGAAAGTCGCCTCTTTCTCTGGCTGGCTGCTGCAGCCCTGCACATCCCAAATTCCCCCCACCCCCTCGTCTCACCCACTGCCCCCTCCCACCGACCCCCTATTCCCCCCCCCAGGTCACCACCTCACCTTACATGTGCGTCTTCTCCAGGGTCCAGGCACCTAATTAGTGGAGCCACGCCTGCACAGCCCTTCATTCTCTCATGTGTGGCCACCCAGGTGCGCACCTTAGAATGAACTATCCGCGGACCACCTGAATGGAGCTTGCGGACCACCGGTGGTCCATGGACCACAGTTTGAGAACCTCTGGTGTAGATAAGACCTTAGTGTCCCTATGTAGCCAAGTATAGAGAAAGAAGTTAAATATTAAGAGGAAAAACCTACCTGAATGTCAAGTTTCTAAGCAAACGATGTAATATTAATAGGTACTCTGTTATAGATGTTCTTTAGCACAAAACGCTGTCATGCTTTTCTTCACTTATGTTTACAATTACATACACAGAACCGGAAAAGGAGTAAATTTCTTGATGTAAAAAGACTTTGTGCATAAGAATCATGCTTATTTTAAGAAATCACTGGACTTTGTCTCTATTTTGACAGCATCCACATTTTTCTTCATAAAATCTTCTTGACACAGGCTTCAGCTCACTGAAAATAAATTGGTCACTTCACCACTCCGATCTGTATCCAAGTAGTACTCATAATTTGGCTCTTAGTATTATTCTCACTGCTAGTATTGGGTTGTCACTCTGCAGTCTTATACTACCAAAAGACTCTGTGAGGAGGCTAATAAACCACTGTTCCTGGCCTTTTTGTCCTGTTCAGCAGAAAACATTGGTGTTTTGCTGTGCTGTACTTTGGCCGGGTTTTAGGGACTATGTTTAAAGAGCCAAATGGCATGTCTCTTTAACCACAGATCCAGAAGCTCAGTAGGAAAACTTGTTTTGATATTCCTGGCTGGAAATCATTGCTCAACACCACATTTGATGATCATACATGGTCTCATAGCTAGCTACACTCATACCCATCTGTTTGGATGGCATTGTGCCGGCTCACCAGATGGCATGCCTGTTTCACAAGGGCAGAGGTGCCAAAAAAAGATGGATTTAGATGACATTGTTAGTGCCACCTCTCTGAATTCTCTCTGCAGAGACAGTTCAGACAAATTGGTGCTACTTCAACATAGACTGCCTCTTCATACATTGTAGAAATTAGAGATGGAAAAGGTCAACTATTCCACCTCCTTGCTGATGCCTGATCATCACACTAATCTTTGCAAATGTGAATATTACAGGAAGAGAGAAAGACAGGCTGTTTCCAGAAACACATGGCTAAAAATCACAGGATAGATTTCAGTTTTCCCCTGAGAGAACTCTGGGGACCATATGTGGTGTCAAGATACATTGCACAACAGTTCAGTCTGTAAGCAATCTGCATGAAAGCAGGCCCATGGCACACAAAAAAATGCTCACTTACATGGGAGAAACTCAGTGTACTGGTAGAGCATAGCACACTAGGTGTCATGTAGAAGTGACATAGAAACACATAAGTATCCCAATGTTCTGTGTTTGTCAGGAAAATGCAAATGCAAAGGGGGACATTGATCGGAAAAATGTTGCAAATGGCATAAATGCATCTGAGAGCACAGCTAAACTCAATTTTTCCCTACCTTTTACTTTTCAAAAAAAAAATACTTAACATTGGCAGCCCTATCCCTGAGATGCCCAGCAATATGTTTTAAAAAGAATGTATAACATATGCCTAACAGTTCACTTCTCATCCTGTCCATCTCATTTAAAAAACATATTTTTCTTTCCCAGTGGTTTGGCATAATTTTAGCAAGTAATCATTAAACTAAAACAACAACTATTTAAACCATGCTATTTTCCACTGAATTTTCTAAATCTGAAAAATTTCATCCAGCTTTGAAAACTGGGGGGAAGAGGGAGGAAAAAAAATCACAAAAATACCACTGAATCTTTTCCCACTTATTTAGCCAACATTCAATGTTTTGGCAAAAATGTTCATTTAAAAAAAAATCAAAATTCAGAGTAATTTTTACTATAAAATAAATTAATCTAAAATGTTATCCTCAATTTAAGATAAAGCAACTGAATATCTCATCACATGACAAAGACAAAGGTGAGTCTTAACACAAAAATGCTTTCCTTTCTAGGCCTCTGGATGGTGAGGGAGTTTTGATTCTTATTTTTCCTATTCTTTTTTGCTGGATTCCTCTATTAATCCGTAAGGTTTATAGTATGATCATGCTTTTCTAGCAGGGTTTTCCACATGAGTTCCAGGTCCTATCATTCCTATAATGTCCTGTATGGATTGCATAGACTTCCAATCATTGTCCAGTTATGCTATTAGCATGGAACTTGTAGACTGATTCATTTTACAGTTATTCTACTGGATTTCTTGAACATTTCTCAGTGCTTTCCAGAATTATAAATTTGATATGAATGACACTATTGACAGAAAAGAAATAAAGAAAATAAAGAATTAATTGAATACACTACCTCATTGCCAGTTTCCCGAGCAATGGCATCACAAAGGAGAAAACAGAAAAGAATGATATGAATATTTAACATAACATTCAGCTTCGGGTTCCCCTATTACATACATTCTTTCAATCATCATGCCCTTACGCCATCTCTCAAATCTCACCAACAGCAATGGGAGTCATGTGAGGCCTGTGGCACGATACAGCCATCTGATTGTTACAATATACGTGCACGGGAGGCCTTGAGAGTTTCTCTAGCTCTCTGGTTCAGTGATCAACTATACATTTATTAAGTGCCTGAGAGGAATCGGAGCTTCTAGCAGAGCTTGAATAGTGTAGGTTTAGTTGTTGGGAACCTAACCACAAAGGTCTCTGTTGACCTCATTTTCTTTCTCTGTAACAATAGCTAGCTCAAAGCTAAAGAGCGAGATGGCTTTACCCCCCCGTTAAAAAGACATCTAATGGTGCTAAATGCCTGCAAGCAGCTGTGGTACATCGCTTTCTCCATGTGCCATTGGAGGGTTGATAACTATTCTTATTAATCTTGTTTTCCATGAAGCTTTACAGTGAAATGTTATGGTAACAGTAAAAGGCTAAACTCTTCTGCCTGTTAGTTTCCTGTCTTCACAGAATTTATTCCATGTGTTGTTTTTAAATACCGTTGATTTATCTGTGACATTCTTTGGGGAAAACCACACAAAGGTCTTGAAGCTGAGGACTCGGTCTATCATAATATAATTAGCAAACGATAATGTAAACCACAAAAAAATCCATAAAGGACGTGGAGGGAGGAGGGGATGGACTGCTCTCTATCTGGTAAATTATGGGACTTTTTGAGCTAGGGACATGGGGAGGAGAGAATTTCCCTAGCTTTCTCTTGACAAATAAGTCACAACTGAAATTGTCTCAGGATGTTGTCCATAAGGGCCCCTTGGCTCTGGAATTCATATCCCCCTTTGCTCCACCAGAGACTTCATCTTTTAACCTTCCATTAACACTGGAAGACAATTTGTTTAATTCCCATTTCAAAGGGATTACATGAAGTCAGGTACTGCTTAGTGTGTGTAATGGCAGCATAATGGGGCTCTTCAGAAATTTGATATACAAACCTAAAGTAACAAATATGCCTGGTAGATGCTGTACAACAACATGATTCTCAAATAAGAATCAGATACTAAAAGTGATACCTGTAAGTTCAATACAAATCCATTAAGGACAGATAGAAATTGTTCTACATTTGTATTCACAGGCCCATAACTAGCACAACAGTCACTCCTATGTTACTATTGGGAGTACAGTATATGTAATTATTGTTCCATAACTGTTAAAAGGAACAGACTGAATGCAGCAAGTTTTTCAAAGAAAAGCAACCATTGCAACACCAGTGATCTGGAGGGGCCTTAGAGCTCTGTGGCTGGCTGTTACAAAGATATTTTGAATGGGTTGCTGTTCTCTTGGTCCTTTCTTATTTTTCACGCTATGTCACTCCTGGAATTGCATCGATATGAAATGTCAGCCTGTGATCATTTATAAAAGAGAATAAGAGAGCTGCTCATTTTGTATGTTGTAAAAAGAGGCAAGATGAGCTGTCTTTTATGAAGTACTTCCATGAGCAATAAACAGGAATATCAAAACTGAAGTCACTTAAAAGAATTGAGAGTTTGCAGAACAGTAACTAATAAAACAATTTCAAAACACAGCACAACAAAACCACCATTTGGTTTGGAAGAGAAAAAAGAGCCCTTTCCATTTTACTGAAATGCCCTGTAGGACCCAAGTTCTGAATGAGCAAATTTAGAATGTCACCAAGTCAAAAACCTGGGGGCAGGGGGGAAGGGGAAATGCATGCTATATTTCAGTGAAGCCTGCTAAGAAAAGAGGAGTGACTAGCCAGCATCTAATCTATGAAGAAGTTTGACTAAGTCTATAAAGACAGTAACAAACGAAAGCAGAGTCGAGCTTTGTATTCACAAAAATTGAGCTGCTTATCGTAGATCTCAGAAATCTGTTAGCCAAGAGTAGCCATCATCAAGCTTTTAGGCCTGATTCTGATCTCACTTGCACATGTAAATCAAGAATGACTCAAATGAAGTCAATGGAGGGTATAAAACCACTATGAAAGTTAAGTAAAGCTTTTCCTCGATAAATGTGGATTTGGGGGGTTCCTTAAATCCCTTTTAAAGAAAGTTAGACAAAATTTGTTAAACACCAGAAGGAAGAAGAAAGAGTCTAACTGTGAATTATTCACCCCTGTGCAGAGTGCCAAAACCATGTACACCCAATTTAAGTCCTCCTAATAGTCCTGATGTGGATTTACATGGTGCACATATGCTGCATTGGACCCTGTGCAAAGCAATCCTTACTTCTAAGGATTTTCTTTTAAGAAAGTTTTTTTAGAAAAAAAATGTATTTTTTCCTGCCTGAACTAAGGACACAGTTAAGTTACTAACAAATAGAATGGATAATTGATTTTTCAATTCAATGATTGGACCAAAAAAATTGGGGGGGCCGAAAATAGAACTTTTTTGGTTCTTCTCACCAAAACAAAAAATCAAAAAATTCATTTTGGGTTGAGCAAAACATTTCATTTGACCTAAAACATGTTTTCTTTGTTTGTTTTGTTTCATTTCGTTTTGTGTAGTTTTACCCATTTTTAAAAATAAATCTAGCTAAATTTCTAAAGAAAAAGTCAAGATGTTGAACTTGACAAAATATTCAAATAAAGCTTTTTTATTTTAAGTTTTTTCTGTTATTTATTTATTGGCTGAAACCATTCATTGAATTTAACCCAAATTCACAAATAGTTTCAGTTGATTTGAAACTGCACTTTGCAGTCAATAAACTATCACCTTAAAAATGTCACCCAGATCTACTATCAAATACATATGTAACTAGAATATCAGGAATAGAAAACAATTTTCATTAAGAAACATTGATTCTCAGACTTCTCACTTACACCATTCTTACACCAGCTTATCTCAATTGAATTCAGTGGAGTTAGGGCAAGTCTACACTACAAAATTAAATCAACCTAAGTTACATTGACATACATCCACAGCAGTAGTTGAATCGCTTTACATGAAAACTTCAGAAACAGACTTCAAAGAGAAATAGCAGAACTAAGGCTAGGTCTACACTACAGCGGGGGGTCGACCTAAGATACGCAACTTCAGCTACGTGAATAGCGTAGCTGAAGTGGCGTATTTTAGGTCGACTTACCTGGCTGTGAGGACGGCGGCAAGTCGACCGCTGCTGCGCTGCTGTCGACTCCGCTGCCGCCTCTTGCCGCGGTGGATTTCCGGAGTCGACGGCAGAGCCATCAGGGATCGATTTTATCACGTCTTCACTAGACGCGATAAGTCGATCCCCCATAGACCAATTGCTACCCGCCGATCCGGCGGGTAGTAAAGACGTGCCCTAAGATTCATTTGCAAATTTAACACCATTAATTTGGGCTTGAATAGGGACTGGGAGTGGCTGGCTCATTACAAAAGCAGCTTTGCCTCTCCTGGAATTGACACCTCCTCATCTATTATTGGGAGTGGACTACATCCACCCTGATTGAGTTGGCCCTGTCAACACTGGTTCTCCACTTGTGAGGTAACTCCCTTCTCTTCATGTGTCATTATATAATGCTTGCATCTATAACTTTCACTCCATGCATCTGAAGGAGTGAGGTTTTTTCCCCATGAAAGCTTATGCCCAAATAAATCTGTTAGTCTTTAAGGTGCCACCGGATCCTTGACATTTTAGTGTAGACGTTTATGGAGTTAGGTTGATGTAAGCTGCTTTACATCAACGTAACTCTGTAGTGTTAGACCAGGCCTTAGTCTCTATTTACACTGATGTAAATAGAATCAGGTCCATCAAACCCTAGAACTTTTCTATACATGGATCACTTTGAACAGCACTGCAACTGCACCATTAGTTTGACACATACTGTACTTTCGGTATTGAATTGGGGTGCTATAGAACTAACCTGAATTTTAATGGATGATAATCAAGCAATACTATATAAAACAGTGATTTATTTTTTTGGTAGTATAAGCAGAAACAAGTAGCAAGCTTAGTATTACTTGCACATATTTAATTCATAGATCTTAAGGCCAGGAGACTTATGATCATCTAGACTCACCCACTGCATAACAGGCCAAAGAACCTCATCCAATAACTTCTGCGTAAAGCTTGTAACTTCTGGCTGAGCTATAGCATATATTTTAAAACGATATCCAGTCCTGACTTAAAGACTGCAAGTGATAGAGAATCCACCCTGTCCCTAAGTAAGTTGTTTCAATGGCTCATAATTCTCACTGTTAAAACTGTACTATTTCTAGTCTACTTCAGATTCCAATCTCTGGATCTCATGATTCCATTTTCCGCTATCTTAAAGAGCTATATCCTATCAGAAATCTCTTCCCCATGTAGCTTAGACCATGGCTTGGCTTAGCCCACGATCAAGTAACCTCTTAACCTTCTCTTCAATAAACTAAATAGACTGAGATTCTTTAGTCCCTCAGTAAAAACATGAGTTTCTTTCAGACCTAATATTTGTGTAGCTCTTTTTTGAACCTTTTCAATTTTTTCAACATCAGACCTTTTATACTGTAAATAAATTCAAAGGCCTTTTAAAATGCAAGAGCCAAGTCCTTGCAGCCCTTACTCTGGCAAAATGGCCATGCGAGTCAGAGATCTGTCCTTCAGTTAAGGTTAAATAACATAAGCTACCAAGGCAAGGCAATCCCTCCTGCCCTTAACTCTACTTTAGTGTCTAGATATCAGACTGGGCCCTCAACATTTCAAAAACTTACCATATACCTTGCAAAACCCAGGTAGACAAAATGAAAACTGAGCTTTAAGCTTTGAATTGAGATGTTTGTTTAATAACTGCCTTTACTTTACTTTCATGTTTTTGAGTTACTATTGGACTGATGGTACTGAAATTAAGGAGAGGAGCATGAAATTAACTTGCATTAATTAAAAGAGCCTGATTGATCTCAAGTAAAGAATTTCCTGTTGAATTCACAAAGTGGTGCTAGCACTTTTAAATCAATACTCATCTTTATGAAAACAAGTAATTATTCTTTCATTGAAAGCCAAGCCAAGCTTCAATCATTAAAGTTAGAAACATGGAAATCTTACATTAGACACTGAGACTAAAGCTATGCTTCATTAGCATGGACTCTTTTCTATAATGCATGTTTCCTGTTTAACGATTTTTTGCTGTTGCTAGAAGTAAGGATCTGGGTTAGTGGTAACATGATGTTTGACCATGTGGAGAGAACTTGGGCCTTATCCTGCATTACTTATGCACCCAAGCCTCCAGTAAAAGTCTATGAAATTTTAGGTACACAAGGATGCTGGATTCTCCTTCAGGTTTAGGATTCAAGCTCAGTCCCTTGCTTCCACATTGACAATTTGGAATGTTATAAAAGCTGGAACATTACATTGATTTTAGTGGGCATTGGATTAGGCCCCATGTGGGCAGAAAGGGGAGGACCTTGCATCATTTTTCAGTGATGCTGTAGCCACGTCAGGGGCAGTATTATTGAGCTCCAGAGAGTCAGTCCAACCCTAATCAGTTAAAAGGAATGTCAACCTTATTGGATTTGCAGATGGGAGTGGTAAAAGAAAAAATATTGGGAGCAGGTCCCTTTCATGCATATGCCAGATGATAATATTATACTATATTATTAGTAGTATTTAATGTGTAGATAAAGCCATAACTGCTCATTATTGTATGCCACCATGGTGCTGAGCCAAGTGGATTAGTACAATAGAGACAGATGGCAATAAAAAATCATGAGCCAGGGTTCTTGAAATACTTTGTTAGCTACTATCCATTTTTTAATTTAATGTGGAAGGTACCTATCTTATGCATATACACTCTGAACAGCCTAGTAGAGTATTTATGAAAAGATCCTTTTCATGACAGGAAAATACAAGATTTTATTTGCAGCAAAACATTATCTCACTATAGCTATTGGAAAAAATAGCTGAGTGGTTACAGGGCAGGGAGTCTGGACTGCTGGATTCTATTCCTAGCTTTGCTTCTTACTTGCTTGTGTGACCATCAGCAAATCAACTAACCTCTGTGCATGTGCCTCAGTTTGCTCATCTGAAGAGAGGTATTTGTTACTTTGTAGAAGCATTGTGAGAGTTAATTAATGACTGCTTGTAAAGTGCTTTGAGATCTTTGAACTGAAAGAACTGTGGAAGAGTAAGGCCAGTGTGTACACACACTGAGATAGATAGGTATTATGGCAGAACTCCAACCTTGTCCCCATGGGTCCCATGTTTCCAGGTGGTTTATGCTAGCTTCAGAAGCACACTGCACCCTCCACATAGCCCTTCTCTCTCTAGGGACAGGGATACAGTCTACTGAGCCCTTTTCATCATAAGCCTGCAAGGAGGTTGGTGAGAGAACTCCCACAGTCTCAGTTGCTCCTACGGCCTCATACCAAAACAGTTTAGCCTCCTGTCCTGACAGGGGCCTGTCTTCGCCTCCCAGGAAGTGTTTCTGTAGTGGTGGGTTGGGGGGAACCCGGGCCTGCCCTCTACTCCGGATTCCGGCCGAGGGACCCTAATGGTAGCAGCTGTTGGCAGCCAACCTTTCATTGCCAGAATTGCTACATTTCCTTGTGCCACTTCCCCACAGCTCTCCTGCTTCTCCCTTACTTTAGGGCCCCCTTACCAATGACTTGAGGGGATCTTCATTAATCAGACCTTCAGCCACACTTCCTCTCCTCTAGCTCTCTTCTGCCTGACTGGAGTGAGTCCTTTTATAGTATCAGAGGGCCTTAATTAGAGTCAGGTGGTCACATTAGCTTAATGGTCTCACCTGACTCTTTGCAGGTTAATTGAAGTCAGGTGTTCTCATTAGCCTGGAGCAGCCCCTGCTCTGGTCAGTCAGAGAACAGAAAACTGTTAATCCAGTGGCCAGTATATCTGCTTTCTGCTACCCTAGTGTACTCAACTGGCCTGGGTCTATCACAGTATATACTAGTGGGTTCTCTTTTCATGCTCCATGAAGATCCTGAGCCCACTTCTGCTCTCAGTGAAGTCAGTGGGGCCAGGATTGGGGAAAAGATAATAGTTTTATCATGGTGTCTCTGTAGTTCAATACAAGGCTGATACAAGTGAGGAATTGAGGAACAAGGGATGGAGAGCAGGAAGCAGGGCAATAATCTTAGTGTTGTAGCTCTGCCATGCTACAGTCATTTAAAAATATGAAGTATTCATTTGATTTGAACATTGTCTATCATGCTTGATTTATCCAGCTCATTGCACAAATAGTCAATTAATCCCTTTCCTTGAAAACAATAACAAGTTTATTGCAGTCTGAGCGATTTCCGGCTTTATCCCTTGATAAACAGCAGTTTGGCAAAAGCATTAGTAAAGAAAGGTTTGTAGAGTGCTGTGACATTGGTATCTACAGTCTAGTGGAGCTCAGAGCTGTTTCACATTTCTGTTTCCCTAGGCATCACGTGCAGTGCAGAAAGATTAGAAAAACATGCACTCATTTCTCTCTGCAACATACTCTTGGGGGACCGCTGTCCTTGACACCAGTACAAATCCGAGGTAATTCTAATGAAGTCAGAGGAATTAAGCTGGGGGTTAAGAGGAGAATTAGTCTTTAAAGTACATTTTATGCTGAATAAGGAATGACCAGGAAACATGTAGTTAAATGATGAGGATAACATGAGGGCCCCCCATGCAACCAGCCAAGGAAAAAAATAAAATCATGTGAGGAGAGGAGGAATCCCCTTTGCAACCATCACTTTGATGCTACGTAATTTCTGAGCTCTGGCCCGCAGATATTTCTGTGCCTCCCCCGCTGAGGTGTAGGAAGAAGCAGGTAGTAACATCAGGGGAGGTGGTGCTTTCCACATCCCAGTTGAGGCAGGGAAGATGACAGCCAAGGAGATAGTAAAGGAATGGAGCAGCGCACAGAAACACCAATACGGTTAGCCCCAGGTGTTCAAACATCATGGATAAGGGCTTCAGAAATCATGAGATTGGCTTAAAAATCATGAACTTGAAAAAACAATACTTGAATTATTTGTATTTGCCTCCTTGTTTTTTGAGTCTCTCCTCCTCAGTCTCCTCTTCTCCTGAGGAAGCTTTGCAGTGTCAATGCAAGCCAGTGGCCCCTACAGTGAAAGGAAAGGGGGTTAGGATCTGGGAAGAGAGATCTAGAGGATTAAGTAGCACTTCTTTGATCTCCCTGCTCCTCAGTCAGCTCATGGGTCTCAGCTTCAGGGAGGCTGCAGAACCTCTATGCCACGTCTGTACTGGCCTGACCAACCTCAGGATTGTTGAAGCATAGGGCTAGCATTGCTCTTAGTGCCGAGTGCAAAGAGCTCCAGGTTTGACCCACAATAATCACTAAATAGTGACTTTGAAAGAAAACATTGATAGAAATGGGAACTGTTCTTTCATGCTGAATGGTCCCTTCCCAAATTGTGATGTGAAGTTTACACATATTTTTCCTTTGTGTCTGAAACCCAAACACACCCACACTGTTCAAGCACAATGAAGTAAAACCTGGGAGTGCATTGGGGTCACCTGAGTGGTTGTAACTAAGGCTGGCAGGAGCCAGAATGGGGCTGTGAGGCTGTAGACAAGCTGCTGGGGTCAGAGCCACTGAACCAAAGCTGTCTAAGCGTACAGACACTTCAGGGTGTAACCTGCATGCTGGTAGGTTGGCTGTGAGTGTCCCAGGCTGAAGCCACAACAGCAAAGCAGACTTGCAGGGCAAGTGGTGACGTAACCCCTCACGGGTCTAGATTGCCCCCCAAGCTCCAAAACATCACAGTGCCCAACTCAGACAAGCACAGGTGAGGCTCTTCCGAGAGTTGTATTTTGGTCATATCAGACCAGCTTCTCACTGTGCCAAACTGACAAGAATCCTTCCATTTTCTTTATGTTTTAATTTAAATTTCAATCCTCTATAATACCTCTTCAGTCTTAAATTAATGAGGCAAGTAAAAGCCCAAAAGGACAGAATCATCTGTGAAAACTGATGTGCATCATTCTCTTCTTAGACTGTGTAGTAAGATGAGGCCCCTGAAACATAAATCCTTATCAGAGGCCCAGTATGAGGCCTAAGGCCTGAACTAAAGTAATGGTCAAAACTTTGCTAACATAAAGCAAGGTTAAGCTGTGAGCCACAGGCAGGCCCTGCTCACAGAAGCTGGCAATGAAAGGGCTGATGTTGCAAAAATACACATACCTAAAAGGTACTGGAGATACCAGAACACTCCGATACTTGCACATTCCACACAGATAACAAGGACAGGGGCAAAAGGGTAATATGATGGATAGAGTTGTTTTTTCGAACCAACATGTACAAGGTGAGAGGCGACACCTTACTGCATAGAGGGGTTGTACCTTGCTACGTAGAGGGGTTGCACCTCAATATGTCAGGAGTAATGTGTAACTTGTTTGTACCTGTGTATAAGAATGCACCCCTGAGTGGATATCTTTGGGTATGTCTACACTACAGGATTAATCCAAATTTAGATAATTCGAATTTGGGAAACAGGTTGTATAAATTCGATTGTGCGCGGCCACACTAAGCACCTTAATTCGGTTTTTAACCACATTAATTCGGTGGTGTGCGGCCACACTACCCCATTAACTTAAACACAGTAATTCGGTGGTGTGCGGCCACACTAACCCTAATTCGAATTAACAAAATCGATTTAGGCTCTACTCCGTTCGTCGAGGTGGAGTACAGAAATCGATTTAAAGGGCCCTTTAATTCGAATTAACTGGCTCTGTAGTGTGGACGGGTGAAGGGTTAATTCGGATTAACGCTGCTAAATCCGAATTAATCCCGTAGTGTAGACCAGGCCTTTGTCTGGCCTAGGGGGCAGTGGAAAGTCCCACCACTGACTGAGCCGGTCCATTGTCAGGGAGCACATATGTACTAGCAGAACTGTAGATATCTGATCCGGGGAGCTAGAGACTGTGTTTCATTTGGCAATAAACCTGGCCGGGTGCCTTCGTACCTTATCGGAGTCTGTGGTCATTGGGGTTCTCTCGGGGGTCTGCTGTGTCAGCTATCTGCGCAGAGCCGGGGCAGCACACAGAGGGAACAAATGCACGCAGTCGACTGTTATCAACATTGAACAAAGCAGAGCACCACACCGGTAGCATCTGACAACAAACTGTAACATTTTCAAGGTGCCTCCAGTGAAACATAATGTATCACCTCTCAAGCTTTTTTTGGGGGGGGCAGGGGCGGGGAGGAGGAGGTGTCATTATAATGTGTGAATAGTTCATGTTTTCAAGCTTGTTATTCATTATACAATGCCTTTGTGACCTTAGATAATACAGTAATGGGCACCTTATAAAGGGAGTTAGATCATTTATATTTTATAAGGCAGAAGGGTAATCATAGTTGTTGGAGCACAGGACCGGAAGTCAGGAGTTTTGCTTTCCATCCCTTATACAGCCACTGGCTTATGTGATTCTGGATAAGTTGTTTGTTTGCACACTATTCAGTGCTCAGTTACTATGGACATGAGACAATAAAAATGTCTAGATAGATACATTTAATTGTTCTATTCCGCCCGTTTCCATATCTATAAAAGGGGGATAATAATACTCAACTGCCTCTGAGGTGTGCTGTGAGACTTAATTAACTAATGTTTGCAAAGTGTTTTGATAGCCTTAATTGGAAGATGCTACAGTGCCTAAGTGTAACGTATTTATTATTATTTATTATAGTACCTATTCTAATCCATAATGAAGTCTTTATATATAAATTGGTTGGACCCAGAACATACACCCATATCATGTGGAAGGTGATATGAGCTCTCCTTATGTCAACATTAGAGCTGGGTGGAGAAAGGTAATTCCATTTTGTGGAGGATTTCAATATTTTGAAATGTGGTGGTGTTCTGATTTGGAATGAAACCCAAAGAACATGAAATTCTCTGAGAAAGAAATAACACACCGAGTGTGGAGTAATTTAGAAGCCTGGACTCCCCAGCAGCCTGCCATGAAATCTGGTAGGAAATCAGGCAGGTTCTGTCAAAAACTGAATCATATCCACAAAACACTTAGAGTTCAATGAATCAGGAAATTCCAATCAAATATTTCCAACTAGCTTTAGTCAACATATTACATATATAAATATTTATTCCATATCCCAGTATTTAGGACAAATCCTGCAGCTTTTATTCAGATATATGGAACTTTGGCTTGAGTTACAAACACATAATTTGGTCAGTTGGCATTGTCCATGGCAGACAGTGATTATTTGTAAACCTGTGAATCTCTAATGCTACCTATATGAACGCCTATGTATCTATGCTTCTAGTATGAATCTACACGGGAATGAAAAAACAGAGGTGCCCAAAATGTTAGCAATGAAACCTAAAGCAACATAAAACACATCTGGTTTCAGATTTCATTGGAAATATTAGGACCAATTTAAATTCAGAAATTAGTCAAAATTTTGTGGGTTATATCTCTATCAAGGTGTTGCCAAGTTTTAGCTGCTATTTTTAGCCATTGTTTATGTAGAGTTTGTTTTTTTATGTCAGCCAGTCAAATCAACAGAGTTTCCAAGTTAAATTATAAACTCTATTCCCAGAGCTGCAGTGAGATCCTTGCTGATGGTGGCAATACACAAACAAAAAAACAAGCAACACAAAGAGCCTGGTTAATTTCAGCTGAAATGAAGACTGGGGTGCATGAAAATAGTCAGTTTAGGTTCCAAAATCCAGAAGTTTAATTCTGATCTGACCCAAATATTCAGGTAAAATCAGAGCCAAGGATGCTGATTTCTACTTGCTATCAGGTCAAACCTATCAAGTTTCACATGGCTTCCTCTCAACATCATAATTCAACACACTTCCATGTGTAACTCAAACCACATTAGCTTGAAACTCAGCTCAGACTGATCAAAACCTTGATAAAGTTGGCCCACGTTTTCATTTTATAAGACAATGTGAAAATATACAAAGCTCATATCATGAGCAGATGAGCAGATGAAAGTTTTGCGGAGCTTAACTGAAAAAATACAGATGCAGAAAAATAAATGTCAAAAATTCTAAGATAGTCTAACAAATAATGGAAAAGCAAAATTACAACTATGAAAATTACTTGGCAGAGTTCCTTTAAAAGAAATTAAGTGTGTGTCTACATGGGGACATCCGGGAAAATTAATCCAAATCCACTACAGGTGTGAATTCGAAGTAGATTAGTTAAACTGCATTAAATCCCTATGTAGATGCAGTTAATCAGGGCTTGTCTACACTGGAAATGCTACAGTGGCACAACTGTAGCTCTGCAGCTGCACCGCTGTAGCACTTCAGTGTAGACACCACCTATGCCGACAGGAGAGTTTCTCCCATCAGTGCAGGTAATCCACCATCCTGCAGGGGTGGTAGCTAGATCAACCGAAGAATTCTTCGTCAACCTAGTGCTGTCTACAATGGGGGTAGGTTGGCTCAACTATGCCACTCAGTGGTGTGGATTTTTCATACCCGAATGACATAGGTGGGTCAACCTAACTTTTTAGCATAGACCAGGCCTCTGAATTAAAGTAGCCTTAATATAGTTTAGTTTCATTCACTTTGGAAGTGAATGAAGCTAAACCAAATTAAGGCGATTTTAATTCTGAATGAAGACGTTTATGTGAGTGAAATGTAGTTTAACACATTTCAACTTTGCACCTTCAGTTAATTCAGATTAATTTTCTTGGAGGTCCCCATGCAGACAAATTTAAGGCACAACAATTGATGCTACAGATGACAACAATCTCATCTTTACAAGAGATTTGTAAGTGATCTTTATTCTGTCCTCCAAAGTACTCTGAGGGATACTTTCCTTTAGAAAAGCACTAAAATACTTCAGTCTTTATAACCTCCTGAGTTGACATCTACTATAGAAATTTTGTAAATATTTTTCATACAATAATCTTTTTACTACTTATCAGCTTATAAAACTATGTGTGTTACTGAATCAGTGCTAAACTTTAATCCCTCAAATAAATGCAGATGTTATTATGGTCATTTAACTTGGCATACAGTTACCTCCTGTGGTATGGTATGCAGATGTCTGTGTGTTTGGAGGAACAATGTTCACATTGTGATCATAAAATTCCAAGGAGACCAATCATGCATTTAACTTAGTTTTACGACATACCTGTAGCTTAAAAGAAACAAAATGCTATTATAGGGGAAAATCAGCTATAATTCATGTAGATTTTATAGGACAGGAGTTACAGATGTGCTGCATTTAGGTTATCTTTCTTTCTATTACACATGACTTTTTTTTCTTTAGAGTGGAAAAATTGTAATGAATTGACTGAAAACATGCAAAAGCATTCAACCACTGAAACTAAACGTTTTCACACTGGTGCTAACCTGCTAGACTCTCATCTTCCAGGTGCTCTTGTGCTTAGCTAAAAAAATAGAATTTGAATAATTAACAATGCTATTTTCCTGTAGTCTGCTAACAGAAAAAAATGAAAAATAAAAGGTAATGAATGTGTATTTATAGAAGCTGCCTGCTTCTAAAATTTGTCTACATGTAATATGCAAAGACCTACCCATAACAATAAGATTCTGGGCATGTTACTAAAATTTTATTTCAAGTAAACAAAAGCAAAGCTGCCTTTTCAAGTGCCAAAAAATGTTATCAGTAATAACTTGTAAAAGTTGGACCATAGCTCACAAATTTTCATGCCATTTTGCTTGTGGTCTTTCCTAATAAGACCCATACCTCAGAAGTTTCTTACCATGGAGAAGTCCAGAGCTAAAGTACATGTGCTGCATTAGGGCAAATACCATGCATATTTGTGCTGAGAGGATTAACATTCCTGCCAACTGTAAATTGTGCTTTGGTTTAGTTTTTAAGATTATTTTTTGCTTTAGGGACTAACAGTGAGCCACATTATACAGAAGCACATCACAGACTCTTACAACTTCAGGCCAAATTCATCTGTAGCAATGGATGCCACTCTGCTGATGCCAAAAGAGTTACGTGGGCATCGAATTTGGGTCCTTTGTTTCTAATACTGCTGTTTGCATTATCCATGGAGCTACACTGATTTACACCAGCTGAGACTCTGGCTCTCCTTCTATCCTACCTAAAAATAAAAGTTAGGGTGACATGATTTCCAGTGCAAGGGAGACACTAAAGGCCCACCTAATCCATAAGGCAAATCCAGCCCTGAACTCCAAGACTATAGATGGGCCCCGGTAGCAAAGCCAGTGTGGTCACACTGTGGAAGGGGGCTGGATATGAGGAAGCTAAGGGAGCTCACTACTTTCATAGCATGGAGTCCAGACCTATAGGGACTTCTTACATGGAAGCACATAGAGGCATATGGCAGAAGGCCAGGGGAAAGAATAGAGATTCTGCTGTGTGGATTTTCTTGACCCCTCTTCCAGACACCCCTATGAAATAGGCATGTTGGGGCTCCAGAGATCTACTACAGCTATTGAGTTGAAGAAGCCTCCATGAAATGTCTCTACAGCTATTCCACAGCCTTCCTAGAATTCCTTCCTGCCCATCCCGCAGAGTAGATACCTTTAGCCTTGCCCAGCTACTTGTGCTGCGCATTGGGGAAATGGATTTTGTCCTCAGCCCTGCTGGGACTCAGAGCTACTCACAATGTACTATCTGGAGACTATCAGTAATTTACGGGAGGGCAGCTGAGCACTGATAAGGAGGAGCTCAGAGCAGTAAACTCTTAAAAGTCTGACATTAAAAAAAATGGAGAAGTGCCTATAAAACTGCAGGGAGGGGTACATGAGAAACTGCTCTATTGTACATGCTTGTATTTTTCTGTTATGTATCTAATACGTGTATTTAAAGCCATCTACCAAAGTGTTCTCTAAAGCACTGTGGATTTTAATCTGCACCAAGCATTCATTGCAAGTGGTAGGTATCCTGTGTTGTACTTCCAGGTCCTCCTTTGAGTCTGACTGTTCTTTTGAACTATAAAAACTCTTTTCCACAGGGCAGTAATAGGTGCACTTTGACAGTTTCAGCTTTAATGTGCCCAGGATAGAGTCTGAAAGGTTAAGTGCTATTTGAGTGTGCACTTTTATGGTAGCAAATGTGTACTCCAGGCAAAAGTATATTGGAGTCCACTATAGGAAGAGAAGAAATACAAGGATCATACTGCTAGAAGAAAGAGTGGTAACAAAATCAGAGATGACAGCTTGGGACATGGAACTTTAAGGATCCCTTAGAAAACAAATACCAGTTAGAGTAAGGAAAGGTTGTGGGAGCCAAGAGGACAAAACTAGGTGATGGATTGGAGCGCAATTCACAAATGTCATTGAACAGAAATTTGTTGTATGCAGTGCTGCTGTAGTTGTGTTCGTTCCAGGATACTACAGAGACAAGGTGGGTGAGAATATCTTTTATTGAACCTACTTCCTTTGGTGAGAGAGAGAAGCTTTTGAACTTACACAGAGCTCTACTTCAGGGCTGAAAAGCACATATTCTCAATTCTCTTTGCCAAATTCTTCCTTCAGATAAGGATGTGAAGTTATTGGTGAAGTTAATTTGAAGATGGGTGCTTGTATCAAAAGCCAAAATTTGGCCCAAATACTATTAAAAAGAGACATAAGGAATAGCTCCACTTAAATCAGCTTTCCCCTTAGTCTGATTAATTTTGTTTTACATTCACCAACCTCTGATTTCAGTGGAGTTACTACAGATTTCTCTATCTACCTACAGGTCCCTTTTTAATTAGTTAACTCTCTCTATATATATATAATTTACTAGGAAGTCTTGAAAATGAAGGGATTTGTGAAATGTAAAACAAAATTGAAAAGGTTGAAAAATTGAAGAGGATGCAGCAAAAAGCTACAAAATTGATTCATTCCTCTTCCAGTAAGAGGGTTGAAGAGCTCTGTCTGTTTATTTTATGACAAAGATCACTGCGTATAGCATCTCCACAGGTAGAAAATACCAGGTACTAAAGGGTTCTTTAATCTAGCAGAGAAAGACATAACAAGAACCAATGGCTGGAATTTAAAGCCAGAGAAATTCAAAATTGGGAATGAGGCAGAAATTTTTAACAGTGAATGTGATTAACTATTAGAACAAACTACCAAAGAAAGTGGTGGAATTTTTACCTTCTAATGTCTCCAGATCAAGACCAAATGCCTTTCTGGAAAATATACTTTAGTCAAGCACTAGTTATTGGGCTCAGTACAGGGTTAACTAGTAAAAATCTATGACCTGTGTTCAGGGCTGCCGAGAGCGGGTTTGGGCCCTGGTGAAAAAAAAATTTCGGCCCCCCCCCAGCAAGGGCGGACCGGCTAAACAGGGCCAACGAGAGGGGGAGAAAGCCGGGCCCTGGGCCCACATCCGGACCGCCGGGCCCCAGTAATTTGTACCGGCTTCCCCCGCCCCCCCCCCCATCAGCCCTGCCTCTGTTATACAACAGGTCAGACTAGATGAGGTAATGGTCCCTTCTAGCCTTAAAATCTGTGAAAATAAATCAGACTAAGGAGCCAAACTGAGTTCAGTGGAGTTACTCTGGATTCATACTGGTGAAAATGAGCACAGTGCCTGAGTCCAAGGGGGATAATTATAGACTTTTACCACATTTCCCTATACTTCGCTTAAGTGGGTATTTGCTAGTTTTAAAAACTAGGAGCCAGATTTCATTGAACTAGGAGGACAGAACATCCCCTCAATTCCCCTTACAGAAATCCCTACAAAATGTTCTCTTAAAGAAATAGTGGTACTCTGCAAAGTTCACAGGGGGGACTTTTGGGTTCTCCCAACCTCATGGATCCCACTAATGAAATTAGTGCCAGCAATGGGATCTAGGCCTGCTCTGCAGCCTATTGAAGTAGTGGAGAAACTCCTATTGACTTCCATGGATCAGGCACTAAATAGCTCATTGGAAAGTTAAAAAAATTCCAAGGAAAAACTGTAGTATGCATAGTGATTTGGATTATCCAAAGCTAAATATGTGTTCTGGACATGAGAGCAGGAACCACGCCTCTTTGCCTTACTCCATCTCTCAGTCAAATGTGTGCAAGAGTGAGGGTGGGATGATGTGGCTACAGAAGAAAACCATTTAATAAAATTATGGCAACAGATTACATTTGGAAATGATGCAAATTGCAATCCCGGAGTGTTCAATTGTTATAGATTAGATCTGAATTAGGTGAATGTGAAATGGGTGTTACAAACATGGTAAATATAAGACAGGAGGAACCAACATCCCTACTTTATTTAGAAATGGACATATGGCACCTGATAGAGGGGCCAATGCTGTCTCCAGACATGGCCCCAATTCAATATTCCAGCGGCGTATAGAAGCTATAAAAATTCCATAACAGTCTGGGGAAAAGTTTACCTACTGCATTGTGTAGACTAGAGCTAGTGCACAGGCCCTACTGTAGTGAGCATCTCAGAGGTGGGAGGAGGAATCTCCATAGCACAGTACTACAGGGACACTGGGGACAGTGCAGTCCATAGGCAGCCATGGAGAAGCTGCTGTAAAGTAGAGCACTCCAAGGATTTCTCTAACAAACTTGAGAGGTTGTTTTGGCTCCTGCAGCAACCCAGAATCCTGGCAGTGCAAAGGTAGCTCAGATCCACCTTTTCCCCCCTCGCCTTTTTGTATTGCACCTCTCATGAAGTGCAGCACAGAATCTGCTCCAGCCTATGACAGCTGCATATTATAATTCCATTTTAGAATTTCCAAGTGTTCAGGATATGTGTGCTGCAACCCAGTAAGATCAGTGGGGTTTAACGGATGAAACTGAGGATGTATTTTTTGTATTAGAATTGTTTTTATTTCACATTGGTGTTAGGTTAGAAATCTAAAATACCCATCTAGGAGAATTGCAAATATGCTGCTTAATAGTAGTGGTTGTTGTTGAACAAAATGGTATCAGAAACTTTCGGAATACTTTAAAATTGCCTCTTTAGAGAAGGGATTACCTATTGCAGGTGATCTTTAGTGCAAGTTCTACAATAGATATTTTGTTCTAGATTATTTGACTAATTAATAGCTTAGGACCCAGATTTATAACAGATCATTTAAAGAAGCATTTACTTTTTGAAGTAGCTACTTTTGAAGTTGCTACTTAATTTAGCATAGCCAAAAGTCATAGCACACATGAAAAATCTCAGACAATAATTCTGTCCTTTAACATCATTCTTCTTACATCTGGATCTGGGAGACAAAAGGAAAGAAAGTTGCTAATACTGCATTCAACAAGTATAAATGTATCTGTCTCTGGAAGTGGCATTTAGCATTATGAAAGAAGAGTTATATTCTCAACAACAACATGAAAGAAATCATCCATTAAGAAATCTTTCATAAAGATTTCCAGCAACTGATGTCAATCATTCCTCTGAGGCATTGATTAAAGTAATTAAAAAAAGTACTCTGATACACTGAAAAATATTGAGAATCTTCAGACACTGTGCATTTCTGAACCTCTTTGTCTGCTTTTCAATCAGACTTAACCTTCAAATTCAAATGTCAAAGAATATACCATCATTTTACTGACTTTTCAGAGAACACAATAATAGGTAATGCCATCTACTTAGTGTACAATTTTATATCCATTTTGGAAGATATTGCAGTTCTCCAATCTTGGTTTGCTTTCAATACTTCAATCACAGATGGAATTAGGACAACTTTTTCCTTTCACAAAGGTTCATATAAAGTGATAGATTACCTGCATTTTGAAGGCTTAGTAATGTGCTATAGGTCTTACTTCTTCAATGAGCTTGATATCCTACTTTTAACAACTTTTTCTGATTGTAGAGGAGCACACTGACATTAATTTGAAGTGGAGAAGAGGAAATGGACACTTGTAGGTTTCCCAAAATCTTCGGGAAGGGGGCGGAGTCAATGGGGAGGGGATAACTGAACACAGCAAAGAAAACCTCAAATACAATTTTATCCTATTCATAATAAATTAGAAACAGGGGACAGCTAAACTGAACTCTGTTCATATCATCCTACTTTAAAATTAAGTGATCATCTGAAAATTGTATACTTTTTTTTAAAGTACATATTTTACTGGCTTTTTAACAAAAGTGCACAAGGACAGAAAAGGTGGAGAAGTATTGCTTACAACATTGAATGTGCATGGAAACATAAAAGAATCAAACCAAATAAATTGTGTACTTTCAGATTATCTCTAATTGCATAGAGACACCAGCCATATGTATCCAAAGTGAAGATCATATTTGATCAGTGGTTTTTGTTCTGTTCTGATTTTATAGGCCAAACCCAGAGTTACTAGCGGCATAATTAACTAAGGAAATATCCTTTACTTCAAACCATATTGTTTGATTATCAATTCATTCAGAAGGTAAAATTAACAGGACAGAATTGTGAAATTATGAGGGCAGGAAATCCACTACCCCTCTTTACCTAGGGAACAAGAAAAATATCCAGTTCATTAGGCAAATCCCAAATTTGAAGCAAGGAAACTTAATGCATACATTGCAATATCTTAAAATATTGTAAAAGACACACTACATCAGACTGAATAACTCTCCATGGCATTTAGTGCCATGTTCTTTAAAGAGAAAAGGTCAGAAAGTGCTTTAAGTTCTGAAGATGCCAAAAACTCTTCTAACCTACTTAAAATATCTTAAAACCAAGTTACAAACTGTCCCTTTTTAAGGCACAATTACAGCTAGAGCTGGGGCACTTTGCAGCTGGAATTCAGCCAGAATTTGTCCTGGAGCTCCCAGAGGAGTGTCTGCAGCTCTGTCTTTCAGCAAATGCAGCATGTGCCCTCTTCCATCACCAGCTGCAACCTTCCCTGCCCCTATTAAATGCCTGAGTTCCCTATCTCACGTGGAGGTGTGAAAGAAATCTCATGATGGCTACCTGCATCTGTACTGAGCTTCCAAGCACTTCAGGAATTGTAGATAAAACTTCTGAGTAAATCTAATTGAGCCATAATAACCAATAAAATGTGACATATCCCAGTAGGCTTCATACCATAGGCAGGGGCAGCTCCAGGCACCAGCGCAGCAAGTGCGTGCCTGGGGCAGCAAGCCGCAGGGGGCAGCCTGCCGGTCGCTGTGAGGACAGCAGTCAGGCTGCCTTCAGCGGCATGCCTGCGGGAGGTCCGCCGCTCCGGCGGCAATTCGGCGGCAGGTACGCCGAAGGCGCGAGACCGGTGGACCTCCTGCAGGCATGCTGCCGAATCCGCGTTACCAGCGGACCTCCCGCAGGCATGCCGCTGAAGGCTGCCTCACTGCCGTGCTTGGGGCGGCAAAATACATAGAGCCGCCCCTGACCATAGGGCTGGATTCTATCCCCTTTAGTCAAAGTGGCCCCAATTCAGCAAAAAACACATGCTTAAATCACACTCAAGGCAATGGGACTTAAGTGCTTTGCTGAATAGGGATGGACTTAAGGCAAGTGATTAAAGTTAAGCGTTCACTTAAATGATTTGCTGAAGTGGGGCTTGAATGCAGAATGGCACTCGTCTCCAGAAGTAGTTGAAATCAGTGGGGCCATAGATACTACAGTGATAAACACAGTATAAGAATCTATATAGAATAAAATAGAACTAAGTTACCACTCAGTGTGAGTAGAAGTGGCAGAATTAGATCCTTAAAGATGGCAGGTGCCCAGTACCTCACTCACGAAGATCTTTTTCAGAGAATATAAATAGCAGAGTTTACTCAGTGAGACTCCTAGTAAACATCAATAAACATATATTACAGTGGGAGTTCAGATGCCAAATCAGCATGAGTCTGGCAGACTATCTTCCTAGAATATTAAGTATTTTTAACTTTAAAACAAATTTTAGCTACAAAGAAAAGAGTAGCCAAGAAGCCCAATTTCAAATGCTATCATTTTTGGAGCTGCAGTTTTAGATATTTCAGGAAATGGCCTCCATGTGGTTTTTCCTGCTGAGAGAGAGAGAAATTCTCCTTTCATGTTGAGTCAAGAGAAATGTTGTTGTTGGGTTTTTTTGCTTTAGTTTACAATGATATCCAGAAATATAAATGTGTATTTAAATATTAATGCATGACTGTAGAATGAGCCTGTGCACATTCTTGATTGTTATTTGATTGTTGCATACTGATTATTTTTTCTTTGTGCCTACCAAAAATAAAACAGGATAATAAATAAATTCATAATCTTACTTGGAATCATAAATAATCTCACCAGAGGTCTACAGCTTCAGGAAAGTAGGTTCCTTGGTTCAAATGCCACTGCCAGGGAGGGACAAAACACTTGTATTAATGCAAAATATTGCTACATTAATCAAGCTTATCAGAAACCACAAGAAAGTTTCTAGCTGGAAACTGACCAAAAAGCAGTAGCAGTATGTAGAGTCAAGCTGGGAAAATATCTGAAGGTCACATAGGAATAAATGTGGCTACTAGGTCAGTGGGTCAAAGTCATTAGCATCTGAAGGCACTGGAGTTTGTCTGTATCAGGTACGAGAGTGGTCTCAGTCCATATCTTAGTGGACCGGTGTCACAATTATCTCCATCCTGATCGGAACAGATTGGAAAGAGTCTCAATGGAGAAGCCAAAGCATGAATAAGGTATGGGTAGTGGGTATAGAGGATCTGATCCAAGCCCACTGACATCAGTGGAAAGACTGCTACTGCATTCATTGGGCCTTGAATGAGACACATGAGGTAGTTCCTGCAGGTCAAAATTGAGGCCCAGAGGGAGGGCATTGTGAGGGGAAGATTTCACACCACTGGCTGTTGTTATTAGTAGAGCTGGTTGAAATTTCTCATGCAGAAATATTTCCTGCTGAAAAATACTGGTTTATTGAAACCAAATTTTTTCATGGGAAAATGTCATTTATGATGAAAATTTGATTTCCACATGGGAAATATCAAATGTAAAATTTTTGTTTTAACTTAAGATGTTTCACTTCAGATTTTTGGCTTGAATAAATTGAAACAATTATATTATAAATTGAAGTGTTGATTGGAAATGAGAGTTTTCATTTCATTTCAACTTAAAATGTCATTTTCTTTTGGCTTTTATTCCCACCAAAAGAGAAACAAAATGACATTTTAAGTCAAAACAAAATGACAATTTAAATTTTGTCTTGAAATGTCACTTCAAAATTAAAATGTTAATTTTAAATTGGTTTAAAACATCCTGCATGAAAACTAAAATTTTTCTACCAAAATTTGAGTGAAGATTTTTCATTCCAAATTTCTCATGGGAAACAATTTTGTTTTCTGACCAGCTCTAGTAGCTGCTGTAATATAGAGAAGGATGGTACTAACCTAAGACTTGGGAAAACTGAAGTTAGAGTCCTGGCTCTGTCAGACTTCCTGTGTGACCCTAGTCACTTGAGAAGGTAGCCTCTGCAGTAAAAGAGGGAAGTGAATGGATAGAAGGGCTGGAAAATGAAGACCAGGGGAATTGTGGGATGGCATTGGAGGACTATCAAAACCCAGTTAAAAGCTGTATCCACATGACAACTTAGGTGAGTCTGAGCCTGCCTTACAGTGGAATCTGGGCTCTAACTATACGCTGAGCTGGGCAAGTAGGCCTAAATTCAAAGCCCATAAAAACCTTGGTTTGGAGGATTAGGTTTAAACCTGGATAAAAGCCCAGGTTAAGTTTTCAGTGAGGACCAGCCAAGTATTTAGGTATTTAAAAATAAAAGTAAGTGCCTAGTGACAGTTTGAAAAGCACATAGATGCCTAATTTCCATTAGGCACCTAGGCACTTTTGAAAATCCTGTTAGGAACCTATCTGCATTTTTAAGCACTTCAATACCTTTAAAAATCTGGCCCTTAGTCTCTCTGTGTCTTACTTCCGCATTAGTAAAATGAGGACAACTGAATCATTCCACTAACTCGCTTGGAACATTCAGCACACTTGTTTAACACTCATGGTATTAAAAGAGGGCAAGTATAAGTGTACTAGCTATTGATAAGGGACCCAGTCCTGAAAAGTACTTGCCTAGTGCCATGCAATTCAACAGAGCTACTCACGTAAGTACTCCTCATGTGTGTATGTGTTTACATAATAGGCCCCACAGTGCATTACCCACCATACTACTCAGAGTTTTTGTTTTATATTTGTTTAGCTTTTATTATACTGTTGCATTTATATAAAGAAAGTTTGAATAGCAGGAACTTTCCAGTTGCTATAGCTTTCCTGGGGGGTTATTTCTGAAATAAGTGAGGTGAGAACTACTTCAGAAAGGATTTTGCAGTAACAATGACTTCATTCCAGATTTGTGTTTTATGAATTCTAGCTTGGAGGAATAAAGAAGCTATAAAGGCATAGCCATTCATGCAGAAATCTAAGCGGATAATCCTAATCAAGAGACACTCATTAAGCCCCATTTAATATTATTCATTATATAGATAATTAATAACCCAATCAGCTTAAAAAACCCTATGCAATACTGAAAAGAGTATATAATATATATTTGTAAAACTCTTTTACAAGATTTGTTGAATCTATCTTGAAAGGTACACTGCTAGAAATTCACAAGAAAGCTTCAAATTCTTCATAGACGGGCAGAAAGCAGTCAACTGTACATCAATAAACAAGACTCAAGCAACTAGTTAGGGACCTCATTGTGCTGAAGTCAATGGGATCCCAGCCACTGACTTCAGTGGAAGCAGGATCAAGACTATAGCCTTTGGTCCTCAGTGAAGATTTTCTATAAAGATAACTTAAGCATCTTAAATACACTGCAGTGGAAGTCTCCATGCATCAGGCACCATGAAGGAGACACATTGTCACACTGCATATATAAATTAATGTATTAAACTTAAATCCAGATTAAGCAATGAAAAATACTATGTAGTATGTGGCAAGGGAGCTAAGGTGCAGTTGCTGTGGAAACCACATAATTACATTTCATAATTTTTGTATACTTAACATTTCATCCACACTATTGCTTGTAGGTGACTTGTTAAGGAAAACAAATGCTGGTGCCCTTTTTGGCTTCTGTATCAGGTGTTAGGAAGGCCTGTATATAACTATACATACCTGAGTTACTGTAGCAAAACAGCACAGAGTGAAAATAAAAACAGAGACAATTAGCATGAAATAGAAAATTATCCCCACTCCCTAAAGAAGCTCTCTGCTCCAGTTTGTTGTTCATTGGCAGCCCTAATTTATATATTTTTTCTAAGAAAGAAAGAAAGAAAGACTCATAGGAGATACCAGAATTTTTAGCTCTAGAGACTGGTGGTTTTACACAGCCATAGCATAGGTACAGCATAGTCCCAGTCCTTAAGACTCACCTCTGCAATGAATGGCTAGAAGCGCTTGTCTGCTGGTTATGGGTAGGCAGGTGATTAGTTGTGAGTCTCTTGCTTCCTCTTCCTTTATTTTCCTACTTTCTTACCAATACTAACTTCCTCCTTCCTGCTATTCCCCCTCACCCTTCCCCTATTTCCGATTAAAAAACAACAAAACATGAGTGAAACAAGGTAGGTGAGGTAATATCTTTAACTGGATCAACTCCTGTTGGTGAATGGTACAAGCTTTCAAGCTACACAGAGCTCTTCTTCAGGACTGGGGAAGGAAGTGGTGTCAGTTCTTCGCCAGATTCATTCCCTTGTACAATATATGCTTGATCCCTTCTCTTTCATCTGTTTTGTGTCTTTGAGATTGTGAACGCTTTAGGGCTGGGATTATCTCTTATCTATGTTTGTACAGCACCCAGCACAATGGAACTCCAACCAGTATTAGGGTCTTTGGATAGTATCGTGGTATAAATGCTTATTACTACTTATATGGCCTCCATTTCCATAGTGTCCAAGCACCTCAGAATCTTTAAGGGGTTAATTATGCAAACCCATACTCATACCAGTAGTCCTTACTCACGTGAGTAACTCCATTGGCTTACATGGGACTACTCAAGTGAGTATCTAATGGATAGGGGAATGCTGAGCAATATTTATTTATAACTATTGCACTCTTCTTCCTGTACTTCAGAGCCACTTTTTGCTGAAGCACAAGCCTCACAGTTTTGTTTTTTCAGGAAGCATTACACAGAGTTATACCTCAGGGCTATTGTATGTAAAACAGTGAAAGTGGGTGTTAACAACATGCCCCAGATAGCTTCAAAGAGAGAATATCACATAATTTCTGAGTAAACACACATTTAATACACCGATTCTCAGTGTGGATGTTAATAAAGACGTTGTTATGTGGAACAGCTCCTCTCCCTCTCCAAGTACATGAACCACTTCCTCGTCCACACATCCCTGTAGCTCTTTTCTGTTGTTAGGAAAGGAGAAAGGAAGAAGCTGAAGTATACGTGGGTCTGATTCTTCCCTCACACTGGTGTAAATCAGGAATAATTCCACTGACTTCAGTGTAGTTACAATGGTAAAACTGGTGCCAGTGAGAGGAGACTCAGGCCACAACTATACATACAGCGCTGCAGCTGAACCAATACAGCTGTGCTGCTGAAGCACGTCTGGTGAAGATGCTCTATGCAATGGGAGAGAGTTCTCTTGTTGGCATAAAAAACCGACCCCTGCGAGCAGCATAAGCTATGTCGGTGGGAGAAGCTCTCCTGCCAACATGGTGCTGTGCAAACTAGCGCTTATGTCGATGTAACTTATGTCACTCGGGGGGGAGGAATATTCACACCCTGAATGACATACATTTTGATGACATAGGCTATAGTGTAGACATAGCCTAAGGCTCACTTGGGTTTCATTCTCATTTATGGCCCATTTAATTCACTCTGTCATTGGGAAGGTGTCTTAAAGTTGAGGATAATTAAGTGGGTGCAAATGTAATTGACCCACTTTAAGGTATTTTTATCCTGCCAGAATGCTGTAAAAGTAAGTGAGAATTGTGCCTATCTGTCTAATGACTTATGAGTAAAAAAGTGACATCATTCCTAAAGGACATTTTAAAATTCAGCAAGAGATTTGGAAGGAGTGCTTTTCCACAGGACAGCAATTGCCAGTGCTACTCTAACCAAGCAGTTTATACTTTCTAACGGGTTACTATTCTTCTGACATGTTTGGACATTGCTGCTCAAATTTATTAAACAAGACAAAATACACCAAAAGTGTATGTCATTAAAGGGAACAAGACGAAAATGAAATGGACATTTCAGCACACTGTTTCTGTGACCACATTCGCTGGGTGTCTTTAATGGACCACAATGTGAAGACCCCGACTGAGGATATAGCTTCGAATCACACACAGCTCATTATAGTGACTTTAGTCAGCCAAGTGTAAGAGAGCTGTATCACTTCCCATATGCACCCTTCACCCCATTAAATACACTATGTGTGCTGGCTAATGCAAGTCAATTTAAAAATAAGATTCATTATGCTTTTTAATATTTCTAGAATGCATATGCTAGCCTGTGGCCTCGATCCACCTCTTGTTGAACTCAGTGACAAAACTTGCACTCAGATCAATGGGGGCAGCCCAGGCATATGACACTGGTAGCCACCAGTCCAATATTTCTATACTGGTTCATCCATATCCCACAGCAAGTTAACAAATCTTGCAGACACCCATTTGGAGGCATGCTCTGCTCAGTACTCTGTCTACTCACTCTCTGTTCTTTTTGGATACCTAACATGATTCAGTAGAAATTCATGTTTAAATATTCACTGTCTGCCTTGCTTTTCTTCCCTTCCCCCCCCAGTAACAAAAGGCTACATCACTAAGCTCCAGCTCACGGCCATGCTAATTTCTGATGCATACTCCTATGATATGCCAAAATATTGAAAGAAGAAAGCATTAAAATTAAACAATAAATTGAAAGATTACAGTGCATCTTAATAAATATTTTATACAAGAGATTTCATGACTGTTAAATATTACATTTATCTGAACTGTTCACTTGATGCATACTCACAGCTCTGCACTCTTCTGTAAATCTCTATTTGGTAGTAGCTGTTATGAGGTGAGACACTTATCATTCACAGTACATAACAGAGGATAGCTATTTAGAATTCACAGTCAATGTATTTTCATTATTAACATGAAGAAAATCCAGATCACATGCTACAGGGTCTGAAATTATATTGCAAACAAAGGGCCAAATTCCATAGTGAGAACTATGCAGATAGACCTGTGGACCCACATTGGGGCCACTGAAGTCAAAGTCATTCTGCGTGGATTCAAGGATGCAGATTGGGGCCTAGGGACAGAAGCAGCAAACATTACCAAATGTAGGGCTGGTTACCATAAGCAGTCTTATTGATTTCCCAAAGCTCCAAATGACTCCAGTGGGAGTCAGGTAATCCATAAAATATGCATATACTAAACCAATTCACACCACTGCAATGCAGCTACCTCTGAGGTGGAATGCAGCAGCTGTTTAACAGCACACGGCCGCACTGCACAACAGTTTATGGAAGTTAAAGAAGGTGACTGTGCCATATCTATTGAAACTGCGGGACTATAGGTATACGGAACATAACCACCCATGCTGGAATTTGGCTAAGACACCTTTACTCTTGCAACCAGTGACATGGGTTCATTAATAATTCCAGGTGATCAGGATCTGTGTTTTTGCTTCTTCAAAACAACACAGCTCTGTGCCACAACACAATTCCCTGCTAATATCATGGTGGACTTGGATCAATACTGATTCACAGGCAGAAGTGCCACACGCTGAATTACCACCACCCTCCCTGCAGAAACTGGCTGTTTCATGACAAATTCCCATCCAAATAGTCAACCAGCCTGATCTGCTCAGTTTATACTCTCTGATTAGCTCACCATCGCCTGGGGTGTAAATTTGGTTTGAGGCTGTGACACCTCGGTGATTGTTTAACTGGAAGAACAATATCTGCAGATATAATTTCCATTGCTGTTCTAGCACATATTTCTTGGATGCTAAGCAGAGAACCATTAAAAACTACACTTGGGAGTCTAGTTTTTCTCACTGTACATCTGTAACTCTCATTAACAGTAACTTGACTGTGTGAACACCAATGGGAGAATAAAGTTGCAGATAAGCTATGCTGGGAGAAAACGAAGAGTTGCTTATTTATTTATTTATTTATTTAGCTTTTTTTAAAAAAGGCTTTACCCCATTTCCCCTTGAGTCTAATGGGAGAAAAAGGGGTATTTAATGATTGCAACATTTTTGGCTCCCACTAGTGGTATTTTTTTCAGAGGAGAATAACAAGCATTAAGAATAAGTTGGCTCTGAAGGGATGAAGCTACTTTGTAAAACAAAAAACCCAAGAGTTTGTAATTTCCTTGATTTTTCAAATTGTTTGTCCCATTATTCGCTCATTTTGCAAAACACACAGTAATCCACAATAACAACAAGGAGTCTGGTGGCACCTTAAAGACTAACAGATTTATTTGGGCATAAGCTTTCGTGGGTAAAAACCTCACTTCTTCGGATGAGGTTTTTACCCACGACAGCTTATGCCCAAATAAATCTGTTAGTCTTTAAGGTGCCACCAGACTCCTTGTGGTTTTTGTAGATACAGACTAACACGGCTACCCCCTGATACTAGTAATCCACAATGGATCTCCCAGTCCTTTGTGGCTATTAGCAATGTTTTGCTATATATCAGTGAATGGCTGTTCTATTCTGGATTCACAAAGGACCCTGACAATATATGTGATACGTAACATTCTAATTCCTAATTTTACATACCGTTTTATAATAGTGGCCTGGAAGCCTGGAATGGAAGTCATTGGGCCTAATCCTGTTCAGCCCTACACCTGTGTAAATCATGGGTAACTACATTGAAGTCAGTGTAGCACAATGGTGTAAAATTGGTGTGAGAGTAGAATACGGCCTATGAAACTGATTGATGATTGTCCTATGTCTATTGTGCACAACCTGGAGGCCACAAAGCAGATTGGTGCCACTTCACCTCTACTTTCCCTTTTTCAGCACAATGCCCAGGGTACAGGGGGCCTCTGTTGGACTATCAGAAGCTCTCATTGAGGGGGGTGGGTAGGAGTTGGGGAAGGGAGGACAGGAAGAGGTAGGCATCCTTGCATCCTTGACCTTTCCTAGCTGCTACAAGATCAATAGGGGTTATGGCAGCTGCAGCCTAACACAACCAGTGGGCCACATGACCCTGAAAGCCTTAGGATTGATGGGATTCATGGGCACTCCTCCCCCACCTCTATACCTGCACCAGTCTCAACAATGGTGCAGGGATGGATTCCCTCCTAAATCCTTACATGACCTGGGAGCACTGTAGCATAAAGCTTGGAAGAAAAATAAAACATACAGTATAAAGACGTGCATAGACTATGCAAGCAGACAAAAAAAATAGCGTAAATTTTTGCCAACCAATCTGGATAGTGACCCAGGACCTAATGGCACATTTCCAGTGCTATTTTACATAATACAGAATTGACTTGTCAAGCTTATTGCTACATCACTAAGGCCAAGAGCCTAGTATGATTCAATAGAGGATTGGATAATGGGAACAGTCATGGTTATAGTCAACAGAACAGAAACAGCTGTGTTTGTTTGTTTAGTAGGTATAGAAGCCTTCATGGGTCAAGGCATAACTCAACTACAAAGTACTTAGGTGAAATCTTTTCATAAGAGCAAGTTATTCCATACGTTTCCACTATGTTATTTTTTTCACCTTCCTTTGAAGGATCTGTTCCTGGCCACTGTCAGAGACAAGATACAGGACTTGATAATCAACATGGCAATTCTTATGTTCCTATGTTTGGTTTAATTAAAACAGAGGGTTCTCTCCTATCTTTAGCCCTTGTCCCAGAAAAAATTGTAGAGTAACATTTAGCATGCAGTATGGTTACAGACATTCTTGGTGGCTGTCTGCCACTGGTTTTTAATATGGAACATTAGAAAGTATCATTCAGAAAGAAATAACCACCACATCTGAACCAAACAACCACACTGGACCTCTACAAGTCCCTGTGAATTCACTGAAAGCAACCAGCTTCCTTGACGTGGTGTATCAATATAAAACTTACAAACTTTTCTGTCAGAGGAGTCAAATACAGTCTAATATATACTCTGTGAATGGTCTGCATAAAAAACATAGCTTGCTATTGTCACTCCATTTCACTGGAAGATAAAATAAAGTTGGAGAGTAAATCTTAGAATTCAGATATGCAAGGTGCCTCTTGGCAGATGTTCATCAGTCTTTACTCTTAATGGCTTCACTGGGATCAGAGAATGCTCAGCCCCAATCAGCATTGGATTTACATTTATGCACAGGTGCTTACAGATATACTGGGTCTTGGTCCTGTTTCCACTGAGGTCAATATGAATTCTCACTGGTTTCCATAGAAGCAGGCTCAGGCTCTAAATCCCCATTAAACAGTATCTGTATTTAACTGGGTTTCTTCCTCTCTCTTATCTCTAGCTATTTTTTCTCCCTCACTTCTTTCTCTAACCTATTGTCTTGTCATACTGTCTGTCTCTTTCCCTTCATTTGTCATCTCTCTAACATGGCTATTTCCTGTTTACCTTTCATTGCCTTTTCAATTCCCCAAATAATGTTTTATTTTTCTTTTACAATGTCTCTTGGTTCCCTTAGTAACCTCCCCTAAGTATATTGCCAGGTTCTCTTCTTTAATCGGCACTTTCCTTCACATTGTCTTCTGTGCTAAGTTAAAACAACTCTGACATCAAATCTGCACAAGGCTGATTGTGCATTTATTTCTTTTTGATGTTGACATTTATAGGTCATAATAGAATCAGTATCAAAACACATGAGAATTTGGCATCACAAGGCCTTGAAAGAAGCAGTTAAAAGGAAAAGATTTTCAGGATTTTTTAAAAATCAGAATGGGGGAAAAAACTGCTTTGAAATGTTGTCTTGTATGCAAACCTGGCCTGCCCTGTGATTCCCAATATCTTGTAATAAGAAGACTATGCACCAGACAGTTGCATCGAAAATGCTGAGCCTTATTCAGCATGACATTAATAAGTAGCTGGGCATGTTACCAAAATAGCCTTTCAGTGTGTTGTGTTTGCTACTTGAATACCGAATTATTTTGGTGATTGTCTTTGGGGTTCTATGGTTTAACTTCTTGAGGTTATTGCAAAAAACTATTCATTAGCTGGCTGAATGGAATTTCTCTACACATCACTCCTTTTCATTTTTTTTTATTTTGGCTATGTGTTTACTAACTCGCTCATTTCTTTCATCCTCCTGGTTTTCATTTATAGCAATAAAACCAATTGTATACCATGTTAGTAGGGAGGGGATTTTTATTTTTGCTTTATTTTCATTTTAGTTATTTTAACCAATGTTCCAATTGCATTTCACAATGACTCTACACACTGTCTCGGTAATGGAGTCATTCTTTGTTTCACTTTTAGTGTGTCTAATGAGGCTTCCCTTGGCACAGTTGATATGAATGATTTTCATTCCTTGCGGTCTATTAAATTACGCAGTCTACTTGCTCTTTACAGTCTGTGTCCAGAGATATTTTTTGAACTAACCACCAGCAGCTTTTCAAATTTTGATTTACGCATGTACACAGCTGGGAAGGGCAAATATCAGACATTACAGAGCTTGGTTTGGCTGCAGATATGAAATACCTGAACCTCCAAGTGTCTGACATATTAAACTGGTAATTTTATGAGACGTGGCTTCTTCACAAGATTTTTGGCACTTCTGTTTCTATTCATGGGTGGAAAGACAATGTCAACATTTCCTTACTGAAATTGTAAGCTCTTTGGGTCAGGGACCATCTTTTTGTTGCAGAGCACCTAGCCCAATGGGGTCCTGGTTCCAATACTGGGGCTCCTAGGTGCTGCCTCACTACAAATTATTATTTGTTATTATTTAGAATCATATAATCATAGAAGATTAGGGTTGGAAGAGACCTCAGGAGGTCATCTAGTCCAACCCCCTGCTCAAAGCAGGACCAACCCCAACTAAATCATCCCAGCCAGGGCTTTGTCAAGCCAGGCCTTAAACACCTTTAAGGATGGAGATTCCACCACCTCCCTAGGTAACCCATTCCAGTGCTTCAACACCCTCCTAGTGAAATCATTTTTTTCTAATATCCAGCCTAGACCTCCCCGCACTGCAACTTGAGACCATTGCTCCTTGTTTTGTCATCTGCCACCACTGAGAACAGTCAAGCTCCATCCTCTTTGGAACCCCCTTCAGGTAGTTATTTATTATTTAATAATTTCTAATTCTGTGCTGGAAACCAGATGTTAAAGGAAATTTAGCCACAGAATCCTAAAATAAGGTTTAGTTCAAGCCTGAATCATTAAATGGGAGGAGCGCACAAGGGTGGGGATTTTTAAATTTTCCACACCAGTTCACCTATGTCTAATGCACACTCCATGCAAGTTATTTTGATGCCATCAGAAGCAGCCAGTATATGTGACAGAGTTCATGGTCAGTATTAGCTGTATTTTTATTTAAAATGTGTCACTTTATAATACAGGGAGGGAGGTAAAAAGAATCCTTCTGCCCATGTGAGTACTAGAGCTGTGTCATTTATATCAGCACAAAAATATTTCATATTTTTACCAGTGATACTTGCAGAACCTATGTCACATGACAGCAATTTTCACAAGCAGAAGTGTCTTGTTCCATTTTACAAAAATATCCTATTACTATTAGAAAGGAAGGAAAGAAGACTAGCTACAAACAGTATCATCCTCACAGGAAAAACATCCTAGAACAGGTTCCATTCCATATTCATTTTCATTTCAACCTGTGCCCTATTTCCACTTCCTTTGTGTTAGTTTCTGATTAAACTCAGAAATATAACATGAAGCAGAAAACTCAATGACTCTGTGAAATTCCCATTATGACAAAAGGAGAAATTATGAACAGTTCCACAAGTGATTTGATTTATTTGTTTATTTTCAAGATTACCACAGTAGATAAAAGGCAACTAGGAGAAGCACCATCTACCATGTATATGGCCCTCAGTACTGTAGTCTTTGAGCACCTACTGGTGCAGTGTGCCTGACTGAAGAATTGGTTGGACAGGAATTGGACACTGTGGAGGGGAATTTGTTTTGAATCTTTTTAAGAGTCAATAGCAAATATGTTTGGGGTGGTTTTAAACATACTTAGCCCCTGATCCAGCAAAGCATTTAAGCACTTGCTTAGATGTAAGCATACGAGTAGACCGATTGATTTCAATGGGATTACTCATATGCTTAAAGGTAAGCACATACTTAAGTGCCCTGCAAGATTGGGGTCCTAAACAGTGCTCCTCATGTTAGAAAAATGATTAGATAGAAATTGAAATGTTAACCTAATGTGGGTTGCATATTGAATATACCAATATAATTTTATTCAGGACCTTTTTATTTATTGACCAGTTAATTGACTTTTTTTATGTTTAATATAAAACTACCTGGCTCAAGGACATGCACACTCCTAACTATATGGTAGCTCAAAGGAAAAAAGATGCAATAATTTCACAGGCTGCAGGATTATAGTGTTTAGTTATAAAGTACAGGAATAAGGAAAGACATTGCAAAGAGTACATGAGATATTATTTGCTCACCTCATTTTACTGCTAATATGTTATACATCTAAATCTCTGGAAACAACACACATTTTTTTCCTGACAATGCAGATTGCAGTTTGGATAAACAGAAGCTTAGTAAGTCAATTTCCTTTTACCTTTTTACCTAACACAACCTTCTATAAAATAAAAGTGTCCCATTTTTTAAGAAAAAAAAAAAGAACTTTGCTGGCATCAAGCAATTTTATAGAGTAGACTTCCGACCTTCCGCTCAACTAAATATATGTCACACCTCTCTGGAATTTTAACAGGTAACGACTGGACTTTTCTGTTAAATATCTGAATCATGTAGAATGAATTAATCAAAAATATCTTCAACCCCTGCATCTATCAGACATTTTCAACTACTACCGTTTAAAACTTTCTGCCCTGGCATCCAGCATTTCAAAGTAGTTTTTTATTCCACAGCAAAGAGGTAAACCTTATTGGAATTCCTTTGTTAAAGGTTCACATTCCTCATGTTGACACAATACATTTCTGTACTCAAATGCAACCTGAAAGAAAATGGTGTCCAGGGAGGGCAAGGCAACCCAGACAGCTCATCAGCAGCTCATCATGTGACAGAGCCAATGTCTAAGGTCAGTGCCCAAAAAGGGGACGGAGATATATAGCTTCTGGAAAATATCCTCAGCAGCTTGCCACCTGTGTCCTGTCATTGCTCTCCAAAGAGAAAGGAAGGGAGAATACAGCAAGGCTGTGTGAACAATACTCCATCCCATACTTTTCTCATTATTTATGCTTGCAATATTTAAATATTATGCAGTGGAAAAGCACCTTTTTGAGATGGTTGGGGCAGATGAGGTTATTACTTCAGAAACATTTAATACTGTGTTTTCACATTTAACCCCTCCACAGCTGCTGGCTGCCCAGACACCACATCTCCTGTCTGACAGTGGTGTTTGTCTGTGTTGTTTGAAGTGATGTTGTTCATGCATTTTCCCAGTGGAATGGGCAAGAAGGTGAGCCCAGATCCTCCTAGATGCTGTAAATTGGCATTACAGCATTGGAGTGAATGGTGCTAACCTAAGTTACACCAGCTCAGGATCTGGCCCTGATTTTTATTTCTGGCTCTTCCATTTACTTGCTGTGTGACCCTGGGAGACTCACTTAACACCCTTTTTCCTCAGTTTCCCCATCTGTGAAATGGAAATGAAAAAAATCCTATTTATTAGAGCTCTTTGAGACCCTTAGATGAAATTTGTAATATAGAACTATGTACTTATTCCTTGTTATTATTACCCCTTGTATTGAACTCATTCATCACTGGGAGCTGAATCCCTCTATTTATCTAGAACATGAGAACAGCACAAGCAAACCAGGTTTCCCACAGTGCTTCATCAATCCACCCCGACCCTTACCTAGAATAAGAGTGAATGAGTCATTTCTATTCCAGCACTGGCCTCTCTGCCGACATTATGTCAAGTGTGATCTGCCCACTCTCATCCAGATTCTGAACCTGGATCCATATTTTCTGCTAGCCTCTATTGCCTACAATGAGCCACACCCAAAGCCCTGGGCCCTAGCAGCACACAAACTCTGCGGTATTCAGAATCCCGTTCTAGATCTGATTTTTGCAGTTTGGAACAATGTGTACTTCACTTGCCCCTCTTGCTTTCTGTATCGAGTTCAAGATTCCTGTCCTTGATTCAAAGCTCTGCACTGTCCTGCACCTTCCCACATGTCTGCTTGCATTTCTTCCCATTTCCCCCTAACCTCATCACTGGCATCCTCTTTCATGTCATTTTCTCTTTCTTCTCTCGATGACTCACTTAATTCTGCCTCCCCAAGCCTAGAATTATCTCACTACCCCTGCACAGTAGGTACACACCCCATATTCTTTCAAATGCCTCTTCCAATCTCACTCCTTCCATGACGCTAAGAAGCACTAACCATATCTGTTAAAAATACTCTTGCTTACCATATAGCTACTGCTAACCATATAGCTACTAAGGCTAGGTCCACACTACCCGCCTGATTCGGCGGGTAGAGATCGATCTTCTGGGATCGATTTATCGCGTCTCATCTGGACACAATAAATCGATCCCAGAAGTGCTCCCCCGTCGACTGCGGAACTCCTGCTCGCCGAGAGGAGGAAGCGCTGTCGACGGGGGAGCTTGCCTGCGCCGCCTGGACCTGCAGTAAGTAAACTTAGTTCGATCTAGGAAACGTCGACTTCAGCCACGCTATTCTCGTAGCTGAAGTTGCGTTTCCTAGATCGATCCCCCCGCCCCAGTGTGGACCAAGCCTTAGATGGGATGCTGAGTTACATCAGTGAAGTGTTTCAACCCTTACCAGTGACATAAACAAACACTACTAAGGTGTTCAATATCCCTTTCCTTTGTTCACTGAATGAACTGAGATCAAGAGCTATTGTATAGTAAACAAGAACTAATGAACTTTGTAGTAGAGGCTGCCTTGTGTTTCCAGATAAACTAATTATCTCATCACAGTCCCCAGTTGTGGATCCACTATGGATACTGTTCTCATATTTATAGAAGTGCCTGACTGACAGCCCATAAAATGAAGTCCTGTCTTTTATTCACAGAACAGGTAGAAAATGGGCAGTGTGAAAGTATATGAAATAAAGAACAGTATAAAGAAGGTAGAGGAAGAACTGCTGTTCAACCTTTCTCATAATACAGAAGCATAATACAGGGCCATTCAATGATGTTGAAAGGTGACTATTCTGAATGGTTAAAAGAAAACACTTTTTCACACAATTCTTAATCAGCCTGTGAAATGTATGGCCACAAGATATCATTGAGGCCAGGAGGCTGGTGGCAGACCTGCTCAAAAAATGTCAAATTCTGAAATGCTTAAAAGAAAAATAAATAAATGAATGCATAATACTCCCTAGTTCTTATATAGCACTGTTCATCAGTAGCTCTCAAAGTGAGGTCTGTATCATGATCCCCATTTTACAGAAGGAGAAACTGAGGCACAGAGAGGACCATGTGATTTGCCCAATGTCACCATACAGAGCCAGAGGCAGCACTGGGAATAGAATGCAGGACTCCTGAGTCTTAGTCCTGCATTCTATCCACTAGGCCACATTACCCGCCCCCCCCCGCCCGCCCCCTCCCCCCCAAATTCGTTGAGTAGAGATCGATCTTTTTTTTTACTGGTTCTATTTAGCAGGATTTTTAGTAACACTGGCACTGATATGGAAGAAAAATATCCATTGAATGGACAGTAAATATTAAATAAATAAATAAACAAACAAATAAATAAGAGATTGGAAGGGATGTAAAACCTCATGCTTCAGAGCATAAATTATTGAGGATTAAGAAGAAATTTCCCTGGAGGGTAGCACTGGTTTTTTTGTTTTTTCCTGGAAAACATCTGGTACCATCCACTGCTGGAGGCAGGATACTGGATTAGATGGACCACTGATCTGATGCTGCATGGCAAGCTCTATGGTCCTATAGAGTAGTGTAATCCTCCCCCATACTACTTCCCTGCCATAAAGGAACTGCCTCTAAATTGACTGTCATAAAGAAGTCAGTGAATATCAATCTTATCATCATATGGACATGGGTCCACTGGGAACTGAATTGCACCACCAAATATATTACACATAGGCCATGAAACAGAATCAGCTATTTCACTGAGGATCTTAGAAAATATCAATTGAGATGATGATACTGTATATAATAGAGCTGATCAAAATTTTTCTGTCAATGGAAAATATCTTTCAGACCAAAATGAATATTTTTCACAAAAGTATGTTTTGTTTTTTGATTAAAGATTTTTTTTAAAATGGCTCTTGTGAAAGGATGACTATTGCAGACACTGACAAATTGAACAATAAAGGCTGACGTTAGCTGAACTAATATAACCAGTTTGCACTTTTCCTGAGCAACCAATGAATAGACTATAACCCTATTAATAACAGGTATGTAGTGCTGCATGGTAAATGCAATGTACCTTTGTGGGCATGAGAGACATATTTTGGACATAATCAAAGGTAAGAGCAGAAAAAGCAGACCATCTATCTCCTAGCTGTTTCAGACTCTCAGTCATTAACACAGATGGTTGTTAGCATGACACAGAACTTGAAAATACTCTCTAGCAGTGGCCAGACAGGCATAAGAGCAACAGAGATAGTTTGTATACATTTCCCTTGAAGGTGCATCTGAAATACCTTGCCCTTGTTCTAATGTGTATTTGGTCAGTATGTGCCATCTCCTCCAGACAAGTACCGGTAATTTCTTGCTCTGGAGTCATCTAAGCAAAGTAGCCAAAGGGAATAGTGCAATGAACATTATGAGTTGTGTGTCTGAGAGTCCATGACATCAGAACCATGAAAGTGCTGCAGAAGATCCAAGGCCTGAACTGTGGTGATTGATTTTTCCCTTACTCTAAAACCCTTGTGTCAAGGCTGCTTCCCCACTCTGAACTTTAGGGTACAAATGTGGGGGCTTGCATGAAAACTTCTAAGCTTAACTACCAGCTTAGATCTGGTCCGCTGCCACCACTCCCAAAGCTAATTCCCTTCCCTGGGTAGCCTTGAGAGACTCTTCACCAATTCCCTGGTGAATACAGATCCAAACCCCTTGGATCTTAAAACAAGGAGAAATTAACCATCCCCCCTCCTTCCTCCCACCAACTCCTGGTGGATCAAGATCCAACCCCCTTGGATCTAAAAACAAGGAAAAATCAATCAGGTTCTTAAAAAGAAGGCTTTTAATTAAAGAAAAAGGTAAAAATCATCTCTGTAAAATCAGGATGGAAAATAACTTTACAGGGTAATCAAACTTAAAGAGCTCAGAGGACCCCCCGTCTAGCCTTAAGTTCAAAGTACAGCAAACAGAGATAAACACTCTAGCAAAAGGTACATTTACAAGTTGAGAAAACCAAGATAAACTAACACGCCTTGCCTGGCTGTTTACTTACAAGTTTGAAATATGAGAGACTTGTTCAGAAAGATTTGGAGAACCTGGATTGATGTCTGGTCCCTCTCAGTCCCAAGAGCGAACAACCCCCCAAAACAAAGAGCACAAACAAAAGCCTTCCCCCTCCCCAAGATTTGAAAGTATCTTGTCCCCTTATTGGTCCTTTGGGTCAGGTGTCAGCCAGGTTACCTGAGCTTCTTAACCCTTTACAGGTAAAAGGATATTGGAGTCTCTGGCCAGGAGGGATTTTATAGTATTGTACACAGGAGAGCTGTTACCCTTCCCTTTATAGTTATGACACAAGAACCATGAAAGTGCTGCAGAAGATCCAAGGCCTGAACTGTGGTGATTGATTTTTCCCTTACTCTAAAACCCTTGTATATTAGCCAGTTCAGAAATACCAGAGAGAGTCCATTTCCTACTTACGTATTTTAACAAAATTGTAAATCTATAGTTTTAAATACTCCAGCTTTTTTCATACGCTGACCTGGTCTGAGAGGTGCTGTGAACTGTTTGCGTGAGTGACTGGCTCTTCATCACATGCCTGAGTGCACTGATTAGACCTCACAGAAGAAGAAGCCTAAAAAAAGCATGAAAACCGTGCTGCTGAGCGAGCCAGCAGGCAATTCAAATTACTGCAGACACACGATCCAGCAGCAGACTTGTTCTGCAAAAGGAACTAACATTCCAAACACTGCAACCGTATAGCAGTCTCAGTGGAATTTTTAAAGGGGGAGGTGAGCCATGGCCTAAGTTGGACTAGTGGTAAGAGAGAGATGAGAGAATGTATGAATGGATTTAAATTCTGTATCTGCAATTTTCAACACAGTGGGTGCAGAACAGCAATTATAATAATGTATAAGCACAAATGTGCCTGCAATGTTCAAATCAAGCAATTAGGCTTCTAAATGAGTTCAGGTATGGATGGAGGCAGTTAATGGTGCTTGCAGTTTTAAGCCCACATTAAACAGTTGTCACAATTTTGCACCAGCTGTATTGGAGGCCATGTTGTGGTCAAACAAACAAACAGGGCTCATAACCAAACCTCCATAGTTTGTATATGGGGTTTTTTACCCTTCAGTTTTGAGTTCAAAAGCTGAGCACATTTCACCTTTTTGTGAAAAAGCAAGCATGTCCTCTAAGTAGTTCTCCAGATTTGTCTTAGTTATTGAGATTAGTAACAGACCATCTCTAGTCCTGATGGTAACCATAGCTAATACCAGCGCCATGACAATAAGGCTTTTTCGTGGGGAAAATATTTGAGTAACCTGGAATTAGCTTTACATTTTACCAATTAATAATTTTAAAGCATGTTCTATAGATCACACAGCTAATAATGGTTCTTTTATCCTTATTAGGAAATACCATGCCCAGAGTCATGGAGAGAGAGAGAGAGAGAAAGAGAGGCTGCATAGGTCTAACTAATTAGACCACTGTTGTCTGATTAAATGCATTCCCAGTTGTAGAAGTGTATCAGGGTAGTTGGTTCATTGGAAAATGAGTTTCCAAAGCTTTAGTCACACATTCAGATTCCATAACTGCCACAGACACAAATCTTCCTTCTGAACACCTTGGTAGTTGGTGACAGAGTTAAACACTCTCTGAAATAGAAATTAAATGCAGAAAACATGACAGGGTTTTTTTTCCCACCCACAGGTCCAGAATTATCTCCCAACTACAGATTCTTTAATGTTATTATTGAATAAGAATTGGCAGGATCTATAATTTTTCAAAAACATCTTTCTCTTTCTACATGATACTGCAACACGGAATTGTTACACTGAGTTTACACATTCCTCCATACTCCATGGGCCAGATTCCTAACTGGCGTAAATCAGCATAGCTCCACTAATGTCAATGGGAGCTAAGCCAATTTTCTAGCTGAGAATGTCCCCATTTTTCCAGTTTCAGATAGTCTTGCTCTTACCGACTCTCCTTCCTTCCCACCATCAGAAAAAACACTATAAATAGAAAGTGTTTAATTGATTCCTGTATGTGTTTTAACTTGTTGTAAAGCATAATTTGTCATTTGTTGTCAAATTCAAGTTAAAAATTCACAAAAATTTGATTGCCTGAGGTAGCAAATGATCAGTTCTGCTGTTAAACAATACATATTTACTGTGTCCTATTTGTCATGTATTCATTGGTAAAGGAACAGTGCACACAGAAATCAACACCACACCTAAAATAAGCTACAATGATTATCTTTTCACTGTAATACTCTCTTGCATACCAAAGTGATGTTGACTGATTAAAAATTGACTCCGTTGCTGCTGCTGTCACTTTCAAAAAAGCACTCTGCCAATTCTAATTATTGATCCTACATCATATGCCAGGTTAGCTTTCAAGGCTGTTCGAGGTGTCTCTTTTTGTTTTCTGCTTCACTTGGCTGGCAGGCACCCATGGAAGTAACTATGTGTCTGATAGTATTAAGATCTAAAACTGCACTGCTTACTATGGTGGTTGTGATTGCAAATCTTATCAGTGGTGCATGGGACTGGAAGTTCAATCTCTCAAAATTTAATTTTACAAGCAAATTCGGCATCTCAGTTTTTTTCAATCTTCACTTTCAGATAGTGCTTCAGGAGTTATAAAAGTTCTTAAACTTTGCCAGCTTGTGGAAACTTCTCCAGAGAGAATTCCTGTGGTATCCAAAGGATGGTATCCATTCAACCCCTCATTGCCAATATTCTCAGTTCCATACCTTCCCTGTGCCAATTATTTAATATTTGGTGATGTAAAAATAGGCTTAAGAGAGACAATTAAACAAAACTTGAATAATGTAAGGCGTGTAGTACATTGATTACTCCCTTCCCCTATTATTTGTATTATCTGAGTTGTGTTTCCTCTTCCTGAGTAGAAGACTTCATGTTCACTGGGCTTTATTCTCCTTTGAGTGACTGGTGTAAGCAGAGTCAGGATGAGCTCTACCCTGACATCTGGTGGTGAATTATGGCAAGTGTGGAAAAGAACTCCAGGGGCTGATCTTGTTTGCATAGGCACACCCACTTGCCTGGCATGAAACAACAGCAACTGAAAGCAGTTACTTTGGCTGGTGTGGGATCCCCAGTTTCTCTGTTATTGGGGCAGGAAGAATAAAGTTTTGTTACCCTGATTCTGTGAATCAAGGCCGGTGGAACTGTTGTATGACAGAAGGACTGAGTGAGTCCTTCACCATTACCTAAGTAGCACTTGCTTGACAAGGGGCATGGGTTACAAAACCCAGTGACTTGAAAGAGGATGGGGACAAGTATTTGTGCCTGATGGGATAGGGCCCCCTGCTGAGGGTTTGAAACACCAATTGCACTACCTCCTCTCTCCACTGTTGAATGTCAGAGCTAACTTTGATTCCATTAGGAATCTAGTTACAGGCTGCTGAGCTGAATTTGGGCCAATGGTGCACCAGCACTGGGGCTCCCCTACTATGAGCTGGAATTGCTAAGAGCTGAAATCACAAAAGAGCTAAAGTTATTAAGAGCTGAGATCACTGAGTGCTGTGTTAACTAGTGGGGGAGCCTGAAGCTATATTGCTAAGCAGCTGGCGGAACAATTTGTAGGGACGACTGGAGGAGCGGTGCAGAGCCTTGCGGGGCCGGTTGGAGCGGCCCAAGGAACGGCGAGCGGAGCTGTTTGCGGGGATGGCTGGAACGGCTCACAGGTCGGTGAGCGGAGCGGAGCGGCTTGTAGAGCGGAGCAGTTTGTGGGACGGCAGGAAGTGGACTGGCTCATGATGAAGGCTGCGGCGGAACCCCACGGAGAGACGGCCGGCCAGCCTCGGATCACATAAGGTGCCCCTTAACACCCTGCTTACCCCCCCCCCTTTTACTCTGGGGCTGCACTGACCAGGGACAGAGACTTTGGGGTTTGTTGGACTTTTGGGACTTTGGGTGGTTGCTGGACCCAAGAGACTTTGGGGATGTTGGACTTTGGGGACTCTGGGTGATTTTTGGGTTGCTGGATTCAAGAACCAAAGGGAAAGGACACAGCCCAATTTGCTGGGGTGGGTTTTTTGCTCATGGTTTGTGTTATGAATCCTGTTTGTGGTGTTTTTCCAATTTAATGCTGATGTCGTTTACCTCATGTTATTAAACATTTTCTGCTACAATCAGACGCCGTGCTTGCGAGAGGGGAAGTATTGCCTCTTAGAGGCACCCAGGGGGTGGTATGTAATTGTCCCAGGTCACTGGGTGGGGGCTCGAGCCGGTTTTGCATTGCGTTATTGAAACGGAACCCCTAGATACAGAACCCGTCCCTTGTTGCTGCCAACTTAGATGGGCAGAAGGGTTACACTGGTATAAACCAAGAGTAACTTCTCTAAGTCAATGGTATTACATCAGTGTACAACCAATGTAAGTAAGATCAGGCATCTACATTTTTTGACCCAGAGTCTCCGTTGGTATAAAGTACCATAGCTCCATTGACTTCAATGAAGCTACACCAGTAGAGAGATCTTGAATATTTTAGGCAACAAGACGGGAAAAGTCCAATGTTATGAAGAGTCTTGGTAAACTAAACTGTAAGTTCCTGAGGGCAGGGGCTGTCTCCTACACTGTGAGATTGATTCACCAGTGTATTGGTCTAGTTTTATGCCATTGTAATTGACATACACAGAAATCACAAAACTAGACTCACACAGTGGTGGTGAATCAGCCACTATGTCTGTGCAGCACCTAGCAATTGGGCCTCTGATCCTGATCAGGACTTCCAGGAGGTGCAGTAATACAAATTAATAAATTATTATTATATAATATTTTTCCTTTGGGGCATGAGGTTCTGAAAGCTAGGCAAACACTTCTACTACACTGTAGAGCTGAACGGGAGTAACCTTCTAATAGTCTTATTCTCTGCTGTTCTTTGATAGATAAAGTCTTTAATGCAGGAGTATATATTTGGCTTTTCAAATCCCCAGGCCTGATGCCAGGTGGCCTAGGATGTAGGCTTGGTCTGCTATCACAATGGGTTTAATTTGGTTGCAATACTTTCCTCCTGGTGTTTACCACTTGCTGCAACAAATAAATGAGTCCTGCATAAATAAGATTTGCTCAAAGCTCGGTACCTAATGCTCAGTCAGGCCTCTAAAATGTGACGATGGAACTACCTTATATGAGTATTGATTTTACGAACGGCAGTTTTACACTTACAGATCATATCCAGACAGTCCTCTTCATGTGCCTAGGAAAGAGCTTCATTGGGTACAGCTAAGAATGCTACGCAGCCAGCCAATAATATAATCCATTTACCAGACGGAAGGGGATGATTTTAGCATGTCAAGAATTGTGGTCCAGTGTCCCTGTGCTATACAAAAATATATTCTGTAGATTGTATTGTATAGCTATGTAGAAAATTTGGCTTGCAAAGTGAAGGACTTTCTTTCACATACTAGACACAGATGGTCTGCCTTGATCTGAAAACAGTCTATTTTAGGTGATTGATGGCCTGTAAATTTTTTAATTAGATATTTAATTAAAGTAAAACCAATTTTTATTTAGGCATGTTGGGCCAGATTTTTAAAGGTATTGTTTTAAAGGTATTGAGGCACCTGAAAGATGCAGATAAGTGCCTAGTGTGATTTTCAAAAGCATTTCAGTGTCTAACTCCCATTTTAATGCATCCTTAGGCATCTAAATACCTTTAAATATCTGGCCCTTTGTTTCTACATCTTAATCTGAGAAATTTTAGCTCTCCTTTATTTCCCATTGCAGCTGCCAAATCAGTGGTTCTGCACTGCTTCTGTACAGATGAGAACAGAAAGGTTTTCATATATTCAGCTTTCCCAGTCCTGGTTATACAATCTGACATACCAATTATGGTGACCGGTGTCAGCAATGGTTCAGTGGAGTGTGGGAGGATCTCTTCATTAAGACTGTCTGATAATTTATCATATTTATTGTTTTTTTTCTTCACACTGTTGTCCCAGAAGTACCAGTATGTGACTGCTGAGTGGTGCTTTGAAATGAGAGATCTTTCTCAGCTGCAAATCAATGGAAAATATCTTCTTTTCAGAAGGAAGGCAAGAACCTCAGCTGATGCAGATAAACAATGGCTATGCTGATTTAGATCAGCTGAGAATCTGGCCCCTAGAGCTTTGTTCAAAGCACTAAAGAGAAGAGGAGAAGAAGCGGAAATGGAACATATCAATTATTGTTCCACATTTAGGCAGACTCAAAATGATGTTCATTCTATTGTGGAGATTCCTAGTCAAAATGATTTAGTGTTACAACTACTGGGTGTAACCATCAAGATAAAAATATATTTTAGAATCAGGAAATGAAGAACCTTTCTTTGATGGCATATTTGGCTGAAATAGTAATAGCAAAGTAGAATGTTTGGAAAGAAGCCAGGCAAACATTGACTTCACATGGACTGAAGAGGATTTAAAATGTTAAGACTTTATTTTTTTGAATGCAGGAAACTGAAGAAATTAGAATAAATTTTTAATTTTTTTCTCAAAGTGAATTTGGTGCTGGTAAAAGCCATTGGCTCAAAAGCACTAACGACTGAAGTACTGTTTCTAGCCACAGAACGGACATATTACAAAACTAGCAGTGTATTTTTCCTCATGGAACTGGAAGCCAGTCTACCTCAGCCTCTGCAACCCTGACATATAATGACCACCTATAAGATAAAAAAGAGAGGATAGTTTAGCTTTCACAGTCATTCAGTCCTTGGCCTCTGTGCTAAGTCTGTGAACAGAGGCACTGATTATTGCCCCTGAACAGCCATCTGATTGTAACAACTTTCTGTCACTGCAGACCTAGGCTGGATTTGAATTAGTAGCATAAAGGGGGAACCTACAACCTATTATTTATTCCCTGAGCCATATAGGAAGGGTTTAATGTCTGCTTGTAGTTCATAACTCAGTGAAGGGAGACACATTATACAAGTTGAGGATCAGCTTTGCCATAACCACATGTGAAAGTCTTTGCCATTTACGGTAAGAAGTAAAATAAGCTGAATTTTGCCCAGAATCCTACATTTGTAGTTACTAGTATCTGCATATTCATATATGGATGGAGAATTTTCCTGTTACACTATACTGTGCATAGAGAGGAACTTGATGTAAGTAATATAATACCTTGACTTGCATAGTGTCTTCTGTACAAGGATCTCAAAGCACTTTACAAATATTTTATATATTGTCAACCCACAGAAAAGGATCGTTACTACATTCATACAGTTTGAAAAGTTGTGAAGTACAACTGGTTCCTACAGTTTTGTTCAGCTACTAAAAAGAAGAGACGTTTGGAAAGTACACAGAAAGATTAAATGACTTCCTCAGGACACAGAGGAAGTTCTTGGCTGGGCTGACAAAATACTGACTTCCATTCTTCTGATCTAAACCACAAGGACATCCTTCTTTGATGACCTGGTCCCTTTATGCCACCCAACCAAAATGGGGCAGGAAAGCTAGTGGATCTCCACATGTCATGTTGAACTGGCATAGCTGGTGCAAAACTGAGAAATCGGACTCTTAAGCTGCCCACTCTGCAGTTCTCAGCTTCTGCCTTCCAGCTAGTCTCCATTGTCTAAATAGTTCCTGGGGGGAAAAACAGTGCTTAGTAGCACTGAGCCTGCTCTGAAATATACTGAGGCCATGGCCAGCATAGAACCAGCAGTAGAATAAGACAGCAGCAAACAGCTCCTTTCTGAAACCTCCCCTCCCACCAGGCACCACCAGTGGATAGTGCAGCAGAGAACCTAGCCCTTTGACACCTATGTTTGTACACCATTATGTACACGCTTGGCATTCAATAAATAATAACTTTTGATTTTATCATTATACCAGTCCAGGTGAGTGATATGTGAGAACTGTTCTCTACCTGTGTGACATTTCAATAGGGGGCAGTTTTTCCTGAAGAATGGTATTTTCTACAGTTGTGGGCTTCAATCAGACACAGTGAAAATCTGTGCTCATGTGTCCCTTTATGTATGTACATCCTAAGGTGTAAAATGCACTCTTAACATTTTGTATAGTTCATCATTAACTTCTGCCACCTGTTCAAATCCAACCCATTATTACTACAGGGCCAGAGCAAGGCTGAAGATCTGGTCCTAAGTCTCCACAATGCAAGAACAAGCATCACAATTGTCACGAATTGCCATGTTTATTGATAGACTCAGCCAGAGGATGAAAAAATGAACAAGCCTAAAGGCTGAATGATCCTCTTACCCCTAACAGCAACCTGTTGCATACTGGTGGTGCAATATAAAGAAATGTGATGCACTGCCCATGTGATGCCTGTTCTGCAGATAAAAGAGGATTTCAGCCTCCAGGGTTGACAGACTACAAGTTAAATTCACTTTTAGGGTTAAAGAATTCATCCCCCCTATTTCACAGATGGCATTATCTTGGGTGACCATATTTAACTCAGGCTTTCGCTTCACTTTAATTCAAGCATCACTGTAAAAAAATACAAGGTAGGTTTTTAAGCAGTGTTTATTTTTAAATTAAAACTTAATTGAGAAACTGGAAGAAAGAGGCAAAAGCCACCAAGGGAAATATACAAACATATTTTTAAGGCATGCCTGAACCTGCTGAACCTCTTAATAAGATTTACACCGATCAATAAGTGGATAGAAATATTCTGTGGCCTTGCCTGGAACAAATATTCAGGAGTGGAAAAGTGGGACAAGGACAGCTGCAGGCTCTTCTTTCCTTTAGATTACCACTGTAGAATTAGAAGAAATTTACATTCTAAAAAACCATGCATATGCTTTCATTTGAGGAAAATTGGGCATACATCAGTATCTTAAAACCCTTGACAGGATAATAAACATGTGAAGCTCTATCTCTGAGGGAGCATTTGCTCTTTCAAAAGGGCTTTTCTAATGTATATGGTCTTTACACACACTACTGGAGCAATGTGTGCCTGAAGAATCGAGCCCATTGGTGTGCTCCCATTATGTCCACTTGAGGAAGAAGCTGCAAACAACAACAACAACAAAAACAGGTTGGAATTGCACATGAGAAATGTTGAAAAATGTGTTTTGTTTCATACAAACTGTTGAGATGATCACAGATAAGAACCAGGAGGTTTGCGCTGGAGAGCGAACCTGCTACACCCACTTTCAAAAGGTCAAAGCACACTAGAGAACTTTTAGTGTGTATCAGTAGGTTAGTGCACAGCACGCTGGAGCGCTGTAGATTTACACCCCAGCTTGCCATGCAGTAAGTGCTGGTGCAGACATGCCCCATCTGTACAATCATAACTAGCAGCCTTTGGGTAGCAGACTCAGTTTGACCCTGTCAATGGGTGCCTCTCCCTTCTGTTTGATGGTGTTTCTACCATATACTGTTCTTCTCCATTCCTAAATATGTATGGCTCTAAAAATCTCGTGTCCACTTGTGTTTCCAATGGGTAGGGCAGGCAGATAGCTATATTAAAATAAGTGAAGAAAGAAACTGAAGTCAAGTTGTTTTACTGCAGATGGTATTTTTAGATACATTTTATTAAATGAAACATCCTTTTTGACATATGGACTTGACACTTCAACAGAATGTATTAAACTAAGGTCTTGTCTCCACTTACTGGGGGATCAACGTGCAGTGATCGATCCATCGGGGTCAATTTAGTCGATGAAGACCCGATAAATCAACCGCCGATCGCTGTCCCTTCGACTCTGGTACTCCACTGGATCGAGAAGCGTAAGGTAAGTTGACCGCAAAAAGTCAATCTAAGCTATGTCGACTCCAGCTACATTATTCACATAGCTGGAGTTGCGTAACTTAGTTTGACTGAACCCCATAGTGTAGACCTGCCCTTAGTTACTCTTGTACTTCACATACCAAAGTTAAATGATGCACGATGATCTCACTTGCACCAGTGAGAATCAGGAGTCACTCCACTGGATGGCAAAGGAGTTATGCTGATGTAAAACTGTTGTGAGATCATCAGAATCAGGCATCATCAATTTGACTCTTCTCTATATAATCTGCCAGTAGAAGAAGTCTAACATATTATCAGCATGAAGTGTTAAACTCATGAAATTAAGCCAAAAAAGGGTCTAAAATATTTGCTTTTATAACTAAATCTGTTCTGGGATTATTAAAATAATTGTAATCAGCTTTTTAAGGAGATTAACATGATCCAAACTAGTAGCAATATTTTTGGATCAGTAGCAATGCAGTTTGATCAACAGGTAATCACACATACTAGGAAAACTCCTTCCACAGTACTCACATCTTTACCCCAGCTTGTCTCTCCTAATTATGATTGTGTTTTAGTGGGTGCTGATTCTGACTCTGCATGTGCAAGACAAGCTTATAGTCTTTTGCTTTTAAGGGTGACTTTTAGCTTGTCTCATACTGTTTAAGATGGGAATGTTATTAGTTATTTCTGAAAGCAAACATATTTTTCAAATTGATTTTATTATAAAGGTATCTGAAATAGAATGAGAGGATAATTAAGTGGACATTCAGCTAAGAAGCCACCATTTTAATAGTCTGGTGTAAAGCAAGACTTAGAAAATTCAGCTCCATCTGAACGCATAAGATAGCCAGGACCTATGCTATTTAAAGTTTTGTTTTTTCACTTGTAGATTATGGGAGTGGATTTTAAAAGAATGATTTTGAATCTATCAGACACACCCCACTAAAACAATTCTGTTCCTCACAACCACTGTAAATTATGGGTAGCCTCTCTTTTTTTGCAAGGGAATTCACTACTTGTCTATGTAGGCTTCTTAACCTTCTTCCCACTGCCTAAGTGAGTAATAGAAATAATTGCCCCTATTATTTATAAAGCGCCATCAGTTAACTCAGCTCAGTGGAAAGCCTAGACATGGAGATTCAAGGAAAAACTTATTTTTTTCTCTAATACTAGCTTTCATGTAGAGTGATTGACAAAATTAGCATAAATCTCCTTCCAGCAGTTACTTCAGTTAATCAAGCTAATAACAATACTCACGAAATATAGCTATCATTTTCTCTGTCAAATACAGTATACCCTGAATAGTAAAGGAGATCAAAGAAAGAGAACACAGTAAGGTGGGTGCAAAAGTATGTACCCCTACTACTAATAGCAAGGATGTGATATATTGCACAAAGGGTGGAAGACCCATTTGCTGAGATTTAAAATTAGATTAAACAGAACACAGAGTATATACCATGGGGAATAATCCAGCACTGCTGCAAGTGAGCAAATGAACCAATGGATCTTTCCATCACTGATTTCTGTGAACTAACATTTTACCAAACACTCTTGGGATGCTAGGATAAGGTTTTGGGTCAAGTTACCAGAGGCAGGAAAGCAATAGGAAATAGATGCTGGAAAGGTCTGATAATTTCATTAAGTATTTATGTTTAAAGATAGTAGTGTTTATCATTATTATTAATTATTATTATTATTTTATTATTTTATTGCACAATTCAGAAAAAAAAGTTAATTAATGGTAGCTTAGGTACAAGTGATCATGAATCACATTTATAATGTGCAAGCAGAATAAAGTCCAGAACAGTAATATATAAACTTAGTATTTAATGGGGTCAATTTCACAAAGCTAAAAACAATTATGAGCTAAATCAGATGAGCAGAAGAATTTAATCAGAAAAATGTGAATGCTAATTGGAAATCATTTCAGAACACTTTACTAGATGCCCCCAAAAGCTCCAAGAGCACAATCCAGGAAGAAGTCTGTACTGGTTAAAAAAATGACCTGACTTAGAGGAGAAGTGAAGATATCCATAAAAGAGTACATATATAACAAATGGAAGAAAGGGGAAGCTGATAGTAATGAATATAAATCAGAAGTTAGGAATTGTAGAAAATTGAAAAGGAAAACTAAGAAACATAACAGAGTTTGTTTCTATGGCCACCAGAGTTAAGGACAATAAGAAGGAGTGTTTTAAAATATATTAGAAACAAAAATAATCCTGATAATGCTATTGGTCCATTATTAGATGGAGATGGTAGAATTCTTAATAATAATGCAGAAAAGGCAGAAGTGTTCAATAAATATTTTGTTCTGTATCTGAGGAAAAACAGATGACATAGTATCATCATATGGTGATGACACTCTTTCCATTCCACTAGTAGCTCTGAAGAATGTTAAACAGAAGCTACTAAAATTGGACATTTTAAAATCAGCAGGTCCAGATAGCTTGCATTAAAGAGCTGTCTGAGGAACTTGCTGTAGTGTTAATGCTGAATTTCAATAAGTCTTGGAGCACTAGGGAAATTCCAGCAGACTGGAAGAACCCTAATGTTGGGCCCATTTTTAAAAGGGAAAATGGGATGATCCAGGTAGTTATAGGCCTGTCAGCCTGACATAGATCCTGAGCAAGATAATGAAGTGGCTGGTACAGGATTCAATTAATAAAGAATTAAAGGAAGGTAATGTAATTCATACAAATCAACACAGGTTTATGGTAAATAGATTCTGTCAACCTAATTTGATATCTTTTTCTAAAATAAGAGTACAAGTTTGGATGACAAAGGTAATAGTGTTGATGTAATATACTTAGACTTCTGTAAAGCTTTTGACTTACTACTGTATGACATTTTGATTTAAAAACTAAAATGTTATAAACTTAACCTGACATGCATTAATGGATTAAAAACTGGCTAAATGATAGGTCTCAAAATGTAATTGTAAACACAGAATCATTCTTGAGCTGGTGTGCTCCGAGTGGGGTCCTGAAGGGATTTGTTCTTGGCCCTACACTGTTTAACATTTTTGTCAATGACCTGGAAGAAAACCTCAAACCATCACTGATAAAGTTTGAAAATCATACAAAAATTGAGGAATGATAAATAATGAAGAGGACTGGTCACTGATTCAGGGTGATCTGGATCACTTTGTAAATTGGACAAAAGGAAACAATACACACGTAAATATGGCTAAATGTAAATGTATATATCAAGGAACAAAGAATGCAGGCCATACTTACAGGATGCAGTGGGAAGCAATGACTCTGAAAAAGATTTGAGGGTCGTGGTGGATAATCATTCAACATGAGAGGCTATGGCCAAACAAACGTATGTGATCCTGGGATGCATAAACAAGGGAATCTCAAGTATGAGTAGAGAGGTTATTTTACCTCTATATTTGGCATTGGTGTGAGCACTGTTGGACTACTGTGTCCAGTTTTGGTGCCCACAATTCAAATGGGAGGTTGGTAAATTGGAGAGGATTCAGAGACCAGGCACAACAATGGATTATAAAACATGCCTTATAGTGATAGACTCAAAGAGCTCAATCTATTGAGCTAAACAAAGAGAATGTTAAAGGTGACTATAGTCTATAAGTCTATAAGTATCTACCTGGGGAACCCATTTTTAATAATGAGCTCTTCAATCCAGCAGACAAAAGAATAATACAATCCATTAGCTGGAAGTTGAAGCTAGACAAATTCAGACTGGAAATAAGGCATACATTTTTAACAGTGAGGTAAGGTTAATTAACCATTCGAACAATTTAACAAGGGTTGTGGTGGATTCTCCATCACTCACAATTTTTAAATCAAGATTGGATGTTTTTTCTAAAAGATACACTCTAGGAATTATTTTGTGGAAGTTCTCTGGGCTGTGTAATACAGGAGGTCAGACTAGATTATCATATTCCCTTCTGGCCTTTGAATCTATAACACCATTTGTCTTATCTGAAACTAAAAATAATACATTTGTAAATGTAGAACTGTCACCTTGTGTAATATGTCTCCTGAGTGTGCATCTTATATTTTCTTTATCAGATATATTGTTTTATCTGTTAAATGAAAAATTTCACTGAGTATTTGTATGGCTGATCTGTAATCAGTTTATAGCATATTGTGTGTGCAGGACATTCCTTTCAGTAGCTCTGTTCTTCTAAGGGTATGTCTATACTTACGCGGTAGTTCGACGGCTGGCTATCGAACTTCCGGGTTCGATTTATCGCGTCTGGTCTGGACGCAATAAATCGATCCCGGCAGTGCTCGCCGTCGACTGCGGTACTCCAGCTCGGCGAGAGGAGTACCGCGGAGTCGACGGGGGAGCCTGCCTGCCACGTGTGGACCGCGTCTGAACCGCGGTAAGTTCGAACTAAGGTATGTCGACTTCAGCTACGTTATTCACGTAGCTGAAGTTGCGTACCTTAGTTCGAATTGGGGTGTTAGTGTAGACCAGGCCTAAGAGATGTTCCTAAATTGAAAAGCCAGATGAAATAAAGTCTATTTAAACAAAAAAAAAATTGTGCACATTTCTTTCCACTTTGTTGCCTGTATTTCGTAGTTAAAGCACTGTCACAATGTGCAAGACAGTGGGCCCACACCAGAACACCTGATTCTATGGACTACCATAATAGTAGGAAAATATGGATCCAAATGTTGTGATTGGGGTCTACCTTTGTAATAGGTAGAGCCAGAAAACTAAATATGAACACATCTGAACTATGTATAAGTTTGGATTTGGATCTGAACTCAGATGTGAATTTTGTGGCTTGGGTCCTTCTCCATTTGTGGTTATAAAACTATTTGAAAAGAAGAACAAATAAGCATGTTAAAAGAGATGTTTCAGGTCAGTGCACAAAGCTGTCATTCTGAGTTGGCGCCAACATGTTACTAAAAGTTGTATTTATAGTCCAGCATGAATCAATCAAGAGTTTTAGTACACGGTACTTTACAGTGAGTGATGGAATGATGGATGTCATCATGTTTTTCTTTGGCTTTGTGTCTAAGTACAGAATGTGTTCATTATGAATTGAAGAAAATGACAACTTACAAAGGAAGAATTGGATTCAGGACCCATTTAAAATAAATATTTAATAAAAACCTGTACGAATAATTTGTTCCATAAATATATTTTCTTAGGAAACCCATATAACACATTATTGTTATAGACAGTCTTATCTTAGCTACATATTTTAAAAGAAAATAATTACCATGAGAAACATCTACTGTAACCTTTATAGAGGAAGTCTAAAGAAATAATTGTGCTCTCAGTTAACAATGGTGTAAATCAGGACTAACTTCACAGAGTTAGGCCAGTGTAAAATTGGTTGAAGTGAGACAAGATTCAGGTCTGCCATCTCTACTAGTCTCAAATTAAATCAACTTTTATTTAGGTTTTTGAGACTGCAGCATTCTTTTTCTTCGTGCCCTCATCTTGACTACTTTGTGTCCCAATACTCTTCCTGCCTCCATTACCATCTGTGAGCAATCTGTATTCCAGGCCTTACCATTAATTTGTGTCATGTCTTGAAAACTGCAATCCCACACCAGTTGCAAAAATTTCATTTGTGTTCAGGAGGAGTTTTCAAGCTGTTTATGTGTGTGGTGTGTGTGTGAGTGTAACTAAACTGCTCATCCCCTCCTTCATATGGCTTTATGAAATTTACACAGACATGTGCATACAGAGTATAGCTTGGTTCTGAAGATAGAGAATAAAGACAAACTTTTCCACCTGCTGATGGGACTGACCAAACTGTTACTTAAAATTTATGCTAACAGATCTGGATTCTGCCCATAGATATACATTGAAAACTTATGACTCCGTAAGCAAGTGCACAAGACCTCAGGTACAGCAAGGGTGAAATATTTCAAATTGTTCCAAGCAGTGGAGAACACCTACAAAGCTGAAATCCCCACCCACCAGAGAACAGAGCTCTGCAGTGACTCGCTGCACTGGAATGTGGAATAAGGTATTAATAATATGGTGGGACAGACATGGTCAAACCCCACATTAGGGAGATGCGGAGGGCCTTGATCATGACTCCTCTCCCGAGCCTGGAGTAGAGGCTGTGACCTTGTGCAGATTCCTGAGTTAATTGGAGTTAAGCATTCTGTCCCACAGCCCCTTGACTGTGCTCCACTACTCGGCCTTAAGCACATAGCTCAAAATAAAAACATAAACCAGCTAACAAAACCAGCTCATGGACAGACTTCCCCTCCTTTTCTTGCTCTGTACAGCCCTATTTATTGGGAGGGTCTCAGAAGAGAGGGGGAAGTGCCACTCTGTGGAACTGTCAACAAGAGTCAATGAAACACTTTCAATGGAAAATGAAAACCTTCCTTTGACAATCTCTTAGGATCTAACATAGAATTTGCCACACCAGATCAAACCATTTCTTCATCAGATATGGTATCCTGGATCTGTCGGTACTTCAGAGGAAATTGAAAACTACTGCAATCCTCCTTGCCCATTGGGAAATAAAGTAGGAGAAAAATTCCTTCCTGATTCATGCAAGGTAAGCATATGCCCTGAAAAATTTTATTTTGGTTTCACAGGAGGCTTCACTTAGTGGTGGAATTTTAGATTCCTTATATGTTGTGGCAGATTTAATAATTTATGTGGCCAGACACACATCTAACTAATCCAAAATAAAATGTACACTGTCCTCTTTCCCTCCTCTCCTGATTATGCCTGGAGAAACGACGAAACTATCCCTCAGATTTAATAAATTTGTATGACCAAAGGAAAAGGGGGGTTGCTGCTATCTGCCGCTCACATCCATATATGCGACATTCCCCTTCCTCCACAGCAATTAACTTAATTTGACAAACCACACCAAGAACCAGGCATAGTCTCACATTCTATTCATTCTGTACAGTGAATACTCTTAAAAACTATCAACATGACAGAAGAACTGTGTCTAATTAACACTCTCCTAATATCTCGACAAATAACAAACCTGCTGTTGGGACAAATACTTTCACAGTTCCTTATCAAATTAGGGCAAAAGCTCTCCTAATGAGCTAAAATCAATTAAGGTGACATTAAAATGAATTGATTTGTGCTGTTAGCAAAAGATATTTGCCTGACGGTTTGCAATGTGAAAAGGAAATGCTAAAGCTTTTTAGTACAGTTAATGAGGGGCTGGTGCTTGAAGGTGTTACCAGTGAGAAAATTACATCTACTGAGATTTATGCTGGAAGCAACCTTGGTATAGCAGCAGCTGACATGCAATGCTGGACACATCAAAGGGGTATTGTTTGGGATTTTTGAATTTTGATGTCACTCTTATTCAAAACGAGGTAGATAACAGAGGCCCATATGTTTCCCTGATGCATGAATGCAGGTGGAGAGGAATAATTCAGCGTGAAAATTCTGCGGCTCCAGTGGAGATATAGAGTCCAGGCATTCTTCTTTTGGCCCACAAGATCAGCAGGTGGGCCAAGTGGGTAGATGGAGGGACCTGAAAAGATAGTGGAGTCCAGGAGATCCTGGACCCACTGCAGTCAGTGAAAGTTTTGACATCAACTTCAGTGGGGCCAGGATTCCACCTCAGAGATCTATGTCTTCCTCCTACCAATAGTCAGCTGCTGTATTCCAATTGCACATCCCGGGTCTCCCCGAATGCTTTATGTATCCCACACTCCCAAATTCCAACTGAAACCACTGAACTTGTTGAGATTTGAAGAGACAAAGTGGGTGAGGTAATATCTTTTATTGGACCACTTCTGTTGGTGAGTGAGACAAGATTTGAAGGCCGTAGTCAGCCAACAGATTTTAAAATCTGAATGAGGCTTGGGATCCATTCCAAATTTGGGTGAAGTTCATGCTATTTTTTCATCTTTGCCCAAAGCAGTCTGTATGCCATTGTCAGGCTCTTCATTGCTCAGGGAGGTTGAGTTATACACTCAGAGGGATATATATTCAGTCCACATGTGGTATTATTGGAAATACTGGGTATAGAGCAGGAGCATTGTAGAGCCCATAATTTAAACCAGAAAATCTTGTGATCCATTTTGCAATCAAACATTGCTAATGCTATATTCAGCTATCTGGAATGTTATGAACATCTCAGGCTGCATTACATTTCTTCTGTGCTTAGTCAGAATCAATATAGACTAGACTAGACTAGAAAGAGGGATGACATTTCTCTGAATAATGGTGGAGTTTGAGCCAAATTGGAGAAGAGACACTTTGTTGCATCATTGTCCACACTGGATGAGCAGGGTGCTGACATTAGCAATGGACTTGATTCTCCTCTCACTTTCAGTGATATAAATCAGAAGTAAGTCAATGAAGTTACATGGTTGCAGAGCCAATGTGAGAGAAGAATAAAGTTCAATTTGTGTAAGAGATGTGAAGATGAGAACTGACAGGGAATAGGGTCCTTTCTCATTTAGAAATTCAAAGAACAGGGGGGTTTATTTACCATTTGGCCAGGTGTTTGTATGTTCTAAAAATGGTAGGTGTGGCATCTGTTTCTACCTGTTTGGATTTTCAGAGCTAGGTATAATGGATTATTGATAATGATAAAACAACCTAGATTTGATCAGAGTTTAAAAAATACTGACATTCAATATTTAAGGCCTTTTTACTCAATTAGCTATATCCCACGAAAAAGAAGATTGAAAATGATCATAAACTACAAGACAAAAACAAATTGTGAAAATCAATCTTACTCAAGCTTTTCAATTAAAACATTTAATCAAATTAGAGGACAACATCAGTAAAAACACAAAACAGAGCTAAATAGTAATTGGTTTTAATCATATTTGTTTTTTATGGATACCTTAAATCATTGTGTTGTAATTCTAGCATATAGCAAACCTGTTCTTGACCTTGGAGTTAATTTCTCAGAAGCTTTATTTATTGCTAATGTGCTGATATATTTGTGTATGTGTGCACGCATATATATGCATATATTTATATAAATAAATAAGAGGGAAATAGATGTAACATGAACTGAAATAACAACATAGAATCTGATTACATTTAAAGCCCTTAATGATGATGAGGGAATCTAAAGAATCATGATAAGAGACTTCCATGGTTATTTCATGAAGAAAGTATTTTATGGTTAACATAAATCAGCTCTTCAATAATGCAATACCCTTTTACTCTATTGATGCCAGGCTACTCCGTATAAACTACTGAAATTGTGTAAAAGCCATTTAGCCTTCTCTTGACAGATTAATGAAATGGGACTCTTAGACCAAGTTACCCAGCTTATGCATTAAGGCAAAATCCTCAGCTCCAGACCTAGCCGAGCAATTGAACTGGGCAGATGTGGAAGGTGGCAGAATTTTCCACCCCAGGCTGTATAGCAACCCCAGAGCCACACCAAGGAAGCTACTTGAGCCATGGTCCCAATGCACCTTTTCAGCCCGGTTTCTGTCCCCGCTTTTCTTAGTGGAATAGCCCAGTTCCCTAAGAGGAGCCTGTGGGACATGGGGTAGCATGGTATGCCCACTTTTACTCACTTTGCACAGGTGTAAATGACTATACTAAATGTAACGCAGTGCAGAATCAGGTCCAGTGTGCCTGCAAGGCATGCTGGGGTTCGGCCTTTAAATTGCTTCACTGTCCAGCCAAGGACCCAATCTATCTTTGATATTAGATAAGGAAAGCTGTTTCCTACAGCGTAGTTCTCCATGGAAGTTAAATACTTCTCCAGAATCTCTTGATCTCTATGATTTGCAGCAGGAACTGGCTTTGCACTTTGAAACAGCAGCTCTACATTAGAGGAGTTGCATTCCCTAGATAGAGAGTCACGGTATCTGGGTTCTAAAACTGGCTCTGTCACTGACTTACTGTTAGACTGAGGCAAATCATATAAACCCCCCGTGCCTCAGTTTCCCCAAGCCGTAAAATGGGGATAATTCCTATTTCACAAGGGTGTTTGGTGTTCGTTATTGTTTGTAAAGCATTGTTTGATCTCTGATAAAAGGCTCTGTAGAAGAGTAAAGGCTCTTCTGAGCATGTCCTAGGAGAATGGGCCCATAGAATGTCTAATATAGTGTTCCATGTCCACCAATAGTGGGAAGAGTTTGTTCACCTTGAACACTTCTTCGGATATGTGAAGAGATGCTAGCAGCCATGAGTGCTATTTCTTTTTTTAAAAGAAGATTCCCCTTTAAAATAAAAATGAACCATTATGTAGCTTTGGATAATGTATTCAATAGAAGATAGGGCTTTTTCCCTCTGAAATAACAAAACAGAAATATTTGGGTAGTGCAGTAATGAGTTGAGTAAATGCTTTTAACAACATGCTTGTTTGCAAATACCTTAAGCGTTTCAGATCCCAGAACAGATCTTTGTAAGCTAAAGATGTTGGCTTTTATGTACAACTTATTTGCTTCAATTATCAAATATTTCTTGAACATCTCTTTATATCCGTGTGTTGCTGGGTTCCTGACATATTTAATTTTATTAGACTGCACAAGAAAATTGTGTGCTTTGATTTATTTAGAAAAACTGCACATTGTTTATGTGTATATCTTCACTGCAAGACAGCTACAGAAACAATGAAAACAGAGCAAGCTTGAACAGCAGAAGACATATCTGTATATATATTTTTACAAAAGCATTGAGATTCAGCAACTTTTGTATAATCTATATCTAAAAAATAAATACCAGCTAGGTAGTCTTCATGTTCCTGATACTGCTGCTTCATGTTCCTGATACTGTACATCCATGCAGAATTAATTTGATATACTGCTGGATATGTCAGGTGCGATCTAGTACATTCTGTTGATTCAAATGGAATGATGATAGACCATTGGGCTGACTCTCCTTTCACTTTGGGTCTGATTCAAAACCACTGAAGGCAATTGAAAGGTTCCTATTGATTCAATGGGCTTTGTAACAGCAGAGGCAGATTAAGGTTTCCCGGGTTCCTGAGTCAGAGCAAGTGGGAGGCTGCTCCCTATCTCTTCCACCTGCGGTCCCGCCCCCACAGCCCCACTCCTTTCTTCCCCTTCCCCGCAACCCCGCCCCTGTTCCACCCAGGTCCCACAACCCGTTTGCTCCTTTCTGCCCCCCCACCCACAGCCCCAAGACCAGAGAAGCTCTGTCTCTATGCCATTACCCTGGGGCTTTATCAGAGAGTGAGAGTTCCTACAGTACCAGGGCCGCAGCGGGGGTCCGGGTGCTGGGGCTTCCCCGCCCCGCCCACCTGGTGCTTCTGCCGGAGAGCGGGGTTGGGCACAGGGGCTTCCCCTGCCTCCCCGCGGCTTTTGCAAGGAGGGGGTCAGGACACTGGAGGCTTCCTCTGCTGGGAACAGAGTCGAAGGGCTTCCCCTGTCCTGTGGCTTCTGCGGGGGATGGGGTTGGGGGGTTCTTCTGTGGGGACTTCGGCCAACCCACTGCGGGGGTATCCCCTGTCCTGCGGCTTCTGCCAGGAACCGGGGGTACTGGGAGGGGGCTTCCCTCGCCCCACCCAGCGGGCAGCAGAAACCGGGGGCCCCCCAGTTGCCCAGGGCCCCTGGGCCTGGGCTCCATGGGCCCAGTGGCTAATCCACCACTGGTAACAGGCCCTTACACCAGTTTCATACAGGTATAAGTCCACTGACTTCCAAGGTGTTGCTCTTGGTTTACACAAAGAGGAAATGAGACATAACAGCAACACAGCAGACTCAGCAGGAAAAGCGCTAAAGCTAACATTTTCTGAATTGTTCACTAATTTCGTGTACCTTCAATTTTGAGTGCCCCAAGTGAGGCACCCGAGGCCTGATTTTCAAAGGAGCAACCATGTAAGTCAATTGAAGCACATAAAATTTGAGAACGCTTCCAAAAATGAAGCTGTAAAGCATGTGACAAAAGACTTTAATTGAAGTTAAGTTCATGGGCATTGTCATATTTCATAATTAAATTAAACTGCAGTCTCTGAGGAGCCATTGCAAAGGGTATAATATAATTATTGTTTTTAAAACTTTGTACAAAACCAGGCCAAAGACTAAAAAAAGTAACTCATACAACTGCTAAGCCAATGGATTGTGTGATGCTTGTAGCAGCATCTGTGAATTGTATGCTCAGGTTCAACCTGAAGGGCTAATTGGTGAATTCAAGGGAGCTGAAAACAAAACAAAGAAAGTTTAAAATCAGTTATCTGCTAAATTCCCCTCCCCATGGCATTCAGCACATGACCCTACCTGTATCTCTCCACTTCATCAACTCTCCCATCTCATTTTAAATTTCACCCAAGAACATCCCTTTTCTCCCTTCATTAGACCTATTAACCTCATTCTCCCTCTAGAAATATTTATTAATTAACTCCATAAAGAGTATTTGAGGATATGATTTGTATGATGCCATTAAAAACTGCATATATGCATAATATTTTATAAATAAATATATTTGCAGGTCATCTTTAAGGACAGGTTGTTAATGACACTTTTAAAGGACTCATGGACTTTTAAGGTCAGAAGGAACCGTTAGCTGACCATAGCACAGGCTGTTTTAATCCAGTGTACTGCACCGAGCCCAATAACTTGTGTCTGAAACTTTTTCAACACATAAACACCACAGCAGGCCATTCTCAGAGTTCCCCTTTGCTTTCCATCTATCAGACTTGCAGCTTTCAAGCAGTTTTCACATTTTACATGACTGAATCCACACAAGATCTCCACTCCCCAGAGTGGGTTAATTCATCCCATTGCAAGTGATCCTATGCAAAGCAGTAGCACTACAGTAGCCTCACCTAAGCTAAGCAAAAAATATAACTTTTGTAACCCGCATGATTTAGTGGATCGCCATTGGTCTTTGTGGCCTTAGCAACATTACAGGCCGTATTGGATGAACTGTTCTAGCTGAGGTACAGAAATGTTTTGCTTTATCACCAGATTGTTCTCCATTTTCTATATTTTTCATCTACACTTTATTTTGCCTATTACCTGAAATTAGGTTTTCCAGGTAATGTTTGATGTGTCTGCTCTTGTGAGATTTTGCAGATTGTTCAGGTAAGCACCCAAACTTTCACTATGTGCTTAGACTGAATATAAACAATTTACAAATATCCTCATGTATTCTCTGTGCATCAGTCATCATTGCATACCCACCACCAACAATTTAAAATGCCTTGTGGGACTTGGCTGTTGAAAATAGTAAAATTCTTCTACATCCAGTGAACACATTAGCCATTAAGGAAGCCCATAGACAATGGATGGTGTATCAGAAAACAAAAGCTAACATATTTATAAAGTGACTTTACAACCACAAAACTGCAAAATAAAAGCAATAATGTCTTAACTTTCAGTCCAATTATTCTTACAGTTTATCTAGTTTCAAGCGTATTGATCAACAGTACATTGGTTTTTATCCACAGAACATATGGAAACCATTTCATAGATGCAGCCAACCTATAGAAAGAATAACAAAAACAGACTGTATGACAATGAAGAAACTGGAGAAAGCTTTTGTGTGTATGTGTGTATATATATAAATAAAATATGTCAAGAAATTTTTTCCCCACAAAAAAATGTTGACTGAATATGATTTTTGGTTGTTCCCTTTCATCAAAAATGTTCAGGTTTTCTCAAAAAAGAAAAGAAAAAGTTGATGAAAACAATTTTTCCACCAAACTTTCAATTTTGTCAAAAAGCTATTATTTCAACAGCAAATGTTGACCAGTTCTAGTGTATAATATACATCATACTTTGGACCCCTGAGAAACCAGTTACTATAAATCCTCAGTGTAATTAATCTGGAAGAGATGGATGCTTGCAGATCAATGAATAGCATAGATTAGAGTTTAACAACAAGTCAAACAACTACACAGGTAGCAACGAATGGGAAGAAAACAAATGGGTGAGTTCTTGAGTAAATTATTGCTGCAGGGTTTGAAGCTTATATAGACTGTGTACTATAAGGGGCTGAAAACAAACACTGGAGCAATGAGTTCAATGTTTCTACATCTGATTTTAAATTTTTGCTACAGGCTTTGTTTAGAATATCTGAGTGGAAGCTGGTAGAACAGCTAAACATTTTTAGTGATTGCAAATGAGAAGGCAGGTTAGTTAGGTATAGGTATTAGCCAGCACACTTAGGCTCTGAGTCACTGCCTATTAAATTCAATATGAGCCATTGACTTAAGTGGGCATTGGCTCAGATCCCTATTGAACAACAAACATATTAATTTTAGAATGCCTACCAGACCCTGACAGGTGCAATAAAAAGGAGAGGACATTACCTGAAATAATAAGAATCAAATTGGGCTCTCCAGTGCAAGGTGTGGTGTGGGAGAACACATACCAATGTGATATATGCCATCATGGGCCAGCAATGCCCCTCTGCCATGTACATTGGCCAAACCGGATAGTCTCTACGCAAAAGAATAAATGGCTACAAACCAGACGTCGAGAATTATAATATTCAAAAACCAGTCGGAGAACACTTCAACCTCCCTGGATACTCAATTACAGACCTAAAAAACAGACTCCAATGAGAAACTGCAGACGTGGAATTAATTTGCAAACTGGACACCATTAATTAGGCTTGAATAAAGACTGGGAGTGGATGGGTCATTACACAAACTAAAAACTATTTCCCCATGCTAATTTTCCCCCCTCTCATTACTCACATCTTTTTGTCAACTGTTTGAAATGGGCCATCCTGATTATCACTACAAAAGTTTTTTTTCTCCTGCTGCTAATAGCCCATCTTAATTGATTTGTCTCCTTAGAGTTGGTATGGCAACCCCCATCTTTTCATGTTCTCTGTATATAGATTCATAGATTCTAGGACTGGAAGGGACCTCGAGAGGTCATCGAGTCCAGTCCCCTGCCCGCATGGCAGGACCAAATACTGTCTAGACCATCCCTGATAGACATTTATCTAACCTACTCTTAAATATCTCCAGAGATGGAGATTCCACAACCTCCCTAGGCAATTTATTCCAGTGTTTAACCACCCTGACAGTTAGGAACTTTTTCCTAATGTCCAACCTAGACCTCTCTTGCTGCAATTTAAGCCCATTGCTTCTTGTTCTATCCTTAGAGGCTAAGGTGAACAAGTTTTCTCCCTCCTCCTTATGACACCCTTTTAGATACCTGAAAACTGCTATTATGTCCCCTCTCAGTCTTCTCTTTTCCAAACTAAACAAACCCAATTCTTTCAGTCTTCCTTCATAGGTCATGTTCTCAAGACCTTTAATCATTCTTGTTGCTCTTCTCTGGACCCTTTCCAATTTCTCCACATCTTTCTTGAAATGCGGTGCCCAAAACTGGACACAATACTCCAGCTGAGGCCTAACCAGAGCAGAGTAGAGCGGAAGAATGACTTCTCATGTCTTGCTCACAACACACCTGTTAATACATCCCAGAATCACGTTTGCTTTTTTTTGCAACAGCATCACACTGTTGACTCATATTTAGCTTGTGGTCCACTATAACCCCTAGATCCCTTTCTGCCGTACTCCTTCCTAGACAGTCTCTTCCCATTCTGTATGTGTGAAACTGATTTTTTCTTCTTAAGTGGAGCACTTTGCATTTGTCTTTGTTAAACTTCATCCTGTTTAACTCAGACCATTTCTCCAATTTGTCCAGATCATTTTGAATTATGACCCTGTCCTCCAAAGCAGTTGCAATCCCTCCCAGTTTGGTATCATCCGCAAACTTAATAAGCGTACTTTCTATGCCAATATCTAAGTCGTTAATGAAGATATTGAACAGAGCCGGTCCCAAAACAGACCCCTGCGGAACCCCACTCGTTATGCCTTTCCAGCAGGATTGGGAACCATTAATAACAACTCTCTGAGTACGGTTATCCAGCCAGTTATGCACCCACCTTATAGTAGCCCCATCTAAATTGTATTTGCCTAGTTTATCGATAAGAATATCATGCGAGACCGTATCAAATGCCTTACTAAAGTCTAGGTATACCACATCCACAGCTTCTCCCTTATCCACAAGACTCGTTATCCTATCGAAGAAAGCTATCAGATTGGTTTGACATGATTTGTTCTTTACAAATCCATGCTGGCTGTTCCCTATCACCTTACCACCTTCCAAGTGTTTGCAGATGATTTCCTTAATTACTTGCTCCATTATCTTCCCTGGCACAGAAGTTAAACTAACTGGTCTGTAGTTTCCTGGGTTGTTTTTATTTCCCTTTTTATAGATGGGCACTATATTTGCCCTTTTCCAGTCTTCTGGAATCTCTCCCGTCTCCCATGATTTTCCAAAGATAATAGCTAGAGGCTCAGATACCTCCTCTATTAGCTCCTTGAGTATTCTAGGATGCATTTCATCAGGCCCTGGTGACTTGCAGGCATCTAACTTTTCTAAGTGATTTTTAACTTGTTCTTTTTTTATTTTATCTGCTAAACCTACCCCCTTCCCATTAGCATTCACTATGTTAGGCATTCCTTCAGACTTCTCGGTGAAGACCGAAACAAAGAAGTCATTAAGCATCTCTGCCATTTCCAAGTTTCCTGTTACTGTTTCTCCCTCTTCACTAAGCAGTGGGCCTACCCTGTCTTTGGTCTTCCTCTTGCTTCCATATATATATATATATATATCTTCCTACTGTATTTTCCACTCCATGCATCTGATGAAGTGGGTTTTAGCCCATGAAAGCTTATGCCCAAATAAATTTGTTAGTCTCTAAGGTGCCACAAGTACTCCTGATTCTTAGTGCAAAATATGTACAAGATCCCTGTTTCTGTGTGAAGTCCAAGGGGGCTCGACGAATGTGAAGCGCAAGCTGGTTTTCTATCTTGAGAAGAACTTGGATAAATTCAAATGGCAGCAACTGAAGTTACTGAGAAAAAATGGAGGAAACAAAACAGATCACAAAGAGAAGGACAAAGCAATTTGAAAGGATCACTGTCAGCAGGGAGCACAGCAGGATAAAACTAAGGATTTATTTCAACGGGAGTTAGGTACCTACACACTTTACAAGATCCCAGTAAGTGCCTATTTGCATCTTCAGGTGCATACATACTTTTCAAAATATGGCCCTTTAACCTCAAAGGATGAAAAAAATCACATGGTGGGGATCTTCAGATAGTTTAAATTGTGTAGTTCCAGTGAAGTTAATGGAGCTATGTTGATTTACCCCAACTCAGGTTCTGGCCATACTGTGACTAATTGGAGAGATTATAATGCTGCATCATGCAGTGTTATATTAATGGGCCATAAGGCTAATGGTGGAGAGGCATTACTTTCCAGGGTAATTATTGCAGGACTAATAAGGCCTGGTCTACACTAGGACTTTAATTCGGATTTAGCTGCCTTAATCCGAATTAACCCTTCACCCGTCCACACTACAGAGCCAGTTAATTCGAATTAAAGGGCCCTTTAAATCGATTTCTGTACTCCACCTCGACGAACGGAGTAGAGCCTAAATCGATTTTGTTAATTCGAATTAGGGTTAGTGTGGACGCACACCACCGAATTACTGTGTTTAAGTTAATGGGGTAGTGTGGCCGCACACCACCGAATTAATGTGGTTTAAAACCGAATTAAGGTGCTTAGTGTGGCCGCGCACAATCGAATTTATACAACCTGTTTCCCAAATTCGAATTATCTAAATTCGGATTAATCCTGTAGTGTAGACATACCCAAAGATATCATGTTCATAGAGATGTAGCCGATGTTCAGATGAGTAATTTCATTTGGGCAGGTTGAAGCATAATGATTGTAATTCCTCACCTGTTCCAATATAAAGACAGGATGTTCAACCTGTTTATGACTTAGTGTTATCCAGAAGCACAAGGTGGATTATTAGGATTTGTAATCATTAAAGAAATTCTAAAATGTAACATTTAAAGTAGCCACAAAAAGTGAAACCCCTTTTGGTACTCCAGATGTATCCATCTCCCATGATAATGGAGACATAGCACTAGTATTTAAGAGATGTTTGACAGATGGTGTTGTTTAAAAACAGGTTTGATACATTTTATTAGGTGCTTACATGTCTTTAAACTCAGATTTTCTAAAACATATACAAGCTGCCCCTTGATCTCCCTGATACACCACAATTAGACTCAGGAAGATATTTATAATGCTGTCACTGCCTATTTTATTTTTCTTTTAACATTATAAATGACAACATATTAAGAGATATTCAAAAAATTACATTACAATATATGGAACTTGATCTGGTCCCATTTGAAGTCAATGGGAGTTTTATCATTGACTTAAACAGGAGCAGGAATCAGCCCTAGAAGCAGATGGGAGGAAATATTGCTATCTTGCTTCATAGTGATCATGTACTGAGGAGCTGAGCACATGCAACTCCCATTGACTTCCATGAGATCTGACACATTGTTCAGCTAAAGCCAAACATTTTTTCAAAATGCATGGGATTTTTTGATTATTTTTAATCACTGTAGTTTCAATGGTAAAGGCCAGAAAAGTCTACAAATATTAACATTTGCAAATAGAGATTGTAACAAATTAGTTTTGAATTTGGATTGTTTTTCTGGTTGTCTAAACTTTGTAAATTCTTTCTAATTAATTCAATTAGTTACAAAATTCTGAATATATTTGTATAAATTCCACTAAATGTAACTGACTTTACACATATTTTAAAGACGCTTTTGGGCCCTTGTTTGGATAAGAAATTGGGTGCTAGATTGAATGGGCTCAGAAAGCTTGCCATATGAAGTACAGTAGGAAACAGAACTTAAAGAAGCAGCAGTAAAACCTAAGGCTACGTCTTCACTATGGGGGGGGGTCGATTTAAGATACGCAAATTCAGCTACGCGAATAGCGTAGCTGAATTCGACGTATCGCAGCCGACTTACCCCGCTGTAAGGACGGTGGCAAAATCGACCTCCACGACTTCCCGTCGACGGCGCTTACTCCCACCTCCGCTGGTGGAGTAAGAGCGTCGATTCGGGGATCAATTGTCGCGTCCCGATTCAGGCGGGTAGTGTAGACCTAGCCTTAGACAACTTATGCTTTGAAGGGGAAGCTCAGTCAATACATCTGCAAAGGGAGAGATGGGGGAGGTGACATAATTTAGTTATATAACTCGGTACACAGAAATGGAAGAAAAAGCCTATTACAGAGATACAGGTAAAGGGCCTGAGCATAGAAGTCGGTGAGTTTTGTTCTTGCAATTTTGCAACATCCTACTTACATGTATAACCCCTCTCAAAATGAGCATGCAACCTTGACATGCATTTGTCACACACATGTGCACACACTCAGTTAAAAAACTGCCTTACTGCATTAGATCATGCATATTTTCAGTGTTGTTGTAGCTGTGTTGAGCCCAGAATACGAGAGCGCCAAGGTGGCTGAGGTAATCTCTTTTATTGGACCAACTTCTGTTGAAGAAAGAAAAGCTTTTGAGCTTGCAGAGAGCTCTTCTTCAGATTCTTCTTAGATCATGCAGTCAATTTTTTTGTAATCACAGGATATAGTCACAGGGCCAACTTTTGGTCCCATTGATGACAAAACTCCCATTGATTTCAATGGATCAGTCCCCCATAACATCTGGTTTATATTTAAGCAGAAAGATGGAACATCTATAACATAACTTGTAGGAATTGCCACTTGTCTGAACAAATACCAAATACTTCAGCAGTTGAGCAAACACAGATGTTACCGGTAGGTGTTACATTCTTCCCAAACTTCACCTGATTATCAACCAAGCACAAACAAGTACTTGCAAACTACCATCTAACTGATACAATGAAGCATGCAGAGTAGATTAGGCCACATTTTTCTGATGGAGGATGACTGCTATATTATGTTCATAGAGAGTAAAGCTTTTTACAACATGCTGAAGGCCCTCTCCTAATGGGCCTGCGGTGACTCGTTCTCATTTCATGGCAATGAAATCATTTTGGCACTTTTCAATGTTAAAGGGGTATGAGAACAAGAGGAAGTCAGGCTGACAACTCCACCTCAGCCCACCTCACCTATCACCACCATCTTCTCTGTAAGTTCATCAATCTGCTCCAGTTTGTCAACCTTTGGTTAACTCAACTAGCAGCTTAAACCAGTACATGGTGTTCTCTTTCCCACATCTTCCCCACACTGCCCAGGAGGTCAGGCTTTCATCACCTGTCCCCTCTCTTTATCCTGGCCAGGGTCTTGATTATTTTTTCTATCACTCCTCCTAATGGTGGGCTGGTTCCCCAAGCAGGGATGCCCTGTCTTTCTCCCATTCACTCCATGATAAGGGTAAAGGCAGCTGGTAGGGAGAGGCTGTTTTCCTCTCTGCTTGACTGGAGGTCAGGAGAAAGAGGAGTGCCCAGCCAACTGTAGTTCAAAGGTCGTCTGCTTGCTGGGACAGACCAGGATAATTAAGGGTACTGAATAGTGCTCCTAGCTTATGTCTGTTCTGGTCAGCAGCAGATGACAGACAGGTGGGGGAGACTTGAATCTCTAATAATCAAACCTCTGCTGAAATATTTGGTCATTTTTGGATGCGGAATATTGTGTAGCCAATACCTGAGCTATCCTCTCAATGATTAGTTGATTTGTTTATTCCTAGGAGGGGGTGAAGGAGCTACTCTCCTGTGTAGCCTCCTCCTGCTTGCCGAAAAGGAGAGAAATGTAGGACACCCCAGGAAACATATGAAGACGGGGGAAGTCTCTGGAGCAGATAGTGAATCTGCCATCTGCCCTCAAAATTATGGAAGGTAGGAGGTTTGCAAGCCATTTGACCTCAGCCAGAAGGAAACCCCTGGTAATGAGCATGGTGGTTTGTCAGGAGTGTGGTTCTGTCAAGAGGCCTATTATGTAGGTCCAGGGGCCTACTGGGCGCCTCTATGGGTGTAGCTAGCTCAGATTAGATTCTGCACCTTTTGGAGCTCTAAAACCTCTGAAGTTTGTCCTTGTTTTGATAGGCAGTGTTGCAATGTTGAGTACTGCTCCTACAAGCATATTTGTAGGGGTGAGGTTAGTTTACTACATGTTTGACAGGTTGTTTGGAGTTTTAAATGCCTAGTTGTGAGTTTGTTTTATTTCTTCTCATATTCTGAGAAGCAGAACAGGAATTACTGATCGAGGGAAAGGAAATTATTATTTCAGTCTGACAGTTAGAAGGGAGTAGGGGAAACTTGGGAAGTGTAAAATACTCCCTATTCCTGTTGAGTGTGAATTCCACACCATAACACTGTGACTAATACTTTACAAAATAAAAAAAAGAACCCAAACCCAGCCTGCATTTGTCTTATCTCAACTTACCAGGGTTATTTGGTCATCCCATGCCTCTTCTTATCTTTCCTAAACCTTAGACCCTTTTTGAATGCAGAGCAGTGATAAAGAACACACTGTTTTGTGTCAAACCATGCTCTCTCTTCTTCCTCTTCTCTGACTTTGTCAACAATCCAGCCTGGTCCTTACTTCACACACCCATAAAAATAAAATCAATCATGTTCAGCACAGTGAATTTTATATTCTGTTGCATCAACTCCACACATTTCCATGGTTGCTAAAAATCTGAATTTCTGGCATAAGGTGTAACTTTTGCTGCTATTTTCATCTGACTGTCATTGTGAGCCTACATGGTGCAGTGGGAATAAGGGACGCAGTGGGAGGGGAACATGAACTCAAGAAGAAATGCCTAAAATAAATATTGTACAGCTAGTGCTAGATGTGAGTGGGGAGAAAGAAGAACCAGATCAACTCCATCCACACACCCCACTGAAAATCATGAGAGTTTTTACTTACTCAACTTCTAAAGAACAGCAGCAGCAGCAACACAACTGCCATTTATGTATCAAAACGTTATGTCAAATCCTCAATTGAATAAATTGGCATAATTCCACTGAAGGTGATGGATCTACAGCAATTTAAACTAGCTGGAGATCTGGGCCTTCAGTAATGGGACAGAGGTTGTGCATAAGGAAACAACTGCCCCCAGAAGCCTCCTAAAAAGAACCATGAAATAATGCAGAAAGAACATTTGTTCAGGGTGTAGCAAGTTATCCACATTTTGAAGAGAAAGCAGGACATGAAGAATACAGGACAGGGTATGAGTCAGTCAAGGAGAAGTCCTTCCTCTGTAGCTTGGCCTCCTCCTTCTCTCACACACTCCTAGCATTTATCACAAGTAATGTTGCTAAGCCTTATATAAGTACCCTTTCAGGGTCAAGCTACAAAAGTTATCACCAAATAGAGTCCTGAAGACATTTTTGAAAAGGCAGGAAAATATAACACAAACCATCCTGTACTCTGAGGTCAGTTGGTCTCTATTGCAAAAGTAGCAAAAACTAATGCTTTGAATATGTCATATGGTCTTATTCCCATTTATTTTCCCTGTGGCATTTTGAATATAATGCATTCCTTCTGCATACCCATATTCTCTTGTCATTGGTTGCCCGTAGTAATAGTGGTTACCATTAAAAGTCAACATTTACTAAGTTACCACACTATCTGTGATACCAGTGTTGCTTCCTTTTCTAAGGATAGAGATACTACAGGATACTCTGATGAGGTAGACAGCCTCTACACTGACAAAGAGAGGGTTAATAAAAGCCTATGGACCCAATTGACCCCACCCTACTACACCTGCAGCAAGTATCAGGCATGGAGAGAGGCATTAAAAGGAGGAGACCTAGCCCAGCTTGGGGCTGATTAGTAAGGAAAGCACAGCTCTGCTTTTTCCTGATGTGAGAGAAGAAGGTTGGCTGCAGGCCAGAGACTGTGGTACTTTGCCAGTTGGCTGAGCCTCCTGGTAGCCAACCAAACTCTGGGAGACTGGCTGGAGTATGATTTATCTGAAGACGGGGCCTGAATAGAAGGTTGGAATCCTGTCAAAGATTTGATGGAAAATGCTGTTTTGAGTTGTGGCTTTTCCAGACTTATTTTGGACTTTAACACCCCTGCAAGGATAAGACTGAAGTGTGCCTTGGCCAGAGGGCTGAAACACTGCTATATCAGACTCATGAAAGACTGTGCCCTTCCAGTGTAGACCTGTGGCTGAGTGAGTTGTGCCCTGAAGAGCCACAATGGGGGCTGCATAGGCAAACCCAGTTACAGGTTTTAGCAACATTTTTCCTAAATATTGACTGTGCACTCTCAAGCAAAGCCATGAAAGGGGTACTTTTAGCAAATAGTTCATTCAAATGTTAGATGTGTAGAATTGTGTAAATTCTGCAGGGCAACTTTAAAATATTAATATCTGTACCTTATGGGAGTTTTGACATTCTGTATGTAGTATGATGACCCCCCCCCCCAAATGTCAGTGGGGCTGAGACCTAGGACTTCTGGATCTAAAATCCTCAGTCTTTAGCATCTGAACTAGAGTACTCAGTTAATGAGCCAGACTGAGCTTTGGTCCAGACATTAGAGGGAGTTATTTCTTTAGCTGAAGTAGCAAGGACTTGTGCTTTCAGTCTCAGATTCTGTATGTATGGGTTGATAGGTTCATTACAACACAAGCAAACTAGTCATAATGTGAGCAGATATAGTAAAGAACATTTAATTACAGTTTTAAGAGCATATGAGACATTTTGAAAATATATAATAGTAATAAAGCTCCTTTTAAGAAGTTGTGATCTTAGATCACATCAAAATGTCACGGAGGACCACAAGACAAACATATCTTTGTAATTTAAATGGCAATCAGCAAGCTATATTTTTCTGATTAATATACAGAAAGTTGGTGGTCACAGCAGGGGACTGATGAAGCTCATCTGTCAATGTCCTGATAGTTCTATGCCTGATTGCTTCAAGCCAGTGGAGCTACATAATCATGAAAAACACCAAAGATCAGAACTGAAATAGAAAATCAATTGTGCTCAAGTAATTTGGATGTTTGTACCTCATCTGTGATATTTGGATAGCATCTCAAGAAGGCATCACTAATGAAATTAAAAACAGGGAAAGATACCTACATTCATAGGAGAACTTCAAGTCAGATGCAATCCAAGAAATGTAAGAGGTGACATTTAGAATGTTGATATGCCTTCCAATTTTGCCTCTCTAAGCATAGGTTGACCCAAAGAATCTGGATAGATATGAGTACCTGTCTGGAGAGGATTGGCACTTTACAACTTGTGTACCATGTACTTACCACTGACAAATAATCTTAACTACTTCCTGAGGTAAATGACAACACAAATCTCCATACTATCTTTGTCCAATAATCTGTATATTTCAGTTTGAGTAGAGTGTTGAGCCTTGAAATGTGGCCACATGACTCATAGGTATTTCTTCTCTTTTATGCTATATAGATGCAGGAGTTCATGTGATGAAAACAGGCAACACTGGCATGGGTGTTCATAAGATTTGCAGCTTACTGGCAATGCAATTGTACAGTGACACATGCACCCATGAGAAACACTTTAAATAGGGCTTGTACCTTATTTCCCTCATTTGAATATGTCCTGCAACTTTTCTATGGCTCTCTAGGTTCTTATAAGTATGTCAGCAGTAAATGCAGACCAATTTTGCTGCTCTTAGGAATTTTGTACATATAAATGCAGTAACCAAGCAATATATTGGCATGTAAACAAACAGAGGTACCTTGCAAAAGTCCTTTGAGAGAGGCCAAAACCATGAGTGGCTGAAATCACCAGCCACACTATTGCTGAAAATGAGAAACGATATGGGTTACTGAACACTGCGAATAATCACAGCAGATAAGATTCCGCACACAATTATTTAATGTGGTTTTGTAATAGTTATACACTGGAAAAAGTCAAACTGTTCAATAGTCCACACATTCATACTTCCTCCTCTGAACCTGCAAGCTCAGTACAGCAGGAGATGGCTTAGTGCTCTAAGTTCAGGTTTTAATTACCTAGGGGGGTCTCAGACCACAAATTCAAACCTCAGCAGGTTTGACTCAGCCCTTCACACTTTTAAGGTTTATTTACCCTTAAAAAACCAGCTCTTCTTTGCTTTGTGTGTAAATTAAAAGATCCACTGACATGTTTTGTAACTACAGGGATGAGCCATTGGTCAAAATTTCCCTGTCTTCCCCTTTATCCTCCACAAGATAGACTTCTGTGTAGACTTCTCATGCCAGATGTATCTTCATTTTATTGGTGCTCTATCTATAGAATAATGGGTCTATCCTGGGGCCTGCTGCAGCCCCTTTGTTCCATTTGGATCTGGCATGGGAGGATGCCTGGGTACCTTTTTGTTTAAAGAAAATCTATATTTTAACTGGTTTATAATTTTGTTCATTCTCCTCTGCTTCTCATTTTTGAACCATGTGAAGGGGTTTGCAATGGATTCTGATTTTAAATTTCCTTACAAATTAATAATAACTCTACCATAGTTCATCACATAATGGTGTAAAGAGTTTCCTATCTCTGCAGTCACTGAATTTAAGCAAAACAATCACACGATTTGATAAAGCAGAAAATATGATAGTGCCTCTATCACAGAGTATTTAATGCTAGTGGATGCATGCATCCTCAACCGCTTACTAGGCCAGATTTAAGCCAGCACAGCTACCCCAATTTATACCAGTGAAGAACTAGCCTACAGTTTCTTTAAGGTAGCAGACTGTTACAGATATTTGTAATATATTTTAAGAGTTACACTTTTGGAAGGATGAAGAACAGGAAATAATTCCATTTTAGTTGCAGTTGTATAATTTATAACTAATTTTGGACTCTTACAACTTTTAAATGAATGTTTTTATCTCCCCTCCCCCCCCACACACACACTATTCTTGGCACTGAAATTTAGTTCAGGTACATGTACATTATAATCTTATTTAGTGGACTGAGCAACAGAGTGGGAAGGGAGCCAATAAACTGAGTTATATGCTGATTTTTTTACATTACCTAATTCTGCAGTTTTGGCCATGGCACTTGATCTTCCCTTAATTCAGTTCCTTCATCTAAAAATACATATCTTATCTACCTCACAGGGGTTATTGTTTCCACTTGAGTTTTTATTTTTAAGTAGAAGTTAAAACCATTCGAGTGGTATTTTGGACTGGGCTACTCTGGTGAGGTTTTGATATCCAATTGGTGGTGTGGCTTGCAGAAATAAAGGGAAGCAGTAAAAAGTAGAGGGAAAGGATGTGGAAGGGCAGAGAACAAAATACAATGGAAGGAAAGAGGAGGTATCAAACCCTAAAGTTAAATCCATGTATTACTGTCCTACATTCAAATCATCATTGATGAACAAGACTCTAATGGCACCTTGGGGTCTCTGGTTTATAATTTCATCAGTCCCTACCAGTAGTCATGGTCCTGTAAACAATTCTTAGCTGTTAGCCATTTGCCCTATTTAAAATGTGTTCTTTGCATTAGCAAAACTACTTGTTTTAGCAAGTAGTGTTATAAAACTTCAATTAAGTTATGTTCTCAATGAAATTTAGCCTTGATCATGTCACAGTATTTAAGCACTGGTGAAATAGTGACTAACATTTTGAAATGCATATGCTCTTCTAAATGTTGGGACCACACACAAACTGATATCTGAGCCCAACTTCTGGAGGATCACTCACGATCCAGTTATTTGCTAACCCTGAATAATTCAAGAGTAGTCACAAAGGCTTAATGACCTGAATATTTCAGTGCCAGCACATTTTTAATTAATTTGGCCTAATTTGCTTTTGTATTTTTCTCCTATAAGACTCAGCCTGCTTTTCAAGAAAAAATATCCTTTTTTATTAAACACATTTGTTGCTTATGGATTGCAAAAGTCAACCGTAAGACTCTCACTCTAGCAGATTACAACCCTGCCACCTTAAGATTGCTTTGGGAAACTGCAGATTCATGCTGGCAAATCCTAGCTCTATTGAAACTGTTAATCACAATGACAATATGTATTCCTCATGTGTTGTCCAAGAAAGCTAGAAATGATTATGCCTTGAGAGGCCTCATTAAAGTGTGCGATGCCACATACCCATCGTTTGCTTTCTGCCTGCAATTTATTACATATGGTTTATGGGTTTAACTTTCAATTGTTGGAGTTAAAATGCCACCCAAAAGGCACTTAGTAGAACATGTTAAGGTTTCACACTATAATAATGCAAAAGGAGAAATGTGATAATTACACACTCCTCAAAACTCACCTCTTCCATAATGCATACAAAAAAATACTGATAATGGAGAGACAAGGTGTGTGAGATAGCATCTTTTATGGGACCAACTTCTGTTGGTTAGAGACAAGCTTTCAGGCTTACATAAATCTGTAAATTCGTGTCTCTGACCAACAGAAGTTGGTCCAATAAAGAATACTTCCTCACCTGTTGTGTCTCTCTAATATCCTAGGACCAGCACAGCTACAACACCACATGCACCTGATAATGGTTCGGCAAATGGACAGCTGCGATCTCTACTTTTGACCCACTAAATATTTGCACATCCTATTCCATCCCTCCCAAACTCACCAGCTTCTGTGTTTTATTCACCTATTATACCTTGTCTCTCAGACTGTAAGCAACATGGGCCAGGGACTACCATTTATTATAAGTTTATAGAGAGTCCAGCACAATGGGGCCCAGCCTGGTTGTGGCCTTTAGGTGCTACTCCAATATAAACATTAAATAACAATGATGTTACCACACTGCAAATTAAAATTGGATGGGACTAAATGTCCCAAGCCACATTCTGCTGCCTATGCCAGTACGTATACAGATCATGAAACACAATCCTGGGCAACAGGGAAAATTCAATATGGATACTGACTTTTATTGGACTGAGGGGTAAATCTTCATCTGGAATAAATCATCATTATCAATTAGCAATTTGGCCATTTCCAGATGCAGTTGTATCTTCTTACAGTGTAATCTCTTTTTGCAGAACTATTTCTCTTATAAAGTCCTTTTAAAGTTCCTTTGTGGCACTGTTTCAGACCAACTCAGCATCCTCTTATTCTCAGAAACAGCCCACTGTCTAAGAAGCCCATCACTACCTCATAAGTGGGTAGAAAATCCAGGCTTGGATGTGGTGGATTCGAGGGAGCAGTGCTTGCTCCCACTTAAAGGCAGTCTTTCCATCTCATTACACTCTAAAAAAGAAAAGATTAAACTTCAAATCCTTTTAGCCCAAAGATGTATTTTTTTGCCCAACTACTGTTGGTCCCATATTTATTAAATTCTGCCTTTTGCTCTTCATTTTTTCAAACACTTTAAACTGGTTTTCTTGGTTAAACTTTTAGAGGCTGGACTTTGCTTGACTCTTGTTTTTAAATTGTTTTGTTGTTAAATACAGTAATTTGCCCAAGCACATGTGTAAAAGTGGGGGACATTTTTTAAAAATAAAATTACTGGTTTTATTAGTGGAATTTCCCTGTAAACCTGTTTTGTTTTTTTCCCACTTAACTATACCTAAAAACCCTGCAAGCGGATTCCAATGTATTGAGTGAGTGGGGAATGTCACTCATCATAACACTGGAGTATGTGTTATGATTGATCTAAACTGGGTGCATTTTTTTTTACATGGAACCCTAAATTGGGTACCAAAATCCTCATGTACCTGCAGTGACTAGTATTTCAACCTATACATGATGAGGGAACTTTGTGTTTGCCCAGAAGGTGAGTTAGGGTCAAGATAGAGAGAACTATTGATGTCAATCACAACTAAAGCTCTCATTTAGACAAGGCCTCAGGTACTTAAATGATCACTGAAGCCCATTAAATCTCTTACGTAATTCTACTGTAGTCCATAAAGTTACACCTGGGATAGATTTGATCTGCACTCTCGTAAAAGGTACTCATTTTTATTGGTTAGAAATTCTGAGCCAAGCTCTTCTGTCTTTACTCAAGCAAAACTTCCATAGAAATAACAGATAGTTTTATCAGTCAGGACTGAACAATATGGCCCGTTGTTCTTACAGGTGGCGGTGGATATTAGTTTCTAGACTTTTGATCCAAAATAAATACATTGTGGGGAGGGGCCAAATTGTACTCTTGTGTGCTCATTATCCTATTGCTTCCTGCCCACCACTTCTTTGCACAGCTTAAAATCTAAAAACTAAAAAGCTCTGGTTGATAGGCATTGTAGGTTCACTCTTGTAAAACTTCAATGGATGCTCATGCATCCTGAGTCTTACCTGGCAGACAAGTCCTCTCCTCCCCTACACTCCAAAGGTCCCTGGTAGCCTTGTGTAGGCATCTATATGGCCAATGGCCACATGAGAGAGTTGACTAAAACTCAACACAGCCAAAAGGGCAGGTTCCAACCCCAGCTAAATTGTAGCTGCTGCAGTAGCTCTCTGTGAATGGAGGCAGTCAACTACCACTCTGGTGCAAACCACTGGAAGACATCTTTTTACGTGGAGTTTGACTCCAGGGAGAAGTGGATTGTAAAGAGGCTCCTAGGCAGAGTTTGTACATGAACACAAACCTTTGTTCTTTTGCAGCCACTCAGAAAGCTAGAGGTAAAGGAGCCGTGTACATCTCTGCAACCTTGAGCCATTCTAAACTATGGGCAGGCAATCTGAGTAGGTCACTAGTGACTGTTTATTCTGCTGTTCAGTTAAAAAAAAGGTACTAAGTTACTGTATCACAGGAACTGTCAAGTTGCATGTATTTATGCTACCTCAGAGATCTAAATGTCTTCTCTGAGAGAGTATTTATGCCATGTAAGCTACAGAACTGTTCAGTTAAAAAAAATGTTGTAAGATGAAAATGTGTTGCAGTATGCTGACCCATTTCCCCAAGCGTTAGTGGGTTTTTTTTATTTTGTTTTGTATTTTACTCATATGGCTTTAGTCAGCATTAGACCGGTGAATGGGCCAGATCTTCAACTGTTGTAAATAGACTTTAAAGGTGCTGTGTCAATTTTCACCAGTTCTGGATCTGGCACATTTTCCTCATTTTTAGAAAAAATGGAGCAAAAGAATATGCAGAATGAAAGAATAGATGCAAGAAATGGGTAGGGGAAATTGCCATGTCTCCAAAAAAGGTATTTCCTACAATAATAATGATACTTAGTATTTGTCTAGCACATTTTATGTTCAAAGTGTTGTCCAGACATGAATTATTGAATCCTCAGTGTACTCCAATAAGGTCAGTGCTATGATCTCCAGATTATGCACTTAGATATTGATGATCGAACTAGCAATGACATTGTGATGCAAGTATAAAATATAACTAGAAAAGATCAAAAAATCATGGACACACAGTGCTAGACCCTGGGCTTTGGAAGGGCAATTTTGTGTCACTCTGCTTGTGCAAAGGTACCCTAACACTTACCCATCCACTGGAGAATTCCCCCTGCATAGGAAAATCCTTGGGTAACTGTTATAGCTTCTCTGTAATTCCTGTCCCTGCAGCTGGCTCATGGAGAATAGCCTAAGGAAAATAAGCATACCAGGAGTATTCCTTTGTCACAATGATCCCTAATGTCAGAGGGGCCTCTTCGAGACATAAGCACCAGGCACAAGTTAGAGCAGAGTCATGGCTGCAGTAACTTGCACTGGGGGACCAAACCGATTCAGAGCAGTCACAACCATAGCAAAAAACCTGGCCTATACATGTTAAGTGGTGAGCTCAAGTCTACTCATTGAGTGGCTGAGCTAGCATTAAACCTCAGGAATTCAGAGCTTCCAGGCCTGGGCTTTTTCCTGCATTCACAATACAGCAAAGAGTGCTATGCCCGATATCTAATTTTGCACTGTCTGCACCCCAGCTTGGGACTTCTAACCAGGATTTCAAACCAAAATGAAAATGGGAGGCCAGACCTCTTCAGTCAATGCTTTGAAAACTGATATCAAACCTGAAGTTGATCTTTTATGATAGGAAACAGAAAACACTCCTCCTGATCCTTTTCCAGGCTTATCATGCACACACCAGCAAACCTGTGCACCAGACGAGGATTGTTTTTCTTTTTTAAACTGAACATATGATCCAAATGCCAAAATTCTATTTGTGTTACCAGACCTGCCTTGTTCCTTTATCCTCACCAGAACAGGATGCCTACTCTGAGTGATAACCATTACAGGCTGGATCCAATTCACAGGATACAGCCTGAGTAACCAGGCTGTGCACAAAGCAGATTTGCAGAGGCTGGAAACCTCTCCTTCCTCAGGCTGCAGAACAGCAGTGGAGCCATTCCATTGTCTGTTCAGGAGCCTCCACTTGCCCCCCCCCCACACACACACACACACTCATACTAGGAATGGTCATGTATTCCCAGCACCACCAGACCCACCCACTACCCATGATGCTATGCTTTGTCATGAGGAAGGGTTGCAGACTTCCACCATCCATTCCATATCTCTTGCCCCTCACCAAGCAGAAAGTGGTTCCACCGCATTCAGTTCCCTTGCCACCCAGGGAAAGACAGGATTTATTACTAGGTGAATCACATCTGGAAAAAGCAAAAACTGAACTAGCTTGTTCATGCACTAATGTTGTGTGTGTGGTGAATTCCTCAACAGACTTTTTCCTAAATACACTTAAGCTTTTGTGGTGTTCAGAGCTTAAACAATAATATTAATACTATCTAGCTCTTTTATATATCAACTTTCAACAGAAGATCTCAAAGTGCTTTACAAATGAGATCACTATGTAAAAAATGATGATCATATTTAACTGACACTGTGCCCTTGAGGTATATGTCTCCCTGTATTGTACATACAATTTTTCCTAGTGCCCAGCCTTACAGTGAATTGAGACTCTGGAATGAGGTGTCTCCATTCTGCAACATGTTGCAATATGCATACATCCCTGATATGTGAGTTGCTTGTCTAAACTATGCAATATATTCTGTCAAGTCATATTAGATTTATATGAGGAAATAAACATCGACCTGTGGAATGGCCTGAGGAGAAAAGAGGTGATTTGACCCAAAGATTAAGTTATGACATTTCATCATTCCAAGTATAACTTATTTGTGATCTACTGAGTCCCTAATTTAAAGCTTTAACTTTTGATCCCATGCTCTATAACCCTTAAGAATATAAGAACTAGCTAGTCTAACATTGGAATACTTTTCTCTTTTTTTTTTTAAATTGGAAACTTTTTATTAAGGACAAAATTGTGTAAAATCAAAGAAATGATAAAACCAAATTAAATCAAAGGACTGGGGATAAACAGGGCACTGTGTCCAGCTAGTAGCTATGAGCAGTACACATCAGTATTCTCAGGGCAGTCTCCTTAGTCTTTGACACAAACTGCAGAATTCCTGCAGTTCCTATTTAATGTAATGCAATGGGAAGCTGTGAGCAGTAATGGATCACAGCACAGGATGGTGCATCTGTTCCAGCGAGAGCCTTGTATCGACTCCTAAATCACTGTAAAAGGCTAAGAATTTTATATGAATTATTTCTTTCAGTTCCTCTATTCTTAGGAGCAGCCTGCAGAAAGGATATTGCAGCAGTATGTTCAGTACTATATCCTGTATGCCAGCTCACTAAGCAGGTGCTAATACAACTTGTATGGCATCTGTAAATAAGTTACTGTTGAATTACTACTGCCTTAAGGCGTCAGTTATGTAACGGTGTCTTTTTCTGAGCATTTTTCAAAGCTGCTTTTTCTCCTCTGATCTATTTGATGCACTGAACTGCCCACTGTATCTTTTCAGAGCTGCTGGATGGAGCTGTGTGAAACTCTTCACTTCTGGGGCACAATTCTCCAAGATCCAAGAATAGTCCACTGCCGCCTGCCTTACAAGGAATCGCTAAAGTCAAGTCTGCCTGGGAGCACTGTGTATCTGTGGCTCTCCTCTTTAATAGTCAGAACTGAATTTAACAGAAAACAGCTGCTGGTCTCTGCAGATGGCAGTGTCCTTAGAGACTCAAAGGTGCAGTACCAGGAAACAGTCAGAACAGTTTCATAGCTATCTGTAGAAATATGATCCAGCAGAGCCATAATTAAGTATATGACTGATATGTAATGCCTGCTACAGGTTTTTTTCTTAACTCTATTAAATAAAAAGATACTGGTGGGAAATTCAATGAAGTTATTCCTGGAGTTTAGCAAGAGGGCTAATGAGTTCACAAACAATGTTCTTTTTAGGCCTTTGGCATTGGGAGTCCCAAATTCCCAGCATTAGAGCGAACACATTTTAAATTGCATCCTAAGCTCCAGCGCTAAAGAATGTTCACATACTGGATAGCAGCCAAGAAGTAACTTAATGTTTGTAATAAATACATGCTGAAATATGTCTTTCTATTGCAACTGCCTAAAAGTTTGCACACTGGGGCCCAGTCCCATAGGCATAAGCTAACAAAGCTAACCTCTGCTTTTTGACTACTTGAAAATCATTAGCCATTTTTTTCCCCTCCCCACAATCAACACATGATAGGGTCACAGCAACAGTCCACACTCCAAAATGGAAGGTGCATGCAAAAAAGCTGTAGGGTTTGTTGAACTAGAGTGGGGGGTTACTGGGCAGAAGTAGGGCATGTAAAAATCAAGGAGAGGCTTCTGAAAGCAAGGCCGGCTCAGGTTTTTTTGCCACCCCAAGCAGCGGGGAAAAATAAGAAGCTGCGATCGGCGGCACTTAGGAAGCAGCTCAACTGCGCTGCTTCATTCCTCGGCGGCAATTCGGCGGCAGGTCCCTTTGCTCCGAGAGGGACTGAGGGACCTGCTACCGAAGACCCAGACATGCCGCCCCTTCCCATTGACCGCCCCAAGCACCTGCTTGCTGAGCTGGTGCCTGGAGCCGGCCCTGTCTGAAAGGCATTCAAGAGATGGCCTAAGCCTTCTGTCATTGCAATCAATGATACATGACTTCCCTGGGAGCTGAGTTCTCTCAACTTTCAAAATGAGCAAAGGGTACAGCTTAAGGAAAAGAATGGCAATGCTCTAATCGGGACAGGAGCAGGAGCAGCATTTCAGCATTCGAGCTGGTTGAAAAATGGGGAAACAATTTCACAACAAAATTCAAAATTTCAAAGTTGTTTCCATTTCACAGGGAAACTGGGATATCAGCCTTAGAAACAGAGGACTGGAAGGGACATCCTGGGTCACCAAGGCCCATCCCCAGCTATCGCAGGCGTCTTAGAATCCCATTCCTAAACTTATCAAGCTCCATCTTAAAACTAAAGGGTTTGAAATGGACCCATTTCCATGTTTAGTGATATTTTAACTAACTTTTAAATGGACATTTTATCAACTTGTATTGAAATCCTTTTGAAACCCTTACAGAAATGTGTTTACTGAAAACCATTTGTTTTTATTTATAACTAGATATTTGTCAATATTTTTGTATTTGCCAAAATGTCAATTAAAATATTGACAAGCACCTGTGGAAAGGGAAGCTGTCTACAATGTCAACTTTTGCAAAAATGACATATTTTAAATTACAATTTTTTGAACACAAAAAAAGTGTTTCATACAAAAAAATTCAAGCAGCTTTAATAGCTCGAGGTCCCACATGAGAAATAGCAGCATATGCAGTGATGATAGAAGCTGTACTTGTTGGTCTTGCAGCTTTTTTTTCATCTTCCTTCTGATCTCACCCGTCGGCAGAAGCAGAGAGAATTTTCCTTTGATTCTGACCAAGACCATTATTATTGGTCAAATGTTTCAAAATAGGAGCTAAATGAAGATATCTAAATCTGTTGAGTGCTACTAGTTCCCACCAAGGAAAGTTAGAGTTGTGAGTACTCATCGCCTTTGCAAATCGGGCCAGACTTTGTGGACTCTAACTATGAGCTCCCTTCCGCAATCTTATGTCAAGTAGAACAGAAGTAGCATGTCAAAAAACCTGGTTCAGTGCAGACAATTTTCAAGAGCTGCCTCAGGCTGAGAGGAATAATACAACACAAACTGTTCAGGAAAATATATAAACATTTGGCAGGTTGGTAAACTGAGGCAGACAGCATTCAGTGACTTGCTCAAGAAAACACAACCAACCGGTGCAGAGCAGGGAAAAGAATCTAAGCGCGCTGACACTTAGGGTATGTCTACACTACGAGAGTAGTTCGATTTTACTTAAATCGAATTAGTGGAACCGATATTACAAAGTCGAACGTGTGCATCCACACTACGAACAGTAATTCGACTTTGTGAGTCCACACTAACGGGGCAAGCATTGACATTGGAAGCGGTGCACTGTGGGCAGCTATCCCACAGTTCCCACAGTCCCCGCTGCCCATTGGAATTCTGGGTCAAGCTCCCAATGCCTGCTGGGGAAAAAAATGTGTCAAGAGTGGTTTTGGGTAACTGTCGTCATTCAACCGTCACTCCCGCCCTCCCTCCCTGAAAGCGCCGGCGGGCAATCAGTTCGCGCACTTTTCTGGTGAGTGACAGCATGGACGCCACAGCACTGCGAGCATGGAGCCTGCTGTGACCATCACTGCAGTTATGGCCGTTGTCAACACCTCACACCTTATCATCCACCTTTTTCAGAGGCAGATGCTGAGAAATGGGGCGAGGAGGCTACGGCAGCGCAGTGAGGACATTAAGTCTGAGAGTGGCACAGACCTCTCGCAAAGCACGGGACGCCGCGCCGTGGACATCATGGTGTCAATGGGTCATGTTGATGCTGTGGAACAGCGATTCTGGGCCCGGGAAACAAGCACAGACTGGTGGGACCGCATAGTGCTGCAGGTCTGGGATGAATCACAGTGGCTGCAAAACTTTTGCATGCGTAAGGGAACTTTCCTGGAACTTTGTGAGTTGCTGTCCCCTGCCCTGAAGCACAAGGACACCCGGATGCGAGCAGCCCTGACTGTCCAGAAGCGAGTGGCCATAGCCCTCTGGAAGCTTGCAATGCCAGACAGCTACCGGTCAGTCGCGAACCACTTTGGCGTGGGTAAATCTACCATGGGGGTTGCTGTGATGCAAGTAGCCAACGCAATCGTTGAGCTACTGCTCTCAAAGGTAGTGACCCTGGGAAACGTGCAGGTCATCATAGATGGCTTCGCCGCGATGGGATTCCCAAACTGCGGTGGGGCTATAGATGGAACTCACATCCCTATCCTGGGACCGGAGCACCAGGCCAGCCAGTACATTAACAGAAAGGGCTACTTTTCAATGGTGCTGCAAGCACTGGTGGACCATAGGGGACGTTTTACCAACATCAACGTCAGATGGCCGGGCAAGGTTCATGACGCTCGTGTTTTCAGGAACTCTGGTCTGTTTAGACGGCTGCAGGAAGGTATTTACTTCCCAGACCACAAATAACTGTTGGGGATGTGGAGATGCCTATAGTGATCCTCGGGGACCCAGCCTACCCACTAATGCCCTGGCTCATGAAGCCCTATACAGGCGCCCTGGACAGTGAAAAAGAACTCTTCAACTACCGGCTGAGCAAGTGCAGAATGGTGGTGGAGTGTGCTTTTGGACGTCTCAAGGGGAGATGGAGAAGCTTACTGACTCGCTCTGATCTCAGCGAAACCAATATCCCCATTGTTATAGCAGCTTGCTGTGTGCTCCACAGTCTCTGTGAGAGCAAGGGGGAGACGTTTACGGCGGGGTGGGAGGTTGAGGCACATCGCCTGGCTGCTGATTACGCCCAGCCAGACAGCCGGGCGATTAGAAGAGCCCAGCGGGACGCGCTGTGCATCCGGGAGGCTTTGAAAGCTAGGTTCCACAGTGAGCAGGGTAACCTGTGACTATTAATTTTGTTTAAAGAGAAGCTGAACCTGCCACCGTTTCTTTACCCAGTTGACTATCCTCTCCAGTTACATACCCCCTTCACCCTGTTTCCCCCCTTCCAACACACCTTCAAAAGTAAAATAAATGGAACTTTGTTCATTAAGACCGTTTTCTTTATTAAGGGTTTCGTGGTAAAGGGTTGAAACTGGGACGCAGACTGGGGTGGGGAGCGGGTGTAGTGATGGAAAGGATGCTTCTAAACTCGAGGAATGACAGGCTCCTGCTCCTAGAGCGGTCCACAGTGGTGGACTGGTTGTTTCAACGGAGCCTGCCACCCCTCCTTTTCGGGACTCTGTGTGTGGGGGCTATGTGACTTTGTGGTGGGGGAGGACGGTTACAGATCCCCTGCTGCGTGGCTCTGTCATCCAGGCTAAGGACCGCTGCATAAGATCTGTAACCGCCCTCCCCCACCACAAACTCACATTGCCCCCCCCCCACAGAACATGAAAACCACCTCCCAGACTGACCAGGGTGCCTAGTGACTGCAATGTGTGTGTGACCTGCTGCTGAACCTGCCCCCGTGTCTGTACCCTGGTAAAAGTGACTGTCCTCTCCAATTACCAACCCCCTTTTCCCCCTTCAGACACACTCTCCTCTAAAAGAACCTGACAGAAACAGTAATTAACAGAAACGTATTTTTTATTAACAACTACACAGTTAGGGGATGACACTGGGACCGGGGCTTGGGTGAGGTGCTTTTGGAGTGAAGGAAAGGACTTATCAAAACTTTGGGAGTGAGAGCCGTCTGGTACTTGAGCAGTCTGCAGGGGTGGAGTGACTGTTTTCACGGCCCCTGCCGCCCCTCCTCCTTGGGACTTTGGGTGAGGGGGGGGATGGGACTTTGTGGCGGGGGAGGGCGGTTAGAGATAGATTGCAGAGGGGCTCTGTCCTCCTGCCTCTGGTCCTGCAGAACATCTACAAGGCGCCGGAGCGTGTCCGTTTGCTCCCTCATTAGTCCAAGCAGCGTTTGAGTCGCCTGCTGGTCTTCCTGCCGCCACCTGTCCTCCCGTTCGCTGTGTGATTGCTGGTATTGCGACATGCTCGCCCTCCACTGGGTCTGCTGTGCCGCCTCGGCTTGGGAGCAGCCCATAAGTTCGGAGAACATCTCGTCCCGTGTCCTTCTCTTACGGCACCTAATCTGCGCCAGCCTCTGGGAGGGGGATGCCGGGGTAGGTCGGGAGAAACTCGCAGCTGTGGGATGGGAAAAAGGGAGTGAATTCCTCACAAAGATACATTTTTGTGAACAATGAACATAGTCTTTCTCTGTGAACAAGACCATGCACAGCACCTATCACATGCGCACTCAGGACCAGGTCGAATTTTCGGCCTTCCCATTCACTGCCTGGGGTCTTGGAGTACAGATCACACAAGCGGGGCGGGACAGCGGAATTTAGGTAGCAGGCGGACATGGTAAGCCGTAGACTTTTGGCTGCTAAAAGCTCAATTTATAGCAGTGCCCTCCTTTCACATTCAAAGCAATGCCCCTAGCGTTGGCCAGTTCCTGCTGCCGGCAATCCAGCCAGCATGAACTCTGCCCCTGTCCCACCCTCCTCGCAGATGTCCCCGGGAAAGATCACTGTATGCTGCCCCTGTCCCGCCTCCACCGCGTGGCTGTAAACCGCCGGTTACACTTATGTAAAGGAACAGGCAATCAGTCCCAATACTAACATTCCTCTAATTTAAAGCAGGTCACCATGAGTGATATCACTCTGATGAGGATTTCGGACACCGAGAAAGACCGCATGCTGCGTGAATGCCAGCAAAATCCAGGGCTGTATGCGGCCATGCTGTGCGAGGCACTGATCCCAGAGTACTTGCTGATAGCCTGGCGCGGAAAAGTTTCCTACCATGAAGGATGCAATAAGGCCGCTCTCCCCAGGAACCTGATGCAAAGGCTTTCAAATTACCTCCAGGAGAGCTTCGTGGAGATGTCCCAGGAGGATTTCAGTTCTATCCCCAGACATATTGACCTAATTTTCCAGTAGCTGCACTGGCAAGGACTAAAAAGTAGAGCGCCTAGGGCAAACTAATCATGAGAAACAGGACATTGTGAGATACTTTAGCAGTCCTTGCACTGGCAAGGACTAAAAAGTTAAGCGCCTAGGGCAAAGTAATCATGAAAAACCCATTGTTAATATTCCATTCCTGTTCTGTTCCAAATAAATGTTTACATGTTTAAAACACTTACCGACTGATCCTTCCCCTGATTCAGGGTCACGGTTAACGCCTTGGGAGGGTTGGTAGGGGATCTCCGTGAGGGTGATGAAGAGATCCTGGCTGTGGGGGAAATCAGCATTGTAAGCGCTGTCGACTGCCTCGTCCTCCTCATCTCCTTCCTCATCTTCCCCGTCCGCGAACATCTCCGAGGAAGTGGCCGTCGACAATACCCCATCGTCAGAGTCCACGGTCAGTGGTGGGGTAGTGGTGGTGGCCGCACCTAGAATGCAATGCAGTGCCTCGTAGAAATGGTATGTCTGGGGCTGGGATCCGGAGCGTCCGTTTGCCGCTTTGGTCTTCTGGTAGCCTTGTCTCAGGTCCCTGATTTTCACGTGGCACTGCGTTGCATCCCGGATGTATCCTCTCTCCGTCATGGCTTTGGAGATCTTCTCGTAGATCTTCGCATTCCGTTTTTTTGATCGCAGCTCCGAAAGCACGGACTCATCGCCCCACACAGCGATCAGATCCGAGACTTCCCGATCAGTCCATGCTGGGGCCCTCTTTCTATTCTGCGATTGCATTGTCACCTCTGCTGGAGAGCTCTGCATCGTTGCCAGTGCTGCTGAGCTCGCCACGATGTCCAAACAGGAAGTGAGATTCAAACTGGCCAGACAGGAAAAGGAATTCAAATATTCCCGGGCCATTTCCTGTGTGGCTGGTCAGAGCATCCGAGCTCGGACTGCTGTCCAGAGCGTCAACAGAGTGGTGCACTGTGGGATAGCTCCCAGAGCTATTAGCATCAAATTCCATCCACACCTACCCAAATTCGACATGGCCATGTCGAATTTAGCGCTACTCCCCTCGTCGGGGAGGAGTACAGAAATCGATTTAAAGAGACCTCTATGTCGAACTAAATAGCTTCGTTGTGTGGACGGATGCAAGGTTAATTCGATTTAACGCTGCTAAATTCGACATAATCTCCTAGTGTAGACCAGGCCTTATTCTCATTCTCTAACTATTATAGCACACTTCTTAAGAAATAATTGTGAAATAGATGAAATTCCTTTGTTGTCTTTCTAAAATTCAGGAAGATATAAGGAAGTAAGCAATTTACTTTGTAAAAGTGGCTCTCCCTATGGATTAGGTATTAGAATTGGTTCTAGCTAATAGAACTCTACAAGGAAGCTCATAAGGCAAATGGAGAAGTGTGATGGGGTGTGCATAGGGTGACCAGACAGCAAGTGTGAAAAATTGGGACAGGGGATGGGGGGTAATATGCTTTTATATAAGAAAAAGCCTCAACTATTGGGACTGTCCCTATAAAATCGGGACATCTGGTCACCCTAGGTGTGCATGGCCCTTTGGCCCCTTGCTGGGGGCCCTGTGGTCCTACTACATTCCACCCAGGAAGGAGTACCAAAGATGGGTCCTCCAGGCCTGCCTAGAGAGTCATAGAGACAGTCAATCAGAGCCCAGCAGGCTCAGCTAAAAGTTGCTGCAGGCCTGAGCATGTCAGTTCCTGGCTGAGGATAGAGGGGCAAGGAAAGATGCTCCTCTTTCGCCAAAGGGTGCTTGACAAGCTGCATTTGCTAAATCTGGGGATGAGAGGACCTGAAAACGCTAGCCCTAAGGTAATGACTGGAGGTAAAGGGACCAGCTGAGAAGAGGCTCAGCAACTAATTGAAGGAATTAAAAGAAGTAGTGCATGGGTGCTGTTTATGGAGTCTCTGGGTTGGAACCTGGAGTAGTGGGAGAGCTCGGGTTCCCCAATTGGCCACTTACAAAGTGGCCTAAACCATGAGAAGGGGATAAGGCTCCTGCAGAAGCCCACATTAACAGCTGGATTAAAAAGGGCCCAGAGATGGGACTAAAGACCCTGATAAGGGCTGACAGTTGAACTCTTCGTTCCCCTGGAAGTAATTCATCCATTTTGACTAGGTGACTTGACTGGAGGTCTGAACCACTGGAGACCTGCCTAATGAGGTTGCCAACCTACAGGAGGTGCTCAAGAGGTAAGTGTCCCCCAACACAAGAAGCATCAAAATAAATCCATTAGTAAACAAATGGAGAATCACCCTTCTCCTACCCAATTACCCAAAGTGTACCCAACTTATCACTTGCATTGTGGCTGATTATGTGACCCAAAATGATGCATAATTTATGAATGTTTCTATTATGTATTCCATGTTTTCAGAATGACACCTTGACACATAGCATTAAAAACAAAATTGTCAATGCATGGAATAATGAAGAAAACTGATCAAATCTGTGACACTAGATACCATTACATATTCCATCAGGCCTACAATGTGACAGGGAGCGGAAGATGACAGGCATTGCCATCTCTCTGAGGTTTCACAGGGGGAAGTGTTATGCCTTTGAACTAATTTGCTAGTGCACCTAGCCTTTGCCATCTTCTGCTGAACTCAAATCATCTGTGCATGTTCCCATGTCCCCTGATGATCATTAAAGAGTCTCACACTCTAAGCTACTTGAGTGCTCCTGGAAGTAAGCTGAAGGTTAATATTTCACACTGCTCATAATCTTCAGGGGATAGAGGAGAGAAATGTCACAATGAGCTACTTTTACGTGTTTGCATTAGGGAATGTCTAGAATGTGATCCCATTACTGTCTGCATACTTCACATTAAGCAATATTTCTGTCAAACAGGTCTTAGGAGCAGAGCTTCTCAACTGATTGATTCACTTTTCAGTGGTATAAGTGTTAGAATTATTAACTTGTACTTGGCTCAAGATGGCTTCTCTTCTGTTTGCCTTTTCTAATGTATGTGTGTTGGCTCTGGATAGAAGAAGTGCAGTCATGATTGACAACTGAGTAAACAATGCTATTATTTTGGAGTCACTGTGCAGCGTAGTGTGACTTTGAAGCAAAAGTCCAATTTGTATTAAACATTATTATATGGAATATGTGGGAATAAAAGGTAGAGCTCTGTTTCCTCTTCCTGAGGTGCAAGTGTATTATAATATCCCTTGAACAGAGCTTGACAATGTCTAGGTTTCATGGCAAAGCTCAACGTATTAAAAAAATTACCGTCAGATTGAACTCTTGCTCCATCAAATCTAATATCTTACAGTAATTCTCCCAGAAGCTGTGACTGGAAGGATGGGGATGGAGGGAGGAAAAGGAAGGGAGAAAAAAAGTTATGTGCCTAGCTAACATTACAATGTGTACCATGGAGAGAAATTCCTTCCTACCCGCTGCAATGATAGTCTTACACCCTGAAATCTGAATCTTGGTTACCCTAATTTCAGGGTAAATCTGCATAAACCTATTAGTAGTCCCAGTATTATTCATCCATAGTGTTTCGCCCTACCGTCACCTAAAGTAGTGAATTCACACAGCCTGCACTCATAGTCAACCTGTAGAAGAAAGATTTTATTTGCTATAAATGTAGCTATTCTATTACTTTAATATAGTGATGCCTTTTATCATATTAAGGGACAGTAAAAATACATGAAACACATGTACAAAAATATCTATGCCCGTAGCATGAATGCATCTGATCAGGTCTACGTGATTCTCAGTATTCTTGCTTTCTATCGCTTCAGTGGTAGACAAAAAATAAGAGAAAGGAACCTCCTAAAATCTGAACTATGTTACAGAACTCTCCTTTATTTATTTTTTGCCAGATATTCTGCCTGCCTTTTTTTCTCATTTGCACCAGTATAAATCAAGAGTAAATCCATTGACTTCCATTAAACTGTTGTAAATGAGAGGATTACCAGGCCTATATTTTTCCTATATTAGCAATGATTATTGATATCCAGATATCTTACTAGATGTCTTGAAACAACTGCAAGATGCTTTAAGTTTGGAGGAGAAATTGATGATGGACGCAGGAACCTTTGGGGCAATCTTGTTTAATTACAGAGTCCTATTTCCATGAACACGGGAGCAACCAAACAACAGAGGGATAACTTCTTCGCTTACAGATCAGGCCACTTTTAGTGAGCACCACACTGTGCTTGTCCAAGTTGTGTCTGTAGCTTCCTTCTCAGTCTTTCTATGTGCTTCCTCTCCGTGTCTTGTCTCGCTCACACACCCTTACCCAAAACAACACCCACTGAAGCAGGGCCGGCTCTGGTTTTTTTGCCGCCCCAGGCAAAAAAGCCTCCGGCCGCCCCCACCCCCCCACAGGGGGGTGGGCGCCGGGGGGGAGGGCGACCAGAGCCCCGGGGGGAGGGCGGCGAGCCTGGCCGTGGCCCCCCTCTCCCCGGCGGCCGGAACGCCGCGCCGCCCCCCTCCAGGTGCCGCCCCAAGCACAAGCTTGGTGGGCTGGTGCCTGGAGCCGGCCCTGCACTGAAGCCCTTCACCCACTGAGTTTTAATTCCTCGGTGGGCATGCATATGCCTTCATTTTAGGAGGGGGCTACTAGAAAAGAGCTTAACTATTTCTCACATCTAGCTTAAATGAAGGGCAACAGTTATACTCACCAGCTTCAATGGTGTCTCACCCAACCCACAACACTTGGTTATTATTGACACATGAACACCCACATTTCCAAAGACTTGCATAGGATTTAATCAGAAAAATAGTAATGTATGGCTAAACGCTTTGCTGGTATTGGACAGTTTAGTGAGAGTGGGTATATGTAAAGATATAGTATAATTCTGGGACACACACTGTTCTAGCGGAAGTAGATAAAATAACCTAAATCTCATACTTCAGAAAAATTAGGTCATCTAATCATCCCAGCTGTCAGTGCAGAATTGCTCCCTCTATTTTTCTAATGCTGCCTCCAGTATAGCATTAAATTCAAGTAACTGGGGCTGTGTGCAAAGATGTAGCAAAAACTTTTTTGAACATTTTCAATAACTAGGATTTGAAATATTCCTTCCCCTCATTTATTTATATAGGACCAAATTCTAACTACCCCATCGTACTAAGGCACAACCACCAAAAAGGGACATTGTAATAGTCACTGCAAGATCATCATTAAATATGCCTCAGTATTCCTTCCCTGTTTCTGGGCTCAGATGTGCTTTTCTCGCCCAGTCCTTCTGCATTGCAAGCAATAGACTCCAGCTGACTTCAATAGGAGCTGGATCAGATCCTTAAGACACTAGATGAAGCACTGGACTGCTTCAACAAGAACTCAGTGAGACACATTTCTTCTGGAGTTCTCGAGCACACAGAGGGAGTGCACCCATTGTTATGCCCTTTAAAGGAGTATAGCACATGCTCTGCTCAGGTGAACACAATGACTGCAGTTATGGCCAGCCCCTGTAAAAGGGGAGGTTGTGGAGAGGCTACATGAGCCCTTCCTTTGTTTCTGGTCACTCAAAGGGTGCATCAGTCTGACTTTCTATTCCAACTAAAAGTAGGAATAATTTGAGTGTAAAGAACTTTGCTAAGGGGCAACCGCGAGAATCAGAAAGTAATATATGAAGACATGTATATGCAAACCACTCCCATTTCTCTTTGGCCATATCCCACTGAATTTCTCTGTGACATCAAACTACCTAAAATGCACAGCTTTCTGAAGGGGGCAAAAAAGGGGTGTCAAACTTATGGCATAAGTTCCTCTGCTCTGTATGGGTTTTGGGTTTGTTTTTTTGCATGCATGAATGTGCATTGCCAGATAGAATTTGGCCCTTAACTGGACATTGTTAAACAATATCATCCCTCTAATTTGTATTCTTGTCTTAGATCCTCTAACAACCCTGGAAATTGTTCTAGAAAACATGAGAGCTCTGTATAAATAATAAAACTCTCCTCTGACATTCATTACTCTGCAATGTCTCTTGCAAAGCTTCATTTTACATATGCAAAAATTAAACTAAAATGTAAAGAGGAAGAAACATCAAATGAGATCATGAAGATATATTTGTCTCATTTAACTAATTTATCTGAGCTAAAATAGGTCTCAATTGTGCACAACACAGCTTTCACATGGAGTTGTGAAGCCATATGGGTTTGATCAGTAGTGGCTATTGAACTTTTACAGGATATTTCCATTTCATACTGTTTTCACAATGAAGATGCACACTACAGTCAGTCTCCTACAGAAATCAGTAGATATATTAGAAGCCTTGGAAATCTCTAGTTGAAAGGAGGGGGAAATCCTGACAAAGTGTAAATAATGAGTGACGTGACTGAGCCAAATTCTGTATAGTTACTGTTCAGTTCAATGGATTTACACA